>NC_062289.1:81584881-81887911 GCF_902655055.1 Lutra lutra
ACTGTCCTGCAGTCTCTCACTAATTGAACCCAATGAAGTGAGTAGCCCTGTGAGGTGGCAAGAGGTCATCAGAATATTCTGTGGCCCCAAAATGTCATTTATGGTCTCCTTTTCAACTTCATCGTTGTTTAATTAGTCTGAAGCAGTTAGAGAAATACTTCTTGGTAATGACGATAAGACCTAATGCAGAGCCTCGTGCTTGAAATCATGAGCTGGACGCGGGATGGGCTGGTCATCCTGAGGGAGGAGGGTGTGGAGGATGGAGTCAGGTTTTGGTCCATCCCCAAAAGGAAAACTCCGGAATAAAACAATTCTGGTAATGGGTTGTTAAACTGCAGTTTGGAATATACTGCCTTAGACACATCTTCCCTGAAGAGAGGGGTTTTTCTATCCATGCCCTATGGAAAGCACTGTCACACTTGCCCGAGTGCCCTAGAGAATGAATGCTTGTCGCATTCGACTTTAGGGACTTAAAGTTCCCGTGGAGACAGACACTGGGCCCTCCTGCCAGGTGGTTGGGAAGGTGAGCCCCGCGCAGGATGCATCTTGAATTCCATCCCAGCTCAGCTACCTGCTCTCCGTGTGACCTTTGCGGGGGGACTCAGCCTCACGATCTCCAAGTGCAAAATAGAAGTTATAAGAGGGTGTACCCTACAGCATCGTGGAGAGATTAAATACGATAAATCAAGCAGGGCACTTATCCTGGAGCCCGAAACGTGGTGTTTGGTCTGCATATTAACAATTGTGAAACATCATTTTGTAAACACCCCCCCCCCCACCCACACGCTTCTAAGTGTTATCTCTATATTAGTTTTCTGATTGCTGCAGAGCAAATTCCCACTATGGAGCAGAAACTTCCTGTTAAAAATAACACCTATTCATTCTCACAGAGAGCTACAGGTCAGCCTCGACTGGGTTCCATGCTCAGGGAAGTGGAAGGTCACCATTACAGGTGCTGGTCGGCTGGGCTTTTCTCCAGGCTCTGTGTTAGAATCTGCTTCCAATCACCTTTGCTCCTTGGCCAAAATCATGTCCTTGTGGTGGTAGGACTGTGGTCCCTGTTTCTCAGTGAGTGGTCAGCCAGGGGCCCTCTCCGCCTTCCAGCCAGCATCAGGATGTCCACCCCACCACGTGCTTGTGGTCTCTGATTTCCTCTTCTGCTGTGTCACTTCTGGGGGCAGAGAAAACTCTGTTTCTAGAAGGCTTGTGTGGTTAGATGAGACCATCAGGGTAAACTCTCTTTTGCTGTAAGATGGAATAGTTAGAGGAGTGATAATGATGTAGGTAAGATATTAGGGATCGAAGCCTACAGTCAAAAAAGAATTCTTGAGACACCTTTGGTGCAAAAAAGGTGGTTTTGTTAAAGCACAGGGACAGGACCTATGGGCAGAAAGAGGTGCAATGGGGTCATGAGGAGTGGCTCATTGTATACTTTCAATTTGGGAGGGGGTTAGGAAAAGTGTAAGTCTCTAAGGAATTTTTAGAAGCAAGGTTTCCAGGACCTTGAGGGTGACTAACTATGGTTGGGAAAAATAATTTATTACCATCTAATAAAAACTTACTCATGAGACCCTTCAGATGTATATCGGTGGGTCATATGCTTGGGGGATGATTGCCAACATGATCTTAGAAGTTTAGAGATAAAGGAAGCTTCCAAAGGAATTTTTATATGTTAAAGTAGACTTACAGGATCCTGGGGGTTGAGCTAAGATTGCCTTTTGCCCTTAGCAAAATATCAGCATCAAGGCAGCTGGGTCCCTCGAGGAAGGTCACTCTGCCTGTTTCAAGGACTTCTCAGTGGGCTGTCGATAGTAAGGAAATTCAATTTTTCTTTTGCCTTTCTTTTGCCCACATCAATATCTCCTCAAATGATTTTGCCCATGCTCCAAGGGGAGGGGAATCTACAAGGAGGAGGGTCCCCGGGGTCACCCTTACAATTCCACCTGCCACCACTCCCAGCCCCATTGTCACAATACAGGCAGCTAATAATCCTATCAGTATGCTACAGCTGTGTAACGTGTTTCCCGGTGCAAAGTCTATGCTGGGAACTGTTCTAAACACTTAATATATATTCAAAAAGCTTAACCCTCATAATAGTGTAAGGAGGTAGATATTCCCATTTTATGTGTAAGAAAAATGAGGTACAGAGAAGTGAAGGGCTTGCCCAAGACCGTCAGGTCTACAGTCTTGTGCGTGTGACTATCTTACCCACGTTGCTGAGTTAACACTGTGACTCAATCCCACGTTCACTGGCACTCCTATAGCGGTGGTGATTTCCAGAGTCCCCGGGCAATTAGAAAGTTCTGCCTCAACGAGTCTGCATGTGGCACATTTGTTCCCCTCGGCAACTTTCTTTCCACAGAAAACACTGCACCAAGGAGCTCCCTGAGAGCTCGATACAGGATTGTAGATTGAGACGGGAAACACTTACCAAAAAACACTTGTTTGGGGGATGATGAAGAGCTGGCTTCTTTTCTAACTCTGAAATGCCTTAGAGACCACGAGCCCACCTTGAATTCGCCTCCAGAGGGAAAAGGCTTGCCTTGAAGACATCATCCCAGAAGAGGGAATTGCTCATTAAGAAGATCAACATTGACTTATCCCACTAATCCTGTGTTGATGAAAAAGACAAACAAACAAACAAGCAAACCAGAAAAATAATGGAGGTGCTTTTCTTAACAATAACCAGTTGAACTGAGTAAAAAATAAGTAAAATTTAAAAATTATAGAAATGCACATAACAGGTTAATAGGATGGGAACTGTTTTGTGTCTGGTTTAACCCCCTGGGAGGTTTGGGGATATAAATTGGATCCATGGTAAATAATAATATTGATAAATGACAAAATCCTTACCAAAAGTTAATATTGTAATAATTAATGATTAAAATTTACCAGTGAAGGTTTTGGCCAAAAGAACATACACACATGCAAACGCACAAACACACACACACACACCCTAATCCATAAGGCTCCTTCTGGTCCTTTATAAACACCCAGTACCTTCCACCAAAAGAGCCCCTCTTCTCACGTCCACTGCCATGGTTCAGTGACACCTGTCCTTAAACTTCTTACGGGTAGAATAACACAAGAGTCTGGGATTCTGGGCTTGAGACCGGCTTCTTCAGTTCCACATTATTTCTGTGAGATTCAAGCTGCTGCCTGTGTAGTAATCACTCTTTCTTTCTTCTTTTTTTTTTTTTTAAATATTTTATTTATTTATTCAACAGAGAGAGAGATCACAAGTAGGCAGAGAGGCAGGCAGAGAGAGAGAGAGAGGAGGGGAAGCAGGCTTCCTGCTGAGCAGAGAGCCCGATGCGGGGCTCGATCCCAGGACCCTGGGATCATGACCTGAGCCGAAGGCAGAGGCTTAACCCACTGAGCCACCCAGGCGCCCCTCTTTCTTCTTTTTTAATTCCAGCATAATTCTATTGTATAAATATGCCACAAAATTTTTTTTATCCATTCAGTTATTAATAATCATTTAGATTATGTCTCGATTTTAGGTATTATGAGCAAAGTGGATTTTAGGTATTACAAGCAAAGCATTTTTGTCAACTTGGCTTTTTTTTTTTAAAGATTTTATTCTAAGTAATCTCTACCTCCAGCGAGGGGCTCGACCTCACAGCCCTGAGATCGAGGGTCACCCGCTGCCCTGACAGAGCTGGCCAGGGGCCCCTGTCCACCTGTTTTGATGGACCCATGAACTTGTCCCCTCAGGTAGATAATGAGGAATTTCAGTTTCTGAGTATTAATTGCAGGTGGCTCTCTTGCATTAGCTAATCAGGCCACAGAGTTAATTAGCCAATAGTGCCACACAGTTTCCCAAAAGCAGTGACGCCTCAGCCTTGAACCCCAGCCCGTGTCAGAGCTCATTCTCCTAACTTTGAATTGCAGAGGCCCCAATACTGGGTCCATGGTTGCTTCTCTCAACTCTTCACCGCCCTCGCTCACTGCCAAGCACGGTCTGGAGTGGGGGCCCAAGCGGGGAGACGGTCCCCTCCATCCGCCTGGCTTTCTCTCTCTCTGAGAATCCTGGTCCCCCGGCTGCAGAAGTCCATCATTTCCCCCATCACTTTGCACTTTGAACTTGTCCCTCACTGTCACATTGCCCTGATGGCCGTGGTCTCTTCCTCGGCTTTGCTCGGGAGAACTCAAGAAACCAGCTTCCAAGAAACCAGCATGTCCCTAGTTTCAAATACTCAGCTCTCATGGTTTCTCCACCCAGACGATTTTCTTTTCTTTTCTTTTCTTTTCTTTTTTAAAGATTTTATTTATTTATTTGACAGACAGAGATCACAAGGAGGCAGACAGGCAGGTAGAGAGAGAGAGGAGGAAGCAGGCTCCCTGCTGAGCAGAGAGCCCGATGCAGGGCTCGATCCCAGGACCCTGAGATCATGACCTGAGCTGAAGGCAGAGGCTTAACCCACTGAACCACCCAGGCACCCCCAGACGATTTTCTTCATGAGAACCAAAGACCCTTTGTCGAATCATTCTGCGTCTACTGCTCTGGAGGGACTCCCAGTCCCTCGGGTTGGGGGAGGGGTGGACTGGTCAGTGGCCAGAGCAGGGGCCTCAGCCTCCTTGGTCAGGCACAGAGCAGCTGGCCTGATGCAGCAGAGCTGAGCTCACTGCCAGGACTGAGACCATGCCCTCCTTTTGCTGTGAGACTGTCAAGTTCAGGACTCACCTGGCCTTCCTCTCAGAGATCGATCTGAACTCTTCCACAGGAACATGGATGGGCAGGTGTGGGAGGGGGAGAGGTGCGTCACCAGAAAGGAAAAGCACATATTCCAAGAGTTCCTAACTGCTTTTGTGCCTAAAGCTCCAAACAGGGAAAGGAGGCTGGGTTTTGCCAAGGCTACCCCATGCTCACACTTGTCGTTAACGGGAACTCGGACGGAGAGAACAGACAACTGAGCCAATGGTGGTTCATGCAGCCGTTTGCTCTCCAACTGGACATCTCTAGTTGGACGTATTGGTTTTCAGCTGCCACTATAACCCAGCCTCCTTTTTCCAAGGGTTAGCCACCCTCCACCCCATGACCCCAACGTGGCTCCTGCACACCCAAATGTCAAAGTCCTTCAGAACAGCATACAGAGAGGGAAGGAATAGGAGGACAGCAAAAAAATCTTTACCTTGCATGAAGTTTTTTTTTTTCCTTCCTTCCTTCCTTCCTTTTAACTTTATTGATTTACTTATTTAAGCAAGCTCTACACCCAACCTGAGGCTCAAATTCACCATGGGGAGATCAAGAGCCTGATGCTCCTCCCATTGAGCCAGCCAGGCCCCCTGATTTTCTATTCACAAGGAGGAAAGTATTGCCAAGAGCCCCGCTCATACCTCCCCTCCTGTTTCATTGGCCATAAGCGGGTCACATGCTCGTGTCTAGCCCAGAGAAAGACAAAGGAGCTCCAGGTGGGCACCAGGGTCCCAGGTGAGATGGGGCAGCCAGACCAGATCTGGTCCTTGTAGCCTCCCTGCAGGAGGGGATACCAGCTGAGGAGGCAGGAAACAGTGTCAGCCATAGCAGGCTAACAGATCTGAGGGCTTTTCAGCACTAGCAGGAGAGAGGAAAATTAGGTACATCTCTCCCATGTCTTTGGCTTTGTTATTTTTTTATTGCATCTTAAAAAAAAAAAAAATAAGTATCAGTTACATTCAAAATTGACCTTGCTCTCAAGGAGAAAGAATTTAGGAAGAACTGCTTTTTAATTTTTTTTTTGAAACTATACCCTGTTTTCCCCAGAGGTTGATCTTCATTCTATCCAACTAGAAAGACTGAGCTCTTTGTCTCCATTAGCCATGACCTCCCAAAGGCACACTGATTCATTAGAAGCAGAGATGGTTTTGGAAGAGTCTAGTGATAGGAATAGATTTGGTAAATTTTGATTCCAAAGTGCAGAGATAGACTTCTTCCAAGGTCAGGCAGGAAATCTGAGACTCTTCAAAGGGGTTGAAGAGAAAAATCCATGTTAAAAATGCTTATTTTGCAGTCTTCTGAGTATTCTGCGTTTTCTTAAATCTGATCTTTTATCGACAAGTCTTGTTTCCGTCATTAGAGAAATTTCAGGCATTTGTTTCACACTGGCAAAACAGCCCACGATGATAAATTCGGCAATTTAACATCCCTATGCTTAAAAAACAGAAGTAAAAATGTAGGTACCGGGGCAAAAGTAACGCTGTAAAAGCAACGTGGCAAAAGTAACATTGTAAACGCAACGTTGTGTATCAGGCTGAGCGCACTGCAAAGTGACACGCCCTGTAATTCATTCTGCGTGGGTGGTAATCAAGTCCCTGTGAATTCATCCTGGGGCAGATTTATGGCTGAATCTCTGACTAGGTTCATCAGTAAATGGCCATCATACTCATTCATGCATTTCTGCCACAAACAGGCCCTGAATCATGGAGGCACTCAGCAATGATTCATGCATTCAGAGCTTTTAAGGGGAAAAAATGTGTCTCTGTGAGTCATGAGTCTGAGCAAGGATGAATATAAATTAACAGGGAATAATCACAACGGTGGAGAGCATCGTTTTTCCATCAGACTGAATTACAATAATAAACAGGCAGATAAGAGAATATGTCCCCGTCAGAAGACTGGCCCCCGATCCCGTTTTCAGACTAATAATGTTTGCCTTTTGAAATCATCGTTCCGGCTTTCTTGTAAATACACTGAATTACATGAAATGCCATCATTTTAGAATAATCAGAACATGCAGGTTATTTTAAAAAGAAATAAAATTTAAAGTCACCAACATCCTACCCACAAAGAGCCTGAAACTAGAGGATATTTGGTAATTTTCCTCAAATATAAAACTAAATATAGAGCATTATATTTAGGGTTATTTTTTCCCCCAACAAGCATGCCTTGTATTTCTAAGTGAATTCAACTTCGAGTAACATATCCAAGATCCAGAAACATGAAATTTCCACCCAAATATAACATGGAAAAGCCACAAGTCAGACAGTGTCTCTCTGATGGTGAGGACACGTTCCCAAGGTTGCCTCTGCCAAGACCTGTCTTTACCGTCTGTGTCTGAGCTCAGCCACATCCCAATCGAAGCAGTGTTAAGCCTGTTCCTCTTTGTGGTGCTGTTTCTCTCCGACACGGCTTTACAAGCCACTTTAAAATCCTTCGTAAGCCAAGCCTATGCCTTCTAAATATGTCTCCTCCATTGGGATCAATAATCCATTAGCCCATGGAATGGCCAGCAGCCTTAATTCTGGACAATGCATTGTCATTTTCAGGCTGGATGAGTTCTCATTCCCACCAATGGCCTATCTGGGATGGCCTCGTGCTGATGAGATGGGCATGGGGGCCAGGCACGGCTGGCATTAGGGGGCATCACTGAAATCCTAAATAACTGAGAATGCAAAACAACTTCCCCACAAACAAACAAACAAAGAAAAGAAATTGCCTTCTAGACATGTAATCCTCTCTCCCTCTCTTTTGGGGGGGTGGAGGGAGACAAGGGTCTTGGGTAAAAAGTTGGCTGCATTCTTATCAGTTGAATTGTGTGCTTTTTGTCTATGGTATTTATTCCTCCCTTGCATCTACTGTGCCTTTAATGATAGTTTTAAGCAAACCTGATTACGTGTGGGTATTTATAAATTTTTTTTTCTTTGTCTTCTCTTTTGTCTTTATTATAAGAATCTAAAATGAGAACTGTAAATTATATTATAAATATTTGAAATTTTCTACATACTATGACATTTTGCATCTTCAAAAACCTTCCAGCCTGACAGAAAACCACCCTTTCAGGAGCTAGCCAAGTCTTGGAGATAGCAAAATGCCCAGCCAGGAGCATGCCGGAGTCCCCTCCCATCTCTGGCCCCAGGAGATGTTATCCTCTGCCTCAATCATCCCAGGGCCCAACTCAAGCAAGCCAGGGGCTCCTCCAGCACAAAACCCACCCAAATTATCCAAATTATCCAAGACTGTTTGCCCTGCTCTGCCTTGTCCTTCCCCAGGAAACCCCAGTGAAGGTCAGGGCCTGAGTACCACCCCCTCAAATGCTGCCTTCAGGCCCCCTGGGCCCCCTCCTGTCTTTGCATGGGGACCGAGGTCACCTGCCACCTGCCATGTCTCCAGGACCTGCGAGCATCACGAACTCTGGTTTTGTGTCTCTCTGCCTCTCCTGTGTCTCCTGTGGCTGCCCTTGACTGACCATCTCGTTACATTTACAAAATGTAAATATTACCAGAACTTGATAAGCAGGGAATAAAAATTGTTTTGCCTTTCTTTCTTTTTTTATTGAACAAAACCAAGAAGTTTTTAATGAACGTTCATTAGTAGAGGTCTACTAGAAACGATGCACTGGGGAGAATCACAATTTTATATTGTAGGCTCATGTGAGTGAGTTCCTTCTTCAGGGACACGAGTTACGAATTCTTTCTCCCGAAAATGGAGACAAAATACAGAGCTTCCAGAGAGAGGGAAAGGCAAGAGGCTACCAGACCTAAGGTCACTAAGATCCTACCAAAAACTTAAGGAATCTGGTGTTTCGGTAAATATTGGTTCTCTTCTTCTGACAGGTTCTTCCTCCTCCAACGAACCAGTTGCTTGTATACCTTTTCAACAGGTGGATGTTTGTAGACATTACAAGCACAGAGGAATGGGATGAGTAGCTTTGCCTGTGGTCCCGTGGGCACCAAGGACCTGTGTCCCTTCTTCTGAGCAATGCGATATTCTACACCTGAATCTTCCGTGGGCTTCAAGGTAGAGCAAGAATGTCTGCACCACCACCACCACCATTCGCACCACCCACCCATTCTCTCTAAGCCTCCCCCACGGCACAGCCTGAGCTCTCAGGCCACCCATAGAACCCATAGAACTCTTCCTCAAACCTTGGAGTCTCTTGACTATGCACCATGCTCTGGATCTGAGACTGGGCTGTTGTTGATGGCACCATGACCTCGGGCACGTCCCCAATCTTTTCTTGGAAGACTGGGCTGTTGTTGATGGCACCATGACCTCGGGCACGTCCCCAATCTTTTCTTGGACTCCGTTTCTCCACCTCAAAATTCTGGATCACACAGCTGGCAATATTTCACATTTCTCCTGGAAATCATCTAGACTAGTAATTTCGGTAAGGCCGTGGCAGGAGAAAACTAACCAGCAAAGCAAAAGGAGTGAGTGTTTTAACAATATCTGTGTCAACTTGACCCACGTTAGACATTATTCTTGGTGTGTCACTAAAGGGGTTTATCCATGAGATTAATATTTGAGTGGGCAGACTCAACAGATGACCCTCCCCAAGGTGGGTGTCATGGTCCAGTCTGTTGAGGGTCTAATAGAGCAAAAGGCCCCAGGAAGAGAGGATCAACCCCGTCCTGTCTGCTTGGTGCAGCCCGGACATCTGTGTCCCGTTCCTGCACTGGGATTCACACCATCAGCTCCCCTGGTTCTCATACCTTCAGACTCAGACTGAATTACGCCAGGGATCTTCTGTGGCTCCAGGGTTCTCCTGGGCTCCAGAGTTCTTCTGCAGCTCCAGGGTTCTCCTGGGCTCCAGGGTTCTCCTGGGCTCCAGGGTTCTTCTGTGGCTCCAGGGTTCTTCTGCAGCTCCAGGGTTCTCCTGGGCTCCAGGGTTCTTCTGCGGCAGATCATGGGACTTCTCCGCCTCCATAATCACAGTCAATTCTTCGTAGTTAATACTTGTGAGTTGGGGTGGGGGTGTGTTGGGGTGTGTTTCTCTAGAGAACTCTAATACAAATAGGAAAAATTGAACTTCCATAATGTGTGCCAGAAGGAAATAAATGTGTATAATATCCACATTGATTTCTATGCATAAAAATAGACATACACAGATGTCTAGTTTGTTGTAAGTTCTGAGACCATGGCTCATTCGTTCCTTCTGCAATTTATTGGATATGCCAATTTTTCCTGCATGTCAAAGACATCCCTCCTTACCCTTACGTCCTAAGACCTCCCCACCAGTGGATGCCTGAAAGTGTGAATAGTGCCAAATCCAATATACACTGGTTTTACCTATGCATAGACACCTGTGATAAAGTTGAATTTATAAATTATGCCCAGTAAGAGGTCAACAATGATAATAATACAGTAGAATGATTATGACAATGTACTATAATGAAAGTTGTAGGAAGGTGGTCTCTCTCTCCCTAAATATCTTATCGCACTGCACCACCCCCTTCTTGGGGTGACGTGAGGTAATAAGTGCCCTCATGATGACGGAGTGAGATGCACGACATTAGTGTTGTGCCGTCACATCAGGCTCCTACTGACCTTATGCTGATAAGTCGTGGGACCACCTGCTTCCCAACCGCACTTGGCCTTGGACACGGGGGTCCCACTGTATTTGTTCACTCATGATTGTCTAGATTGGAGGTGTGGTCTGCCCTCGGTGCACGGGCAGTCACCAGGGCCCGGGACAGCACTATGGGTCTGGCAGCTGGTGCTTGCTCCTGGCAGAGGGGATGGGGACCACAGGCCGTGAACTGCTCATTGTGCAGAGGCGAGGCCAGGCTTCTCCAGGGTTGGCAGTCACAGGACTTCCAGAGCAAGAGGGGATAAGGTTCAAAGGCTCGTTCTTCTCAATCCTCTGTCTAAGCGATATGTACTAACTTGCCATCGACCAGAGCCATCCCCAAGGCCACATCCAGATACAGGATGTGAAGAAACAGACCCCACTTTTGCTGGGAGCCCTGGAAAAATCATTTGCAAAGGAGTGTGAATAAGGGAAGGTAAGATTGATGGCCACTTCTGCAAGCTATTTCAGGGGACCCCTACTCTGTGCCCAACATTGCGTGATATGGTGACTGATGAGTCCAGCCCCCAAAGTGAAGAGGAAGGAAAGAGAAAATAGAGGACAAAGCAACCCCAGCCCCCGCATCCTAGAGAAGCTGAGCTTAAACAAATAAACCCACAAAGAAATAGGTATGGAGTGTAGGAAGAAGAGATATCGAGGCTGCTATGGTTCTGGGAGAGAAGACTGACCCTGTGTCCAGAGTCCTCCGAGGCATGCAGGGAAATGGGGCTGACGTGACCTGTCTCAGGGCTCGTGCCCACAGCCGGGCACTTCCCTATCCACAGAGCAGACAGAGTCAGCTCAGGGATGCCGAGCTTCCTCTGGGTTCTCCGAGGATTTGCTCTCTGGGAAGAGAGGGCAAGGTGGAGAGCGGGGACAGCGGGGGAGGGGGGCTTCTCCCCATGCAAAGCAGGTGGGGGCCCCTCCACACTGAATGCCCAGGAGGTACTCCTCACTTGGCAGGTGGCATGTAGGTGTTGGGGGGGAGCCAATGGCATGCCCGAGCTCTAAAGAACAAAATTATTCATTTTGGTCATTACTGCTTATTTTCTTAAAAGGAAAGAAAGTTTTTGGCGTGAGCACTGCTCCTTATACATACATCATATGTTTCCACCAGAGTCCGGCAGGCGCCTAGCCAGCCTGAGGCAGCCGGCACTTGATCCCACGTGTGAACCCAGCCCTGTTGCCTCCCCTTGTTCCTTCCACCCCCCACCCCCACACACACAGCCACGTGCCCAGGGTCCCCATGTCCCCTCTCCCTCTCCTCAGCCGACAGGGTTCTGAAAAGCATCTTAAATCAAATGATATATGAAAACACCAAGAAAGCAAGGGCCCTGAAAGAAGGTTATAATTAGGACTGTGAAATAATTTATTGCCTGCACTGGGACGTTTCCGGGAGTGGGAAAAGGGTGCTATAAATAATAAGCCGGGACAATGGGCTTCAATAGGGCTGCTTCACATGTGGTTGATAGGTGCGCAATTCAGTTACCTAGCTACCGAGACGCTGACTCGCAAACAAGAATGATTTCGTGCCTGTTTAAATAGTGTTGTATGATGCCAGATATTATCTCTTATTTAAAAAAATCATTTATCTGAATTTAGGGAGCAACTGCTAATACTGTGGAAAAGAAATAAAATTTTGCATCCACGCACAGAATACAAAGAACCGTGAATTGCGGAGGAGCACGGACTTATTTGCAGAAAACACATTTTCCCTCCCGTATTGTCTGGTCGTTGAGGAGCATGGAGTTGATGGCAGAATCGCAGGGAGGCCTGGGCTCAGAACGTCCCTCCTGTTCTGTTGTGTGTTGTCCTTCTTGATTGTTCGGTCTCGACTCTTGTGCTTGACAAGTGCCCTAAACTGCATCGCTTTGGGGCTGAAGAACAGGGCTCTGTGGTCACCAGGTCGACAGTGTGTGGAAATGATCGGAAAATGGGGAATCCGGGGACAAACAGACGAAGGGGTCCTGTGTTTCTGGGTCTCCGCTGTCCTTGCGACATGGCGGTCTTGGCTACGAAGGGTGAGTTGCTCACCTTTTTAAAGAGGGGGAGCAGAAGAGAGTTCTGCAATGGCAAAGCTTGCTGTCTTCCCAGGTGGTGAGTTGCCCGTGTGTCCAGCAGGATGAGCAAGGAAAGAAAAGTCCACACGTTGGCTGCAAACAAGCCTGTGAAGCTCTTTCGAGAGCTATGGAGATTGAGTCTTTAAAATCGGCATTCAGGGAATTTGGAAAGATAACGAGGTACCTGGCATTTCTAATAGGATTTGAGTCTTTGAAGGGACAGGAGCTCTCCCCCTACAATCCCACACGTGTGGAGATGCGTACAAGAAGTGAAAACGCTCGTGTAGAATGGGGCACAGTGACCTTGCATGGTGAGTTGATGTGGATCTAGATCACTGTGTCCTTCATAAAAGGAATCCCCTGACCATGTCTCACCCGGCAATGACTACCAGGCTACAGGGTCAAAAAAACAGCACAAACGTAGCAGTGAGTACCCAAAGCACCATTTATTTTCAAGGAAAGAGGTGGCACATTTGAATACTTAGGCCTTGTCTCTTGGCTCTTATGGGGAGGAAAAAAGAATCTCTCAGCCAACTACTGTTATCCTGAAATACAAAAGATCAATAGAAACAGTATCAAACCCAAATTCAGGATAATTCAAATAGCTGATAATACCATTTTCAGTAAAATCTCTATCCCTGGGGCCTTGTAGGGGATTCAGTTCTCAAGCTAGAAGATCACTAAGGCTAAGAAGACTCGGGGAATTGTTATTTTCCTTTAATTAGGATTTTTCATGGATTAAATTACCGATTTCTTCCAGGGGTTTTTAACCTTTTGGTTCCAGATTTCAGATAATCTGCTTATGCTAAATGACATGTTTCAGATAAGCTTTGCCCCCATACCTAAGTATTTTGTCTCCCTTTGTAAGTCATTCCCGTGTATAAAATGTGATTTAGTTGGAAATGTAAAAAACATGTCCCTGGAAATATTTAAAACTTCCTCTGATGTTAATATTTGCATGATATCAATATGTATTTTCAGATATTTTATTGAAAATGCTATATCTGTCACATTCCATTTCCAGCCATATTGTTAAAATGGACTGCAGAGACGGGTGCCTGAGTGGCTCAGTCTGTTAAGTGTCTGCCTTCAGCTCAGGTCATGATCCCAGGGTCCTGGGATCAAGCCCCCCATTGGTCTCCTTGCTCAGTGGGGAGTCTGCTTCTCCCTCTCCCTCTGTCTGCTGCTCCCCCTGCTTGTGCTCTCTCTCTCTCTTTCTCTCTGACAAATAAAAAAAATAAAATCCTTAATTTAGAAAAATGGATTGCAGAGAGACAGAAACTTAAACTTAATATGTGACTAGAAACAAAACAAATGTTCGTGAACTGAAAAATAGATAAACCAACTAACGGTGTTGTATTTGTGCCACGGAATATCACTCAGCCATTCAAAGGATGAACTGCGAAGACGTGCACGTTTTTATGAGCCAGGCACAAAAGACACCATATCACATAGTCCCCCTTTATGAGACATCCCAAGGGGTCAAATCCATAAAAACAGAAAGTAGATGGGTGGTTGCCCAGGGTTTGGGGGAGTGGGGAAGGATGGCTAATGGGTACAAGGTCTCCTTCTGGAGTGATGGAAGTGTTCTATAATTAGGTGTTGGTGATGGTTGTCTAACTCTGTAAATATACTGACAGCCATTGAACTGAGGTGTATATTTTATTTTTATTAAGATTTTAATTCCGGTGTCATTAACATGCAGCGTTCTATTAGTTTCAGGTGTGCAATATCATGACTCAACATTTCCATACATCACTCAGTGCTTCCCATGGCCAGTGTGGTCCTCAATCCCCATCACCCACTCCAGCCCCCTCCAACTCTGGTGACCGTCAGTATGTTCTCTGGAGTTAAGAGTGTTTCTCAGTTTGCCTCTCAGAGCTGCATATTTTAAAAGGGAGAATCTCACTGGTTGTGAGTCACATCTCAGGAAAGACTTGGTTTAGCCCATGGGAGGCGCCGATGGATGGAGAGTAGACTGGGAGAGAGGAGGAAGACATTGTCGGGGTATGTCCTGCTTTGCTGTCTTGGTCGAGTCTGGTTTTCAGCAAGTGGCTAACTCCACCCTGAGCTCCATCTCCCACCTGACCCGCCTTTTGTGGTTCTAGTGCTTCCCTTTCTCCCTCTGCTCATGCTCTCTCTCTCTCTCTCTCTCTCTATCTCAAATAAATAAATAAATAAAATCTTTTAAAAATAATAACATAAAACACTGGGAACCCTGCTGAAGCCTCCTGGGTGCTCTCCTCCAATTTTATTCTCCCTTTCTTTCCTGCCGTGTGACCATGTTCCTCACTGTGGCAGTAATTACCTTCGGGGGCTCCTGGGATGGGGCGTCTGGGATGCTCCCTGGCTCCGGGGCAGGAACACGCCATCCACACTACCACGTGACATTATTCATAAAGAAGCGATTCCACGTGTGGATGTGGAATTCTCAGATCCAGTGATACACTTATTTCAAAAACAATCGATCTCATCACCTATTACACTACTTCGGCTAATAAAGCATTTGCCACCAGCAGCACTGACAAATGAAGATACTTAAAAAAAAAAAAAGAGGTCACTATCACATCTGTGGTGAACTCGAACCTAGACAGAAGTCCAGAATCCACTTCTGTGTGGTTTCCTTGCAATTAACGCATTATTCACGATTGACACTGACTTAGAATGTGTCGGGTGCTTGTGTCCTTCAAGTGGAAAGGTTTGGAGTACAAAGTAAGTGTGCGTATATATATATGTATATATATACATATATATATTTATTTCCCCCCTCTAATTACGGGCTTTGGACCTGCTAATTCCTGGGCACTGTTTTCCAGTGCGGCAGAATTATTAGCAGCACGTTGGCTACGGGAAGAGAACTAAAAATATCCCATGGAGGAGGATAGAGTTTAGAGAAGTAACCAAAATGTATGATAGGGCCCCAGAAAGCTGCAGGGAGAATTCACATTACTTAATTCAGCAGAAAATATTAGCTCACACTCTGTGGTGGTTGCTGGCAATATCAATATAAGAAATACAAGAAACAGATTTATTTTGCACATGTGAGTGGTTTAACTGGAAGCTCTCGGAAATATATTAGTTCCTCAGTTTTTTGTGTCCACCCCTCCCTTCGGATACATTGGCCGCCAGGTGACAGACAGGGACACGGTGGCAGGTGCCATGCTGTGGCGGAGGGGCCCAACACGCCGCTCCCCGAGGGGACGCTTCACGTCCTTAAAGAGAAGTAGGAACATCTCCCAAGTCCTTGACTGTCCAAGGCAAATGTGTATCTGAGCCTCAGAGAAGGTAACAAGCGTTGCATTAGGAAGCCGTTGACTCTGAAACTAATATTCCACTTTAGAAAACAGAATATTGACTCCTGACACTTTGTTTAAAGAAACACAAGTTATTCAAGGGTTGAGATTTAGAGAATTTCAGGAGAAAATGCTTTCACTTTTCAAGAGCTACATCTAATACCACTTCCTGTTGCGAAGCCGTGTGGCACCTCCCGGCCAATTAATTCTTCAGACCTGGGAAATAATACAACTTTAAAACACATAAAAATGACACGACCCCTCCCCAGTCCACTGCTGAGCCATCTGTGAAAGCCACTGTGGTCAATATTTCATGTCTTTAAAAATGTCACCAAAACCAGAGGCCCCGCCCTGTCCCTAATGAAAATGTATCAGTTCTGGAAGGGAGAGAGCGCATTCCCTGCCATAACTGTGAGGCTGGGATCAGCCCTGACATCCGACATCACTGGTTACTGTGAGCTGTCTCTGTGGGCAGGTGCCCGGCACACATCTCCGGCAGCCTCCCTGTGCCGCTGAGTCTCCACCTGGACCCTCCGCCTGCTGCGTCCCTAACCTCGGGGCTGCAGCTCTGGGGGCGGAGGCCACGGCCTTGTGCTTGCCCGCTGGCTGCTGGCCAGGGGCCAAGCTCGGGGCTGCTCCCTCCCTTCCCAGGCAGGGAGACACCTTCCTCGGCCATCATCCTCTCTTCCTGGCAGAGGGCGAGGCGGCCCTTCCACACTCCCTGATGGAGGACGGAGGTTCTGTCCCAGAGAAGATGAGGCTGTGGGGACTCCAGGCTTCTGTCTGTGGCTTCTGCTATATCACTGGGGGGCCCCAGATGTGGGAGTCCTTTGGCCTGTGCAAACCTTGGATGTGACCCACTCACCCCGTTACCTGGTCCTGAACTGCCTCCTCCTCCGTCATTCCAGCCCACCTTTGGTGGCTTTCGCATGGAATTAGACCCACCAAAGTTTGACGGAGGCCCAAATCAAGCAATTCTTTTTTTTTTTTTAACCCGACAGGCTGATTTTTGACCGAATAGTGAAATGCCAAGGTAAGGTTATAGAAACGGAGGTGTATTTCAAGGGCTTGTGTTCTCTGAGTTAGTACTTTGAACGCAGGACGGTCATTCTTATGTGCTCAGGCTAGCTACGTACAATCGCACGACTCAGCTGTGGACCCGCAAGGCACTGCGCAACATGGAAACCCCGCGGAGTTTACGCCCGTGCCTCGCTGCTGAAGGTCCCTGTCCAGCAGTCTTACGAATCCATCTAGAAATGAAAACTGTAAGCCAGGCATCCAGGTGGCTGCTCCCAAGGTACTCTCCCAGGGTGAGCCGGGGTGAGGATCCTTGCAAGTACCCAGATGTCTGCACACGGCCAACACCTTTAGCGTGAGGTACCCCGCGCGTGTGGACTGCTCCCCGCACACCGTCCCCTGGCCGGCCAGAGCACAGGCAACACCCCTCTGCATGAGATCTCAGCAGCAGCATCATGGTCTTTCTCCTGCTTTCTCTCTCTCTCTCTCTTTCTCTCTTTTTGGAAACAAGATAGCAATCACTGTAGAATTAAGATAAAAATTGAGTTTCTAAGAAAGTGTCAAAGGCAAATTCTGGGTAAATAAAAGTAAGGTCATAGCTTTAGAAAAAGGATAAAGTCGATGGAGTGAAACAATAGGAGACTTTAGAAAGTGCAAACGGGGGATATAAAATTAAGGACGGCTGGCTTATTCACAGGGGGAAATCAGCCATATTTAAAGTCCTTTCTTCTTCTCTTTCTCATAGAGGAGACGCTGAAAAAAAGGGTGGGGGAGGGAGAGATGGAAGGAGGAAGGGAGGGGAGAAGAAGGAAAGAGGGAGGGAGACAGGAAGGTAGGAAGGAAGAATAGAAAGAGGGAAGGAAGGAGGAGGGAGGGAGAGAGGGATGGGGGAAAGAAGGAGAAGGTAGGATGGAGGGAGGGGGAAAGGAGGGGTAAGGGCCTGGGGGTGGGGAGGAAGGAGAGCAGGAGGGGAGAAGGAAGGAAGCGGGGGTGGGAGGAGGGAAGGAAGGAAGGAGGGGAGGAGGAGGGAAATCTTCCCTCTAATGTCTCAGTTTTCCAGCAACTTACTAACTCATTCATAGTAAAACATATCAAAATCCACCATTTTCCAGATGTGTCGCTTGCCATGAGTTGAGGACTGGGTGGGCCCTTAGAACAGTTACTAGGAGAGAAGAGGAAAGTGGTCACAGGATGCAGGAGTCGTTTGAATTGTGGTGACAGGATACATGGGTTCGCTGGCCCAGGTTCTTTCTGGTTGATTCAGTTGATTCCATTTAAGAAAATGAAAATATTTCCTAACTTTCCCTGAATAATTAATCAGCCCGTGGCATTAGTGCGCTTAAACCTCAAGATGAAGCATCATTATTTGGTATAAAAAACCCATTTGATGACCATATCGTTGTCGAGGGAAAGGCCTTGATGAGGGGCCCTTTGTCTCAGAGTCACGAGACTGCAGGAACCAGGCGGTGTATGCTCCTGGACTGACGCTAATTTTTATTTTTGCCAGAATGAAAGTCACAAGGCACCTAATATCTAGCAAGTCAGGGGGAAAATTATATATATATATATATATATATATATATATATATATATATATATATAACTTTGCTTTAATGCTTGCTCTTTGCTTTTTTTCTTTTTTCTTAGAAATGCTGGCTTGCATTCAACTCTAACCAACTTAAGAAAATTAAGCAAAGAACAAATGGTATTAAATATTTATATCTTCCTTTCTTTTTCCTGGAAGTTGAGAACGGGACATCGTTATAATTGACAATTATTATAAGGGGCTGAAAGCGACTTCGAATTGAATGAAATCACACGAAAAGTTTGGAATTTACCCTGCAGAAAAACACTGCTGAGGCCAAGTTCCTTGGTTCAGACAATCTTTTACAGAATCGGCAAACAGTACGTGAAAAAAAGTGAAAGGTTGACAGAGAGCGTTCCTTCCATCCCTGCCGAATTGCTGCTACAGTCACTGTGAATCGATTTTACCTTTAAGGCATAAATCACAGCAGACAAAGAGAAAGAGGGGAAGCACAGAAACAAGAAATTTTGGAAGGTAAGCTAAATCAGACTCCAACAGGGAAAGCTGAGCAGCGAACCCGGTTTATTCCAAAGAATCCCCTAAAAGGTTCAGGAATTAGAGGCACCAGGGGCCTCTGGGAGCAGAAGCGCAGGTCAGGTCAGTGACAGAGCTGTGCTCAGAAGCTGGGTCCCCTCTAGCTCGTGTAACTAGGATGTGCCATCCCCGTTACACGGGCAGAACACATGATTTCTTCCTGAAGAGACAGATACAAAAGAAGCTTACGTAGACCTGAAGGCGAGAGTCACACCCAACACCAGCAGGGGCATTCCAAACCCTGATGAGACCAGGCTCACCTCCCTGCTGGTTTCCAGAGTCATGGTGGCCAGGCCACCTGCCCTGTGTTCCTGGACAGTGCTCATAGGCTCCATCTGTGAGGAATTTGACAAGAAAGGGGAACTAGCACAAAGGTACTGACATGAGGGTTCTTCAGTGAAATAGCCCAGCCAGACCCCCCAGCCCAGGCTGCCCAGGGCAGTCACCACAGTGTACTCAGTCTCACCATCCCTTCATCTTGGACAGGAGCGGACTGGAATCACACACGAGGAACTCTTCCAGCTAAAAGATAGACACCGGCAAATGAGAGAAAGCAACTCAAAGAAATTAGAGGCCATTCAAGGAGAAAAAAATATACAGGAGAAAAAAGTCAAGCTCAAGACGTAAGGATACAATCAGAATATGTCAAGATGCAGAAATTATTTTAATACCGGGAAAACCTGAAAAAAACAGATGAACATCCCACTGGAAAGCACTAAGCCCTCAATTTCAATTTCACTTTTATGTTTAGTTTTGTTTCATTTAAGTAAGCTTCATACCTAGTGTGGAGCCCAAGTCACAACTCTGAGATCAAGACACGAGCTGAGACCAAGAGTCTGACGCTTAACCGGCTGAGCCACCCAGGTGTCCCTATCCTCCATTTTGAGTTAAAACTCCAATCCCTAAAATGACCAGGCACTTTTAAAATAATAATAATCCCCATCATCCCAATTAGTTAATATGAGTTGAACACTACTGGTGTTAGCTCTTTACCCCAACACACACCACATGTTTATGGAAATGTCAATGCTATGCAGTATGAACCACCCAATAAACAGGTTTCCAGATGCAATAGAATAAAATATGGAACGCTGTACTTCAGCCAAAACCCTTATAAAACCTTGTAAAACCTCTTGTCAAGAAAATGCACCAAACTCACTTTATGACCTGCTCTATTAGGTATCAAAATGTTTGCATATTTAAAGGCATCCATGGTAGAGAAAATCATTTCTTTTTCTTTATGGGTCATTTACTTTTCTGCATGTTAAGTTATCAGGAGAAAAAAAGAAGCTGACATTTACTCTAATATGTTACTTGATATAAATATGTATGAGTCTGAAATACATTCCTCCCAGAAACGTGGGGTGTGTGAACAGGCACTAGGAAAGGTGGTTGTAATATCTTCATAACTGACCCTTTCCCCAAAGGTCAACCCAAAAGCCTCTGCGGATACAGTTTCTAGTCCAACTGTTGTCTTTCAGGTTTGCCGGGTCCTACTCTCTTACCACATTTTAGGAACCAAAGGAGTATCTTAAATGGTTGAAAAAAAATGTGGAAAGGTCACATGTGTAACTGTTAATGTCATTTTTTTAAAGACCAGGACCCTTTACAATCCAGAAAGCCACAGATCCTACTCTCTGATCTTTTGAACTCGGGCTGGAACGGGAAGGGATGGCGTTTTGAACTTCCTCTGTGATGCTGGTCAGCCCGAAAACAGGCTCATAGTTAAGATCTTGGTTTCCAGGTTTGGAAGGTGGGGTGTAAATCCTGACTTCACCACTAACTCGCTCTGTGACCCTGGGGGACTTAGTTATTCCTGCGTGTCCACACTTTCGGTCTTCAGACCAAGACACCTAGTATGGCCTCCAGTCCTGTGAGAGGCCAGGGTCTTCCCAGCCTCACCTGAGCGTAGACGGGAGGGCACATTGTGGTGGACCCAAGTTTAGATTGAGGTCAATGTTGGATATTCCCTGCTCTTTCTGCTCCCCTAAGCTTAGATGAGCCAAATAGAGAGTTATCATGGGATAACTGTATCTGAATAAACGGTTGGAATGTCTCTTAGTCCCAGGATGAATTAAAAATGCAGCCATTCGTCTGAGGGAGGATGTGGCCAAGCTGGTGTTTGTTCTCTCTCCACCTGCAAATCTCCGGTGTCCAGAACATGGGAAAAAATGTAACTTTGGAAGCTGATGTCTGCATTGCATAGAATGTGTTGATAAGCATTCAGCAGGAAAATGAAATTAGAATTGGACGTGCTTGTGAGCGTCCTTTATTCTGTCTTCCGCATGCATAATTCTTAGTAGGCATGCTTTGAAACAAATTGCAGATGGAAGCAGAAGGAAACAAAACCACACGAGGCTGCATTGCCCTTGGGAAATTGTCAAGCCCGTGGCCATCTCTGGCTGAACGGCGGAACACCGCCTCCCAGACTGCTCACCGGTGGCTTCTGACTGACAGCAGCCTCCCTGGCCCTCAGGTGGTTTTGAAGTCCAGCCCCTCCCCCTCCTTGGATTTCTCCCCACTATTCTCAGGTGATTGGTCCAGAAGGAAAACTGACCTTGGCCAGACCAATCAGATCCCTTCTCCTGGGAATTCCATGCATCAGCCTCCCCGGGCTTCATGTGTACCCCGGGGAGCCCAAAGCAGGAGGCAGCAGAGAAACCTTTACGGATGGAAAGGAATGATAGCGTGGAGAAGCTGGAGAATAGTCACAGGAACGGCACAGGTTCTTTAAACGTGTACCACGTCCTGGGGCCTGTCCTAAGCCCTTGAAATACGGGTCTATTCCGTCTTCTCAACGACCTGCGAAGTAGGTATTATTACGACCATTTTACACATGAGGGAACTGAGGCACCACTCGGAAAGGAGAAATCAGAGAACGAACAAATCACAGGGTGTCATTTGGCCCCAGAGAAAGAGGACGATTGATTGATCAGCGGCTAACGATCCAAGGCCTCGGCGGGATAGAATCGATAGAATCGTGCATGGCCTGCAGACCGTGCTACAGGTGGAGGGAGCTCCTCACCCCCCCAGTGCAGGCTAGGAGGGGGCGTGCAGGGGGCTCAAGCCCTCTAGTCCCTGGCTCTGAGAAGGGACAGCTGAGGGTGGCTCCCAGCTTCCCACCCCTGGAGGTCTGGGGAAGATGGGGCTGATCTCTTCACACCTTCCACCTGCACCCTGGGGCCGGCCTGCCCTTCCCACTCCCCAGCTGGGCACATGGCAGAGTGCACACGGAACCGGCCCTTTCCGTGCATCCGACCCACAAATGCCAAGCCTCCTTGCCTTCCGTGCACACTCTGTGCATCTCCCTAAGGTCTTAGCACCATCACCTTGCTTCCCGGAAATGGACGGAATGCCGTCCAGACAAAATGTCAAGTCGTCCCTTGAATTAACTGTGATCCCAGAGCTCTAAAGGTTGAGCAATCTTGCTGCTGGAGGCATTTTCCTCCAGCAGCTCCATAAAATGGGACAGCAGGATGGATAGCTGGTCATAAAATGGTCAATCTGGAGGTTGCTGATTGTAGCAAAATGATGTCTGATGGTACCCTGGGATCTCAGGCCATGAGCAGGGAGGGGTTTCTGGAGGCCCAAGTGGCTCTCCCAAAGCCCGTCTTGCTGAAGAAGTATCTCTTGGCCAGGCCTGGTGGGGGCACCCTTTTGAGGGTGGCAGGGGGAAACACAGAGCAAGCTCCCAGGATTGCATCCAGTCTGTCTGCCAACTGTTCCCTGAGCATGCCTCTGCGGGAGGCACCGGTCGGCACACGCCGAGGGAGCAGGCACAAAGCAGCCAGACAGGCCGGTGTCCACAGAGCTTACGTGAAAGGGAAGACAGAAAAGCTCATAGCGCAGAAAAACACATTGTACATCCTATGAACACAAATGCAGACAAACAGAGCCGGAAAGGGGAGAGGGAATTTTGTGGGTGGGGATTGAAATTTCAAATGACATAGCTGGGAAATGCTGCCCTGAGAAGGTGATCATTGAACAACATGAGGGTAGAAACGCAGAGAGGCCACATAATAACTATCATAATGAAGAAAAATGAATAATCAATCTGGTAATGAAAATTGCAGTAGCTCGAACACCCATGAACATCTGTGCGGCGCTCCCCAGGCACCGGGTCCCGTCCTCACAGCTTATGTCACTGGTTCCTTCCCTTACAGGTGAACAAGCTGAGGGGCAGAGAGTTGAGAAGCTCGTCCAAGGTCACCTGGGCCAGAAGCTGTACAGACGGGCGGTGCCCCAGGACGTCTGGCTCCCACATTCGGGCTGCGAGCACAATGACATGTGGTCTTCCCAGTCGTATGACGGTGGTGTGCCTGGCTGGATGTGACAGGGCTCTCGAGTCCTGCCCTGGTTGCCCATTGTTGCAGTGACTGGGAAAGTCATTTCCTCCTTGCCCTGCGCAGTGAGCAGGTGATGGGAACAGGCCCTGCTTCTCAGGGTTTGGTGGGCGTTGGGGGGAAGGGGGTGGGCGCGACCATGAGTGGCAGATCCAAAGCTCTTGAAGGAATTCCTGGCATGGGCACGTGGGAACTGCTAGGTAAAGAACATCAGTGTGACCATGATCGTCCCCTCTGAAGTTATTGGGGGGGGCGCCCGGGTGGGTCAATCATTAAGCATCAGTCATTTAAGCAGCTGCCTTCCACTCAGGTCAAGGTCCCAGGGTCGTGGGATCGAGTCCCACATCGGGGTCCCTGCTCAGCAGGAAGCCTGCTTCTCCCTCTCCCACTCCCCCTGCTTGTGTTCCCTCTCTCGCTGTCGAATAAACAAATAAAATCTTAAAAAAAAAAAAGTCATAGGCAGGATGGGGGGAAGGAATCAAAGTCATCGCTGGTGGAGAGAACTTCTGGGAACACGTCACCTCCGAGCAGCCTTCACCAGGTTTTCCCACATTCGTCATACTTTCAGCTGAAGACGTGTCCAGAGACACTGGCCCTTCTGTTGCCAGTCATAATGGGGGCTGATGGGATGTGCAAGGGGGAGGAAGAGTAAAGGAGCATGAAGTCTGGGGGCCACCCTGTGGGTCTCCTGGGAGAAGCAGGAGTCCTCATGGCACCGTCCAGCAGGCAGGAGAAGACAGGGGTCCTGGACTTTAATAGGACAGACAGCATTCATGTTCCTCCAGCTCTCTCCTCCATGGAGGGCTCTGGCTTCCCCTCTGGCTTTAAAGTCCAGCAGGACTGGGGCACCTGGGTGGCTCAGTGGGTTAAAGCCTCTGCCTTCGGCTCAGGTCATGATCCCAGAGTCCTGGGATCAAGCCCCACATCGGGCTTTCTGCTCAGCAGGGAGCCTGCTTCCCCCCTTCTCTCTCTGCCTGCCTCTCTGCCTACTTGTGATCTCTGTCTGTCATATAAATAAATAAAATCTTTAAAAAAAATAAAAAATAAAAAATAAAGTCCAGCAGGACTAATAATCTGGTAAATACCCACAGAAAGAAAACATTGGCCTCAAATGGGGCCAGAGGGCCAACAGAGAAATACAGAGCACTTCATTGGCTGAGAAACTCAGCCTCTAGCTGCTGCTGGGCACAATGGAGGGATGGAGAAGTGTCTCATGTGTGGAGGGGCTGGTGTGGCCGCACGGAAGGAAGCAGGCTTTCCGCGGTGCCTCGGTGGGGTTCGTGGCAACGGCTCCCTGGCTTTCTCTAATTTACATTGTCCAATGTCCGTTCTTTGTGACTTCAGGAAACAGGAGACGTTATTTGAGCCAATTACCTACGTGCATTTTCCTCTTCATCTCTCTCTTGGGCAAAATTCTAGTTTAATTGCAACCCACAGGCCAGTTGGGTCCCTCCCATCCGACTGCGTGTGGCTCTGCAGATGCGAGGTGGCGTCCTCTCAGACGTGCTGTTGAGGGTGTGGAGAGAAACTGGACTGGTTGTACTTTTAATGTTCCGCAAATGAGCTCCAAATGGCCCCCAGGCGCGCATACGGATTCAAGACCTGTCATTCCCGCTTTCCAGCCTACGGGAAGCTCTAACCCAGGGGGGTGCTTTGGAACAGCCCCCCAGTACCCGGGAGCTATCTGAGTCAATCCGTCAGCGTCTACACATACATCCGCGACAGAGAGCACAGATCCGGGGGCTCGGGACATCTGGTTTACCGGCTGCCGGCCCGAGAGCCGTGCGGGGGTTCCCGCTCGCGTTTGCCATCGGCGGTCTTGGTCAGTTCACGCAGATGGGATGTCTCGCCGTCGGAGTTAAACACATTTGACTCAGTCAATACAGTTATTGTTCTGGGGCCGAGATACCTCCGACTCATAACACCGCTTTCATCTCCCATAGTAAATAAGGGTGATATTAGTTCGCAGCCCTGCCCCGGGCGAGTCTTCCCAGCACTGGAGGAAGTTGGAGAGAGTGAGAACAATGTCCTTGAAGCACTCCCCTGACGGACCTTTTCATCTCGCCAGACAGACCACCAAGGCGGAACACATATTACAGGCTTCTGCGGGGTTCTATAGCTAATCCAATAAACGGTGGCAGCCTCCCACCCTCAGCCGCTCTCACTGAGGATGTTTCTTCCCTGATACGTTTCTCCCCCAATTCTTTGTGCCGTGAATCCACAAAAGTATAAAGCCTTTAAGCACCGGGAGCCATCCTTCGTTTACTACCTAGAAGTCGCCAGCTCTGGTGGTTTCCACTCTGTCAGTTTAATCTGGACATAAATACAGGTATTTGCGTCAGCAGCCACTAAAATAGAGCAGTAAAACTCTCCAAACAAACTTGGAAGCCTTGCTTACAGATGATGTTCACGGCCCTGAGTCAGGGCCTTTTTCCCCCGGGAGCCCAGCACAGAGGAGGTTGTAAGGCACCTTTCTTCTTAGAGGGAGTGGGGGACGCCCCTTCTTCCAGTCTCCTCTAGAACCCACACCCAGACTGACGGGGCCACGTGCGCCCAGCGAATAATAATCAAATCACAGGACCTGGACAGCCTCACCGTAGCCACTCGCCAGCAGTGTGAACAAGGCCCTGATCAGAATTAAGGGGCATTTTCAGAAGTGAGAACCCGTGTGCAGGGTTCGTCACTGTCACTGCATAGGCAAGGGAGGGGAGCTAGCCGCTAGCACCTTCTGTCCAGTGAGCGCGAAGCACTTGGGGTCTGGGACCAAACTGATGGGGCCGATGCCTGCCCTCCAGGGGAGGAGGAGGACGCCACACGTGGAGCCAATAGGGAAAGAGAAGGTGTGGTTGTTGCTTTCTTTTCTTTTTTCTTCTTTTTAAAGTTGTTATTTCTATCCCTTTCCAACATCCCACTGAGTCTGAGGTCAGATAACTCTGCACATCAGTGAGCAAAACAGGCTTTCCGTGGGGCAAATGATGGTCAGAAGATCGTGCTGGTGCTTTGAGAAAAGGCAAAGGTGAGGGGCCCCTGGGGGGCTCCGTCAGTGAAACGTCTGCCTCTGGCTCTGGTCATGATCCCAGGGTCCTGGGATCGGGCTCTGCATCGGGCCTGCACTGGGCTCCACTGGGTGCTCCGCAGGGACTCTGCTTCTCCCTCTGCAACTCCCCCTGCTCATGTTCTCCCCCTCTCTCTCTCAAAAAGAAATAAATAAAATCTTTAAAAAAAAAAAAAAGTTAGAAGGGGAAGGTGCCCTCAAGTCTTCAGCGAGAGCAGAGAGACACAACAGTGACCCCAGCAGGAGCTAGGAAGGGGTCCATCTTAGGCAGCGACAGTCCAGGACCAGACAGGGACTGTGGCAAAGCAGGTGTCCATGAAGTACTCTGTGAATGAACACATAAGTAAATGAACAAACGAAGTGTAGTTCCGCATCCATTTTTATCGCTTCCTCCCCTTGGCACATACATATCTGTGCTACTTTCCCCAATGGCAGCAGTACCGCCCCCATCCTCTTCTCTGCAGGGGCACGATATTCCTGCATCCACTCCTGTCCCCGCTACCATCTGGGATGTGAAGTCAGGGGGACCCGAGGGAGATCAGGTCCGCAGAAGTGCAGCAGGAGCCTTTGTCACTGGGAGCTCCTGCTGGGCCGGCGCTGTGGTTCCGCCCTCCTCTCCGGGAACCGCCACCTTGTGCTCCCAGCCACGTGCTGGATTTTCCGACACCTGCTTTAGGAGAAGCCGTGAGAGTCAGTGACTTCTGGGATGCTCCACGAGCTTCCCTCCTGCAGGTCAGCCCAACCCTTGCTCATCTAAGACCTGTTTCCTGCGGTAAGTTTCTCGTTCCTCTAAAGCTTGTGGCTGGTTCAATTTCCTCCACAAATCCAAACCCCAACAATGCAGCGTGCTAGACGAAACCTAGGATATGGATCTTTACAGAGGGTCACAGTGACACAATTTACATACTGATATATATTTATATAATATGTAATCATGGATATGTTTATAATAATACATATTATATATGAATACCTAGTTCATATAAATATCTCAGGCATATAATTAAATATATAATGAAATTTATGTATCTATACCTTCATATAACATAGTGTATATAGATAGAATCTTTTTAATGTTTGTCTTTTAATTTTTATATTTATCATTTATATTATCTTATGTTGATGGATTTAAAATATAGGTATGTAAAATAAATATAACAACCATTTTTATCAGAGTCATCACCCCCCAAATTCTAACCCTGAGATTTCTTCCCTAGATTCTGCTTCTTAGAGTTAATTAAATCTTCAGCAGTTTCTAGAAGGAGAATTGGAATTTGTGTGGGTTAAGGGAAAAAACCCAGGCTGGTGGAATGTGCTGGAGGATGTTCGTTGGGGATATCCATGATAAAGAGGCTAAATGTGTTTAGGCACAAGTAACCAACCAACCATTCGGCAAACAGGTCCTTTAGCCATGGCGATACTAGGTAATTTTTCCATTAGATATCTGGAGGTGAACTCGGTATTGGTATGGCATCCTGGAAATGCCAGCAAGGTCCAAGGCTCTTTCTGTACTCTGGTTTTTCATCGTGGGCATATTGGCTTACTCAGAAGATGTGTGCCTCATGGGAACAGGATGGCTGCCACAGCTCCAGGCATCAAGTCCCCATAGCTCAGTCTTAGGCATCAAGTTCCACGTGCATACTGCAGGCTGGGAGAAGAGAGACCCCTCCACCACCACCCACCACCACAAAGAAGAATCTTCTTATATTACACTTTCTTTTATTAAGGACGAGTATTCCTCAGAGGACCTTTGGGTATCTCTCAGTGACCAAAACTGGAATCCATGCCCCAGCCTAGACCAGTGAAGCAGATCATGTGATTGAGAATAATGAGGAGACACCCCCTGTAGAGATCCAGCAGTATCTGAAACAATTTGGAGGGGTGGTACATACTTTTGGGGTCTTACGTGAGCCACATGGCTTTCACTGTGATAACCCCAAAGCTTAAATGACATTTAATGGCACAGTAACAACGTATTTCCCTTCTGGTACTCGCTGGATCATTCTAGTCACATCGGAATCTCTGTTTGCTGCTCCTGCGTGTCTAACACAGACCTGACATGTGTTACCCTCCCTCACCGACCGAGAGGAAACAGGACTCAGACCGCAAGCCTTCAGCAGACATTAGCATCTAAATACGACCTTACACCTTACGCCTGTGTTCTATTTAACGTGTAACTAACTGTCTGCCCCTTGCAGCAAGTGATAATGGCTTCCCGTTTATAACAGGGATGTCATTTCTTTTGGCAATCTATGTATTTAAGTCAGATAAACCTGCTTGAGGATAATTTTAAGTAACATTATTATATGTTGTATTATGGCCAATATTATATGCCAGTAAATAACACAGAAGTCATCCATTTGTCATAAAACGTTGAGGTCAGGAAACGCCATCTTGAGGGAGAATGTGAGGGGGGGTGGGAGCAGCACGAGTCCCGGGAGCGTCACAGGACCTGGGCAAGAAGATGGGACACCAGCGACAAGGAGCGTCACTTCTCCGGCGACGTCCGTGAAAATCTGAGCTCTTTGTCAGGACTGTCCCCGCCTCTCCCAACCCCGCACCAGCACCCTGGGAACTCAAAACAACATCCACAACAAAATCTCCTGCTGCGATGAGTTTGCTCATTAACTAACGTTTATTATTTCATTAAGCGCTGACGCCTTGCTGGTGTTTCTCACTGATTGTGGCTGATGGTTGCCACAATTCCTTCTGCTTTGGAAAACCAGCTGATGATTGACAATATATTGATTCCTTGGCTACAGATTTGACACAGAAGAACCGGAGGAGTCCACAAACACAAGCACGCGTGCGTGTTTCATAAACACTAGACCTGAAATTTACCAAAGTCCCATGAGTAAAGCAATAGTTCATACCCCCTGAAACTTATTGTTTTGACCACAATATTTCATATGCCCTTGGGATTACAAAAAATATTAATTCTGCTCACTGTATATTACCACGGTGTTTCCTAAAGGATGGAGACTCCCCGCGGGTGGCGTGCTGTGTGATTTTAGGTGGCCGCCACGCAGAACATTAGAACTGAGAATCACGTAGTGAGAAACTTGATTTCCTTTTCAGTTCTCTTTCAATCCCTTCCATTATAACAAGGGGAAAAAATTTCATTTTGAGGTCAGAAATCTTGAGCAACTTCAACATTTGCTAATACCCATTTTAACCTGGAGAAACCTGGCCTTGAGCCCAGAGCCTTTGCAGGAATCAGAATCTAACTAGAAAAGTGAATGTTTACAGCAGTTCCATTTTGTTTTATTGCAGATATCTGAGTCCCAACCGATAGTGCTGTAATAGAGATTTTAATTCCTCATGTGAGGGAGGGGGATGACTCCAGGCTTTTTCAGCAGTTAGAAAATGTCAGAGATCTCGGGCTGTGTGTCTCTGCATTTCGGTTGGCCTTCTCTGAGTGGTTGCATAAAGAATGACTTCAGGCATGAGACTCTCAGATATTAGCCTCGTGAAAACATGAGTGAGTTGAGTAGGGTCACCCCTGGAAAGACATGTTGATCTGGGAGGTCTCCTGGCTGACTTTGAGCCCCCTCTGTCTCAGGGGCCAGGACTGTATCTCATGCTGACCTTGGCCACTCATAAATAAAGGGGGAAGGAGAGTCAGTATAGGTCAGAATGACCATGAACCACTACCCTCTGTGATCGGGAAGGGTCAAGGCTTGGTCCCTCATGACCTCTCAGCCAACACAGGTGTACTTATCTTGCCTGTCATCCTGTTCCCACCAAAAATGCTCTGAGTCCATCCCAGAGAGCACAGAACCTCTTCTGCCCCAGAGCCCTTCTGGGCGCCACATTCTGGACCTGTCGCTGTCTTGACTATGGGAAGTGCAGCAAAAAATAAGGCCAGGACAAAACATAGGGCTCTCTCCTATACCAGGACAGTCTGGCCATGACTTCTGCTCCAGGACAATTTCTCAGTGCCCTTTTATTGTTCATGAGCCTCACAGTCCTGGAAAAGAGGAGTTTTACTGAAGAACTGATTGCTGTGGGAGTGGGTGTGAGTGTGAGTGAGTATAGACGGCCCTTGGCATGGAGTCCCAAGTCTCCTCAAAGAGAACGCCAGTAAGGGTTCTCAAATCCAGTTAACCCTCTTCAGTAACAGCTAATTTAGGGGAATTTAAGACTGTTCAATGTTGAATCATGAAATTAAAAAATAAATATGATTTTACTGTCTATCCCACACCAGCTCAGATCACTCAAATAGGGCTGAGCAATGTTGAAAAACCACCTTTTCAAAGACTAGATAATCATAGTGGATTCTTATTTTCTTTTTGGGTCAGTAGAAATGGGAGCTCGTTTTTGTTTTTGTTTTTGTTTTTAAGATTTTATTTATTTATTTGACAGAGACAGAGAGAGAGAACACAAGCAGGGGGGAGTGGGATCATGACATGAGCCAAAGGCAGATGCTTAATGACTGAGCCACTCAAGGCACCCCAGGGGGGCTTTTTTTCATGTTTATTTTCGCTTACTATATTGTAATATTCCCACTTTTTACTCTGTTGTCAAATTTGGATTTGTTTCCAGGAGTTTTGTTGAACTTCTAGCATGAATCTGTGAATTTTCATGAATTTGCTATTGGAGGCACCTTAACTGATTGACTGATGACATCCTGAGCAACATTTTAAAAGAAATGTAGCAAGCTCACAGTCTGCCATTAGGAAGCCCTAACCATGCCCCATGTTTTTTACCGAAGCTGCTGGTCATCACAACCATGAGAAGGGAACTACTATGACTCCGCTTCACAGATGGGAGCTAAAAGGACACTGATGGGGGCTTTTGTAAAGCTTTTCCTCCTTTAAAGAAAATTAAAAAAAGAATAGAAAAGGAAGAGGAAAGAAAGAGAAGAAGAAAAGAAAAGGGACAAAACTATCTCTTTGTCTTTGAATGTAAACTAGTGAGGATGTGACTGATGTGAGGTGCTCTGGCAGCCACCTTGTGACCACGAGGAGAGGAGACAAAGGATTAACCAATATGTAAGGAAGCCAGGGTGAGCATGGATCCTTGAGGACCAGAGAGAACTGCTGAGCCAAACCTGAAACTGCCCCCAGCATTGGGCTTTGGGGTGTTTTAAATCTTTTTTATTTTAAACTTGGTTGAATAATCTGTTATTGTTATAAGGCAGCATCAGAGGATTCACAAAAGATCTGAGCTTCTAAGTGTAAAGTCCAAAATCTTTGACTTATGTGAGGAAGATAGTCAAGGTTTGGATGCAACCTTTCCTGAGACCCTGGGGTGTGTTCTCAGGACACACTCATGATGGTGAATGGATGTCTTGGATGCTTTTATTAACATTTCAGATCTCTGACCAGGATCTGTGGAGTGAGTGGGTCATTTCAGTGAAGAAAGGCTGCCAGATGCAGACAGACGCAGAAGTGTGAGGAACTAAATGGATGCAGGAAGTTGGCCGACTTCTTTATGTGCCATTTGCCGGGTGCAATCACCCTATTCCACCAGCTGATGGAAGTTCATCTAGAAAATGGGCACATGAGCACAAACAAATGGGAAAATATCCCATGGTCATAGATGGAGTCCACAGAAGAGTTCATATTATTAAAATGCCCACATTATCCAAACCATCCATAGATTCAATGCAATCCCTGTCACAATTCCAATGACGCTTTTCGCAAAAATAGTAAAAACAATCCTACAGTTTGCATGGAACCACAAAAGGCCCTGAATGGCCAAAGTACATTTGAGAAAGAACAAAGCTGGAGGCATCACCCTCCCTGACTTCAAACTATATTACAAAACTACAGTAATAGAAACAGTATGCTACTGACATAAAAACAGATATATGGACCAATAGAATAGAATTAAGAGCCCCAGAAAGAAACCCATACATACATGGTCAATTAATACTTGACAAGGGAACCAACAATATTCAATGGTAAAAGATAGACCTGAATAAATGGTGTTGGGAAACCGGACATTCACATAAAAAAGAATGAAACTGGAACTGTTACACACTCAGAAAAATTAACTTAAAGTAGATTAAAGACTGAAATGTAACCATAAAAGCCCTGGAAGACAGCACAGGAAAAAAGCGTTTGGATTTTGGATTTGACACAAAAAGCAGAAGCAACAGAAGGAAAAATCAATGAGTCAGGCCATATCAAAGTAAAACTTCTACAGAGCAAAAGAAACAATTAACAAAACTAAAAGGCAACCTAAGAAATGGGGAGAATATATTGGCAAACCATGATTATGGGTAAGGGATTAATATCCAACATATATAAAGAACTCCAACTCAATGGTAAAGAAATAATAATCATCCAATTTGAAAATGGCCACAGGATCTGAGTAGATGTTTTTCAAAGAAGACATACAAATGGCCACATACATGAAAAGATGCTCAATATCATTCATCACCAGGGAAATGCAAATCAAAACCACAGTGAGATACTACCTCACACCTACTGGAGTGACTATTATGAAAAAGACAAGAGATAGCAAATGTTGGTGAGGAAGTAGAGAAGGGGAACCTCAATGCTCTGTTAGTGGGAATACAAATCGTTATTAGCCACTGTGGAAAAGAGTATGGCGGTTCCTCAAAAAATTAAAAACAGTACTACCCTATGACCCAGCAATCCTGCTTCTGTGTATTTATTAAAGAAAATGAAATCACCATCAAAGAGATATCTGTTTTCTCATGCTCACTGAAGAATTATTCACAATAGTCAAGACATGGGAGCAAGGTAAGCATCTACTGACCGATGAATGAATAAAGATAATGTGGGGGCACCTGGGTGGCTCAGATGGTTAAGTGGTTGCCTTCAGCTCATGTTATGATTCCAGGGTCCTGGGATCGAGCCCCACGCCAGGTCTTTGCTCAGCGGTGAGCCTGTTTCTCCCTCTCCCTCTGCCTGCCTCTCTGCCTGTTTGTGTTCTGTCTGTCAAATAAATAAATAAAACTTTAAAAAAACATAAAGAAAATGTGGCATGTACATACAATGGCATATTATCTGTCTGTAAAAAGAAGGATATCTTGTCCTTTGCAACAGCATAGATGAAGCTCGATAGCATTGTGCTAAGTAAAATAAGTCAGACAGAGAAAGATAAATACTGCATGATCTCACTTATACCCAAAATCTTTAAAGAAAAAAAAAAAAAAAACACTAGAAGGTACAGATAGTGGACTGGTGGTAGCCAGGGGCTGGGAGAGGCGAGGGGATGCTGGTCAGAGGGTGAAAACCTCCAGTGAAAACTCTGGGCATCTCATGTACAGCATGGTGACTATAGTTAACAATTCTGTATTTTATACTTGCAAGGTGCTAAGAAAGTAGCTCTTAAATGTTCTTACCATACCAACGACAAAATCATAATTATGTGATGTGAAGAATGTGTTAGTTAACTTTATTGTGGTAATCATTCCACATTATATACACATATCAAAGAGTCCCATTGGATACCTTAAATTCCCACAATGTCATATGCCAATTATCTCTCAGTAAAGCAGAGGGGGAAAGAACACATACATAGGAAACTTCCTTTAGTCAACCTAGTAAATGAACCTATAAAAAAATCCAAGCCCCCTTAACTAGATGTAAATACAAATATATGTATTTTTTCTGGTTCAGAAATATCCATCCTTTCTCAGAATGGGGCTGACATCAAGCCCAGACAGTCTCTGAGTTGGAACCCCTCCCCCAGCGAGCCCCCCCCCCCCACTGGTTGCCCACCGTGGGCTGGTGCCCCCATCAGAATGCCATCTGCCTTGGTTTCCCTGCCCGATAAAAGTAGATTTCATTAAACAATCGCTCCAGGACGGACTGCGAGGGTATAATTTAAGGAGCCCAAATGGGCTGAATCTTAGATGCCTGCGGTGTTTACAGCGATGACCCGGATCAGAATAGTTGGAAAATGATGCATGGCAGACCCCAGGCCATTTCTCTGCGGGACAGCTGAGAGTCACCCCCACAGCGTTTCCTATGTGTGTGTGTTTCCTCCTGGAATGGTGAGTTAAAAATAACTCCCTTCCTCCTCCCAGGGATGCTCAGCCAGCCAGCCCACACCCCAGGCATTCCGTAGGAGGGAGCCTTGTTGCTTATCTCTGGGAAGCCAATGTAAAATAAATAGCACGCCCGCATTATTCAGATGAGATGCTAATCCATTCAGGACCGGTTCCCAAGCTTCCCCAGCCTCCGAGAGCGAGAGCGAGAGCGAGCCCTTCTCCCTCTGGTAGTGATGTCACTGTAACCGTGGCATCTAACTATCCTGATAGACGAGCGTTTATTGGAGCTGGACTTGGGTTTGACTCTCTGGTTTCAGGAGCAAATGAAAGACCATCATCCCCCACAGCCCACCCTGGGGCATCTCCCCCCTCTTCCTCCTCGGGGTGGGACAGATGGGTTGTGCTCAGGCGTTCAGGCAGGGCTGCCTGGGAAGAGCCTCCACTCTAGGGAGCTTGAGGTTTTTGTCTGATTTGCATCCTTGCCAACAGCCCAGCCTTCCTCCAGCCAGAGCACTTCATGAAAGGCTCAGGGGTGGCCCTGTGTCCGTCTGCTGACCTTTGCGGCACAGCCCTGAAGCCTCACTCTCCACCTGGTGTCACGTTGGGGTCAGATCAGTAACCACCTGGAAAGTGTGAGGACTTGAGTCCTGACCGAAGATCTTCCATCAGCTCTCAGAGAAGCTGGGCAAGTTACAGGGGCTTGGTCTCCCCACTCACAAGGTAAATGCCAGCTCATCTGACCTTTCCCGTGGGCCCCAGAAAAGTCACATGAAATGACTTTTAAAATGCTGAGTCGCTGTAAGATTTGAACCAACACCTCCCATTGCCCTGGGGTTTGAAGTCACACAGGGAAAGCAGAAGCCAGTCTCAGCCATGCTGTGACCTCCCCGTGCTGGGGACAGCCTGGGACAGCATGGACCCGAGAAGAAAAGGCAGTTCATGATCTGGACACTGTGATGCTGTTCATAACACGTATCTCTGCACATTTCCTCCCAAATCCATGAGCAACTAATGGACTAAACCTAAGTGTGTAGTACGTGGCCAAACACTGCTTCTCCCTGGCGCCTTTAAATGAATTAACCGGGGCTAATTTCCCCTGCTCCTGCAGGAAAAGTCCAACAGACCTCGTGGCTTTTATGTTCACAATTACAGAGGAGACCAAGCTTTGGTTAATTTAGGTCCTGACCATTGTTTCTATTCATAATTAAGACTTGAAGGGAAGAAGGAATAAGCCTATCGCAGCTTCCTTTCCCATACATTACACTAAACACAGCACAGAATACAAAAGCAAAACAAAACAAACAAAAAAGCAAACACCAGAGACCTCTGGAGAGGGGCTCCTGTGCTACCAGGTCACCCCGCCACCTGCCAGGGCCCTACCAGCCCCTTACCTGGGAGTCCTGGCCTTTGCCTGGATGGCATCTCAGAAACACTTGTGGTGGCTGGCCCCTCCAGCCTCCTCTAGCCTCCCCCAGCCCCTCCAGCCTCCTCCAGCCTCCCCCAGCCTCCCCCAGCCTCTCCCAGCCCCCTCCAGCCTCCTCCAGCCTCCTCCAGCCTCCTCCAGCCTCCTCCAGCCCTGGGTAGAGGAGGGGCAGGGACACTTCCCTGTAATGAGCTAGGCTTCTCAGCCAGGTCACATGGTGAAACCAGAACAGTGGGGAGTTTCGTCCAAGGGAAAATGGAAGATGGGAGGAACCTGGAGAATAAATCCCGCTCTGGCTTCTCACCCACAGGCCACTGGGAGACATGGTTTTTCCCAGCAGCCTGTCCAGGAAACTCTGCTCACCAAAGGAGCACAGCAGAGCAGTGGGCCCTGCCTCTCGCTGCCAGTGGTGCGTTGCGTGGGTCTTAGGAAGCAGGACTGGGTGTGTCCACACCCACACGTAACACACACCTGGCACTCAGGCCGGGACCAGGGTGAGGAGACCAAAGCAAACTGCAAAATTTAAGGGGAGCAAAACAAACCAAATCCTCGGTCATCTAGGTAAGTAATATCTTACAGCAATATTTAATGATCATAATTAGTCCAACTCTATGAACGAGGAGCAAAGCATCAAAATGTAAGTAAAGGCAGAGAGGAGCCCTGTCCTCACCACAACCTGCCCCACCCACTTCGCCCCCCTCCAGGCCGTCTGCCCTGCACACGAGCCCAAGCACCAAGTTGCGGCTGAGCCAGAGTCTGAAGGACACACACCCCCACCACCTGCGAACCCATCCGTGAGTCAGATTCGGCTCGTGAAGAGGAATGTGAACTTTCCATTAGAGCAAATAATAGGTTTGCACAGTTAATCAGCCTGAATATTATTCCATTACGTGTTCATAATTAGACCTGGCTGTTGATCTAATTACCCAGGTCTCTGGATCTCACACTGAGCTCTGGAAGCCACTCTGCCATTCCCAGCCTGCTGGGACATTCTTCCTGGCAGTAACGTGAAAGCCACTAGAGCCTGAAGACTGGAATCCACCTAAAAGACAGGAGCGGGATCTACAGGTAGCAGGGGAAATGTCACTTTCTATCAAACCCTAATAATTACAGTACGTCGTCACACGCTGAGCAGGAGCCTGACAAAAAGAAACAGCGAGTTGATTCCTTGCACAAAGGAAAAGCTTCTTTGTCTTTTAAATACAGGGAGTTATTTACAATATGAAATTCGTCATCTTTCTGAAGCCTGTGGCTATAAATCTGATAGATCATTAAAATACATCTGGATCAAGACGGGTGCATCAATGTTCTTGCCGTGTGGCCGAAGGGGCTGCCAGTTTGTTTTCGGATCGTGAACGTCAAGAGACTGCGTGGCAGGTGGATGTAAGGTCTTTCTGCGCAGTTGCTGAGCCGTAACAAATAAGGGAATTGAAGGGGGAGAAGGAAAGAGTGGGGACATTTACAGCATCCTATGTGATGCCTCTTCTAAGTTGACATTCAGTGAAATTTACCCTTTTCGGTGTATCGTTCTATCAAGTGTGACAAATGGTACACAGTCTTCGATGACCACTATCCACAATGAGGACTGAAAACATCTTTTCACCCGAGTACTGGTGCACAAATGTTCATTTAATACCCCCAAAGTGGAAACAACCCAAACAGGGTGAATGGACAAAAATTGTGGGATATTCATGTAGTCGATGGCTACATAGTAATTCATAGGAGCACATTGTCGAAAACACACAACATGTATAAATCTCAGATTCATTATGCTGGATGAGAACATGGGGAATTTAAAAAATATTTTATGCTGCCATAGAGTTTATATAAAATCTGAGAAAGTTCAAAGTTATCTCTGGTGAGAGAAAGCGTCTCAGTGTTTGCCTGGGGATGGAGAATGAGAAGGATCAGGATGGATGGTGAAACTTTTGAGGGTGTTGGGATGGGTATGTTAACTTTTGTCCATTGTGCTGTAGGTTTTATGGATGTGTATACACATCTGAACATCAAATTTAACATTTAAAAACACTTCATTTATTGTGTGGCAATCATACCTCAGTAAAGCAGTGAAAGTAAGAGAATGAAGGGAGGAAACATAACAGCCAACAATATAGAGACACAACCAAAAAGCGGTTTTGGAATATTCTACCCAACAAGAGCAGAAAATAATTTTATTTTCAGGGGCACATGGGATATTTATTAAATGATGTCATAATCCAGACCAAATAACAAAAGTGGACAAATTGTATTTCCTTGAAATCATGCAAAGTATCTTCTCTGACTATAATAGAATTAACTCATATCTATAACAGAATGATATCCAAATAATCTCAAATACAGAAATGAAACAACAAACTTCTTGTTGGCCAATGGTTTAAAGAGTAAGTTGCAAAGAAAATTAGAAAAAAAATTTCTAATATTTTTAGTTGAATCTGCCTTTGTAAGCCAAACTGACAATCTCTGGCTTTCATTTGGGGGAGCTTAGACCATCTACATTAAAAGTAACTAATGAGGGACGCCTGGGTGGCTCAGTTGGTTAAGCCGCTGCCTTCGGCTCAGGTCATGATCCCAGCGTCCTGGGATCGAGTCCCACATCGGGCTGCTTGCTTGGCGGGGAGCCTGCTTCTCCCTCTGCCTCTGCCTGCCATTCTGTCTGCCTGTGCTCGCTCCTTCTCCTCTCTGACAAATAAATAAAATCTTAAAAAAAAAAAAAAGTGACTAATGATGGGGTCAACTGAATCTCTGCCCTGCAATTTGATTTCTCTTTGTCCCATCTGTTCCCTTTCTTCCCTCCATTTCTGTTTTTAAAGATTGTGTCACTTTTATGATTCAGTGTAATTACTTTCTTTGGAGACTTATTAGCAGCCCTTCTATGTTTTGTTACTTGAGTTTGGATTTTAAGGTTTGGAGTATGCATGTTTGGCACTCCAGCAACAATACACTCATTCGTATCTGACGTAAGAATATTAAAATGGTATGTTTCCTTTTCTTCTCCTTGTAGTTGCTGTTGTTGTAACACATTTACTTCTGCATCTGTTATGAACCCCATGAGGACATACTATTGCTGTATTGGCTTTAAGCCGTTGATTTTTTAAGTTATTTAAGTAATAAGACAAATGTCTTTATGTTTACTTGTGAGAGCATGATTTCCAGTGGTCTTCATTTCCTTTGGTAGCTCCATGTTTCCAGCTGGTGTCACGTCATCTACTTGCAAGAATTTTTTCTTTTTTTGTATTATAATTCTGGTGAAAACATTTTCACCTGTGTCCTAAAAGATGTTTTCATCTGAAGACATCTAGGTCAACAGTTGCTTCTTTGTTTCCTTTCCCTGATGGGAAGATGCCATTACACCTTCCTTTAGCCTCCATTGTATCCAGTGAAAAATCTGCTGTCCTCTCTGTGTCCCTCTGGATGCAAGGCATCTTTTTGATTTAAGATTTCTCCTTAGTTGGGGCACCTGGGTGGCTCAGTGGGTTAAGCCTCTGCCTTCAGCTCAGGTCATGATCTCAGGGTCCTGGGATCGAGCCCTGCATCGGGCTCTCTGCTCGGCAGTGAGCCTGCTTCCTCCTCTCTCTGCCTGCCTCTCTGCCTACTTGTGATCTCTCGCTCTCTCTGTCAATAAATAAATAAATAAAATCTTAAAAAAAAAAAAAAAAAAGATTTCTCCTTAGCGGAGAGCTCATTCTTTTAAGCAAATTGATTACGGCATATCTTAGTGTGATTTCCTCAAGGTTTTCCTGCTTGGGTCCGTTGAACTCTTTCGTTCTCTAGGTTATGACAGTGTTTTGTTCTTTTCTTTTCTTTTCTTTTTCTCTTCTAAAATCAGATTTGGAAAATGACTACTATCTGTAATTTCTTCAAGTTTTTAAAAAAATCCCATTTTTCTCTTTCCTGTTTTGGAGGGACTCCAATTTTATATCTCTTTGGCTACTTGCGAATTTCTTGCTGTTAACTTGTGCGCTATATTTTTTTCAGATTTCTCTACTGTTAGTGTTCCATTTTTGGATAGTTTCTATTGATATATCTTCACTTTATTAATCTTGTATTCTCCCTCAATAGCTACTATTAATCCTGCCTGATGCATTTTTCATCTCAGATACTGCTGTTTTTATCTCTCAAATGTGATCTAAAAAAAAGCAATTTTATTTAATATGTTCAGTTTCTTAGAGTTTCTCAGTTGTATGTAATAAGGTTAAAATAATTGTTTTAATACTCTGTCTACTAATTTTGTCATTTTGAGTCCATTTTAAATTATTGATTTTCTTATTTCTTCCATTTCATGTTCTATTATCCTATTTCTTGACTACACATGAAATTCTTAAGATTTATGTTTAATCATTGTATTACTCTCACATGTTTTCTGCTAGCAACTCAGTCAGTTAACCAAGAATCACTTCAGAAGGCAACAGGTCCATTCTGGTCACATAAGAATGCCAGAGAGTACTTGGTTGGAAATAACAATAATGTCTATCTCAAATGCTCTGCGTTATTCCTCCTGGAATAGTAATACTTGGTTGTTGGGTTTTTTTTTTAAGTTTTATATTTATTTATTTGACACAGAGAGAGCACAAGGAAGGGGAAGCTGCAGAGGGAGAGGCAGAGGGAGAAGCAGATTCCCTGCTGAGTGGGGATCCCAACACGGGACTCCATCCCAGGACCCCAGGATCATGATCTGAGCTGAAGGCAGATGCTTAACTGACTGAGCCACCCAGGTGCCCTGGAATAATAATACTGATACAGTTTCCAAAATTTTTTTTAAAGATTTTATTTATTTATTTGACAGAGAGAGATCACAAGTAGGCAGAGAGGCAGGCAGAGAGAGAGAGGGAAGCAGGCTCCCCGCCAAGCAGAGAGCCCGATGCGGGACTCGATCCCAGGACCCCCGAGACCATGACCTGAGCCGAAGGCAGCAGCCTAACCCACTGAGCCACTCAGGCGCCCCTCCAAATATTTTTGATCACCCTCTATTTTGGTGAAAAAAAAAACTTTTTTTGTCTAACATTCCTATAGTCACAGTAACTATTGGTACCATCCACTCTTTCCCAAAGAGAAATGTTGTAAGATTCTAATTCCTGACACTGTTTTTATGCAGCAACACGTGACTGTTCTTGCTCTATTCATCATGAGCAGGCGCTAAGCGTGCCATAAGGCAGGGGGGACACACGGCAGGAAGGTCGAATGTAAAACTGGGGATGCCACATTGCTGTCTCCATCATCCAACCTCCCAAGGGTTGCATCTCCTGCACCCCCCCACCTTTGGGATCACACAGATCTCTTGTTCTGTTAATACAGCAGCCATGCTCCCCGCTTAGGACCTCTGAAACCTTTCTTCCTTCTCTCCAGAGCACTCCTTTCCTCCATACGTCCCATGGCTTATCAATTCTCTTCTTCTTCGAGGTCCATCTTCCCACATCAGCTTATCAATGATGTTTCTCCATGGCTAGGCACTTTCCATGTACTGTCTGCTCCTTTGTTTTCCTTCATACTTAGCTGCACCTGACCTTAAACCCTTACTTGTTAATTGTTCAAATGGGTTTTCTCCCTCATACATACGGACACACATAACTGTATAAACTCTCAAGACAAGGATCTTTATGTAATGGTTTCACAACATGTCCTGATTCCTGGGGAAATGACCATCACACAGTAGGGATTCAATCCGTGGCTGTTGTCAGAAGGAAGGAGAAAATACATTAATGAACATCGAATACAGAAACCCAACTCTCGCCCCCGTGACTGAGCTGACCTCCCTTCCCCTCCCTCTTCGGCCTCCAGAGAAGACATTAATAGGGTATTTTGTCCTTTCCTTTAAATCAGCTGCCTTTTCTACGCACTTCTCCCCTGAAGGCTGAGTGTCAGTAAGGGGGCTGCAGCCTCCACGAGAGGGTGGATGTGTGGAGGTTCCCCCAGGAACTGATTCCCTACAAGCAGCTTCAAAAGAAAGGTTTCTATTCTGCCTCCCACCCTCGGTCATCCTGCCATGTCTTGACCCATTTTATACATATAAATACGGTCTTTGTTGATGTCAGTTCAGGGCTCTTGCTCTGATGCTCGAACAGAGCATGACTCAAAAGTGTGAGTTGGGCCCAAGGCCACATTTTGACAGACACAATAATATTTGCTGGTTGTGCTCTTGCCAAATTGTGAATAGACTGGGGTTATGAATAAAACCACCTTAAAAATATATACAAATATTTCATATTTATATATTTATATACATATTTATATACTTACATATAATATATTTATATTTATATTTTTTATGATTTTAAAAAAATTTATTTATTTGACAGGCAGAGATCACAAGTAGGCAGAGAGGCAGGCAGAGAGAGAGAGAGAGAGACGGGGAAGCAAGCTCCCTGCTGAGCAGAGAGCCGGATGCGGGACTCAATTCCAGGACCCTGAGATCATGACCCAAGCTGAAGACAGAGGCTTTAACCCACTGAGCCACCCAGGTGCCCCTATAGATTTATATTTAATATTTATATTCATTGTATTTATATATTTAAATATATTTATGTTTATATATTTATAATACATTTGGAATGTATATATATACAAAATACATATATTTCAGTAAATCTATTTTAGGTATATACAATACAACTATAAATGATATATAGAGAGATATAGATGATTTATAGATATAGACGCAACCACAGATGTAGATATTTTTGGGTTATTCAACAGCATTTGATTTTGTTAGATTCAATAGAGAATCATTTATTAAGAATATTTATTTCTTTACCAAAGGTTGTCTTATATAATGGAACTACATGGGCAGAAGCCCCCATATCTAACTATGTGTGCCCTCCCCAGATTTACCCCCTCCACCCCCGGGCAAAATCAGTCTGTGCTTGGGACGGCCCCAGGGCATCTGTCTCTATCCAGAAACAAGGAGCACCTCCCAGTGGAAAGGAACCTGGCGGACATCGGCTGTGGGCTACTGGCTGCCGTGGAAGGCATCAAGCCATAGACACCCCTGTCACTGTCCCCTCTTTGGATTCTGGTCCCCCTGGGGGTGAGGGTGAGATGGAAAGACAACCATCCTTTGAGCTTTGGCTCCCACTTGCTTCCTTGGTAGGAAGCAGGTGTGTGATCAAGAGCCCACCTATGGCTTGAAAAGACAGCTCCCTTTCTTTTATTGTTTTATCACTCACAATGTATCCCTATTCAAAGCAGTTAAGTCTCGTCTCCTTTTAAAAAATTAGATCTCCTTCAAATCTCTTTTAATCTATAGGATTACCCTCCATCCCCCAGGTTTCTTGAATTTATCTGTTGAAGAATCAGAGCTCCGTGACCTGTGACAGTTCCCAGACCTGCAGCTTGCTCTTCTCTTTTTTTATAATTCCCTGAAAACAGGCAGTTGGGTAACACTTGGGTTTAATGTATTTGGAAGAATTACAGTTAGTTTAGCAAAATTCAAGGTGTCGCTTTACTTATTTATCTTAACAACCAATGATGCTTAATGGCCACATTCACTTACTCACTGGGAGCTATGGATGAATATATAAGAGATATGTGCTAATATATAATAATAAACACGGTATAAGAACATATTTAATGTTTGCAAATATAATACAGAGTACATATGCAGTATATGCTGTTTAAGCATGATTATAATTGATATATGACCTGTATTATCGCATATAAATATGTGACCTGTTCTATCGTAAAATTAAGGAGATTATTTCAGCAAGTGTCACATGGTGAGAAGAAAATAAAGCCAGATAGTCAAATACTGGGGCCAGTGGTAGCTGGTGAGCCTACCTGTGGGGGAGGGGGCTGCTTAAGGACCTGCGGCTTTGGGTTAAGAACTAAAGAACCATGTGGATAGAACCAGTTCTGCAAAGATCAGGGAGAAGTCATTCTAGACAAATAAAACAGCAATTAAAAAAGCAAATAAAAAGATGCTAAGTTTTGGCATGTTCCAAAGTAAAGCAGCAAAAACAGAAACTAAAGAAGGTTGGTGTAGCTAGAAAAGAGTACGAGGGGCGGGACTGTAAGGTGACATTTTGTCTTGCTGAGGGGCGACTGCCTTGCAGGTCGCAGCCTCTGTGTTTCAAGCACCGAGAATGCCTCCAGCCCGGGGGGTAGCCTGAAGCCTAGTGCACACTCTGATTTAAAGACGCTGTTATTGCAACGTGCCCTGTAGCCTTCTGGTATGTTCCCTGCACTGCACGCGGGACACTCTGCCAGGTGTATCATAGCATATCTTCCCATCATCCCTTTAAAATACTGCTCTTTGCTCAAAAAGATAATATGCACTACATGATCTAGGACTGATTTTACAGGAGAAGTAGGTCTGCTTCGTTTAAGAATCGTGTATGTTGTGTCTATAGAGAGAATCAGGAGTAGAATTATTATCTGAGGGGAGGAAAAAAAAAACTGTCTCAATTACGAGTCGATTCGAGATGATTTTACCCACCTGTTTGCTGCTCTTTGAGCCTTCACCACAGTCCTACCATTCTGCACTGAACATGCAAAGATGCCTCTCACATTTTTGTGGATTGCTAAAGATGTTATCCATTCCCAAAAAAGAAAAACATCTAGTGTTTTCCATTTCTGTCTCTTCTCAAGTTTTATGTAGCTATGAGTTTAAAATCTGGTACTTTGTATAGCTGTGTCTCCTCCATCCGAATATTTTGAATGTATTTCCAAAGCACCCGTTTCGATAGCAATATCCCTGGGCTCTGGGATCTGAGCTGGTCCATTCTCACCTTTTGGGCTGTGTGGTCTTCTGGTGGAATCCAGACCTCCCACTTGAGTCGTCACAAGGTGGCAGGCTTGCTGTCCTCTCAAGCTGGGAAGAGTAGCACCCCGCTCTGCCTTTGTCCTAGCCATTCCACCCAGTAGAAAAGACAGGGACTGGACCCACACATTTTCCAATCAGTAATTCGACCGTGGATTAATTCAGGGAGAAGGGGCTCTGACCCTCCGGAGAGCCGCAGACAGGGACTATCACGTTCCTCTCTCCCTCCTCTGTTTGCAGGCAGCAGGATCTAACACCTGTTTATTGTCAATGGACTTGTCCAGGAAGAAGAAAAAGAGGATAGGGATCCAGCTCTGGCGCCTGATTAAATTACACGGAACCATTAGAGCAGATCAGCGTCTCATGACGTTGTTTGACTGAACGTTTTCGATGCTGAATCGGAGACCAGTTCAACGTCACCCTGGTTTCCCATGGACTTTTCATTTGCTTTCCAGCCCTGAGGCGCATTTCCTCCCCTGGGAATGCTGGAGTTTCAGCAGTAAACATGGTGGGGGCGCCAAGGCTGTGCGGCTCGTGCCAGCTCTGGTCCACAAGGTCTCCTCCCAAAGCTTCCGTGGGGCCATGGAGCCCAGGCTCTGTGGAGTCGCTGGCACACTGGACCTCACAGAGGGGAGCCCTGGAGATGGGTGTGTGTCTGCAGGCTGCTGTGCTCACACTCAGCACTCACTAGTGCACAGCATCGGCCACGGGTCCCTCCCCAGCAGTCCCCACTCTCCAGGAGGCTGCCAGGCCCACCCCGACCCAGCCCTGCATGGCTGAAGCCATTCAGTCACAGAAATGGAGTCCGAGCATGCCTTTCCAGTTCCGGAGGACCTGCCTGCAGAGACGCTGAAGCCGTCTTCTGAACAGAGCAGGTGGCCTAATCCTATTGCCATAAGCACGTATATTGGGGACCATGGTAGTTGATTAAGGGCTACCGTGAGGTTTTGGAAAAGCACTCAGGTCTCCTGGATTCATTTTCTGCACCAGGGTTTCTCAGCACCACACGATTGACATTTGGGGCCAGATAACTATATTTTAATTTTTTTTTTAATTTTTGTTGGGAGGGGGACAGGGCTCTGAGGGAGACTGGCCAGCCCGTAGTAGGCCGTCTAGCCCTATTCCTGGAATCTAGATGCCAGCAGTCAGCCCCCGCTGCTCCCATGCCAGTCCTGACCATTTCAGATTTTTCCAGATAATCCCAAGTGTCCCCTGGGGGGACAAACCCTACCTGGGTGACCAGTTCTAATCACTCCACAAGGGCTCTGGCTTTATCAGTGTCTACTTCCGTGGTGGCTGGAACACTTGCAGAGCCCACTGAATGTGGATGCCCAGGGCTCAGGACCACCTGCGATTATACCTGGTCCCAAAACAGATGGCAATCCACCAAGAGAAAAAAGAGCTCCTTGCCTGTCTGCGTGATAAAACTTGGGCTGGTTCACAGTGTTCCCACCCCTGAAAATCTACAATAAGTGGGCGATGAGGTTCTCTGAATAACTCGGTCACCAGCCATGTGGGGTCACATCACTGGCTCCAGTGACATCATGGCACTCCAGCCAACTCCTGCTCCTTGGCATCCTTCTGCTCTGAGAGGCCAAAGATCCACGGAGCCCCCAGTAAGCCAGGCTAGGCCAGTACTGTCCCAACAGCTAAGCCTGTCTTAGGCAATGGAGGCTCACACCATACTCCTCTTCCGGAATCCTTCAATTTATTTATTTCAGATTATTACGCTATCCTTTCACGAATATTTTCTCATCTAAAAATTTTGCACAGGTCTTGACATTTCTTGTTCTCTTGCACTTTGAGTTTCTGTCCTCTGTCTTCCCCACAACAGCTGCTTCTTTGCTTTCGAAACAAAGACTTTGCCCGTTTTGAAAACGCCCCCTGGTTTTATCCCTCGGCCCACACACCGTGAGGTCGTATTTTTTTCCAGAGTCACAACTGTGATCGTTTTTACAGATAGATTTCTAAATGCAGGAAAACAGAACCATCATTCCTTCTCCCCGCTCTCCACCCCAGTATACTGACAACTTTGATCAGAATTTATTTCCTAGGCTATATCTCTTTCAGGCACATCGATGGTAATTCTCAAATTTTGTTTGGATAATAACATCTATTGATTATAAAGTGATTGCATAAATCTGGCCAGTTTAATTGGAATTTTATTCTCTACCAGTGAGGAGGCTTTGCTCTTTCCCCATAATTTTCCAACTGTCAGAGGACAAAAATTAGCCTGCCGGGGGTTCACATTCTTTTCCCAAGCAAAAAAAGGAAAAAAAAAGAAAGAAAGGAAAGAAAAGAGTTGCTAAAAAATGATCCTCATTAACAATTACCAGTTAGATTAATTAGTGGGGTTTACAAAACCCCGCTGAGATGTTAGAACCAGAGTCCCTAGAAAGCAATCTTCTGTTTACACAGGGGACTTCAACTGGTTGTGATTATCTTGCCGTCACTCTACAAGCATCTTGGGACAGCGTGAATATCACCCCAGTTAATTATAAATGAAGACACTAGGCCCTGAGAAGCCAGCAGAATGTCTCTAAGAATCTATGCATGTTTCTCAGCTTTCCTGTTCAGTCTGTTTTGCATTAATTTTAGAATTTCTATAAGAGACTTTAAAAATCACATCCCTCTTGAACTTAAAGTTGCATCCATGTGTTTAAAGAACTGTATGTGCTTCTGGGCTTGACACAGAATCCGGTTACACATTGTGAAATCTGTGTATTTCTCCCCAGGCAACCGTGTGTTCTTTTCTCAGATCATCGATTCTGGGGGAGCCTGGCTGACTCAGTCAGGTGAGCCTGTGACTCTTGATCTTGGGCTCATGAGTTTGAACCCCATGTTGGGTGTAGAGATTACTTAAAAATAATAAAATCTTAAAAAAAAACATTAATTCTGCTCTGGTATGATGACCAATCATGTTTATAATATAAGGATGAAGTTTTCAAATTACCGTTGTCCAATGAGACTTTAAAGAGGAAAAGAAGGCAAGTCAGATTGTCAAAAAGCTTCGTGGATACTTCCTCTAAACAGTAGAGTGTGAAAAAATGGAGCAAACGAAATCAAAATGGGCAGCTTATGTGGTAGATTCCACCAAACAAACGATGTATATAAATCAAACAGAGTTCTACGAAAAGTCTGAACATTCCTAACTTTCTATTTAAAAAACAGTGTGAGAGGCCAGGAGTCCCCCAGGTGAACCAAGACACGTGCTGGCCAGAAGCTCCTGGCAGAGATGCCTCAGTGGAGACAGGCGAGCATGAAAGACAAGGCCCTGGCCTCCTTTCCTAATCATTTGCTTAAGTCTTAAAAATAGTGAGAAATGTTAGCATTGACAATTATTAAAGCAATCTGGAGCTTATGAGTTATGCTTGTTCAAGGAGCTGAAATGGCATTTTCTAGTATCAAAAACACCTGCTTCGACAAAAAAGGGGGAAATCTAATCCTTCAGACACGGTCTAGCAGCAGACCAGGTCTGGCACAGAGAAGCGTAATGGAAAGCACCCACGCGAGAACATGAGGTAGGCATCTGAAAGTGGAAGAGAGGAGGAAGGATCCAGGACAGACTGGGTAAGAAGAAGGAAGAAACTTCAAGAATCACCAGTCCTGACTGCAAGTGCTCTACTGACCTCCTTTGCAGGATGTGATAACCAAGAATGATCTATCTCAGTTGATCAGGAACAAAAGGACCCTGGAATCCCACCAGCTGTGGGGCTTGGAGAACATCCTGGGAAGCCACCACCGAGATGAAGGCTCTTGTGTCCGCTGCGAGGCTGCAGGACAGGAGACCAGCTACACGCCCAGGTCCACAGGGCTGGAAGCCTCTCTCCTTGGCTTGCAGTTGCTTGTCTTCTGGCTGCATCCTCACACGTCTCCGCTCTGTACTTGAGGCCACCGGTGTCTGTGCATCTCATGTCTCTTGGAAGGCCATCAGCCAGACTGCATTCATCCCTACCCCCAAAGACCTGGTTTTTATTTAATTATCTTTTTCAAGGCCCTGTCTCCAAATACAGGCACATACGGAGAAACTCGGGGTTAGAGCTTCAACTGTGAATTTGGGGGGAACACAAGTAGGCCCGAAATGGGGAGAGTACAGATAAAAAGGATCATTATAAGCAAACAGAGGTGGGCAGGAGACTCCAAGAGTGGGGCCTGTGGGCAGAAGCAGATGGTGAGTGTCGGAGACACTGGAAGATGCTGTGCTCCTGGCCTGGAAGATGGAGAAAGGGGCCATGAGCCAAGGATGCAGGTGGTCTCTGGAAGACAGAAAATGCAGGGAAACAGTCTTCCAGAGGGAATGCAGCTCTGTTGACACCTTGATTTCACCCAGTAATTGCCATTTCAAACTGATGATCTCCAGATCTATAGAAGGACACATTTTTGTTGTTTCAAGCCCTTGAATTTGTGGAAATTTGTTATAGCAGCAATAGGACACTGACACGAGGGTCCAGTGCCCTGATCATGGACAGACACTAAGCAGAAATGTTTGCAGAGTTCAATCCTCCAAATGCAGTGATTGGTCCAAAGGTGGGTACGGGGCCCAGGATGAGCCAATCAGAGTCCTTCCCTGGTTTTTCTATTTAGGTCTGATGGGAAGACCTTTTTTTCTTCCATGGAGGTGTGACTTTTCCCGTACGAGTCTAGAATTGTCCAAAAGTGTATTTCCTATGGCTTAGCAAAAGCCCATTGGCAGCCCAGAGACAGAAGCTACTAGAAGTGAGGAAAAGGAGGAGGAGGGAGGAGGGCTCCAAAGACTGCCTGAGCCCTGGGGTCCCGCTGTCCTCACACTCCGCCCTGTTTCTAGGGCAGTTAAATGAAACAGTGCCAATCCCCGCCGCCCCCCACCCCCGCCCCAATGCTGGTTTGGAGGATCTCCTTGAGTTGCTGTCAGAGTGTGAACTAGTTCAGATGAGTTTTCCCAAACTGTGTTATGCCGATGAGGAGGGGAGCCTCTGGCGGGGGGGGGGGGGGGCACTGAGCATGGCCCCCCAGTTTAAACGTGACTGAGTCCCATTGGGGGACACCGTCTTCTGAGAGGGGCCGTGGGTACCCTGACTGCTCCCCCTTCAATACGCTGAGCGAGAGGTTGAGGTAATGCCCGTCATACTTTCCAGATGTGCTTGGGAACCAAGGTCAAGGGCAGATCTGTTGGCAGAGAAACGTGGGAACGAGGAATGGAGAGAGAAGTCCACACAGAGCCAGGAGCTAGGGAATAAGCAGATTTCCCTGCACTGGCCTATTACCAGGGGACAGAACGGTTTGATGCCAAACTGCTTGACTTCTCATCCCGTCTTTACACCTTTCAACTGACTGGTATTTGGGCAGAACGTTTCAGATTACTGCCCCCAACCCCAATCTGTAAAACGGAGCTCTTAATAGAACGCATATCGCCTGGGATCACTGGGATGATTAAGTAAGTTTACACGAACAGCGCCTACAGAAGGAGGCACACGGCCGGGTCCTGGGGCCCCAGCCTTTGTATCAACTGCTCTTGCCTCCTACGTTCTCATTCACCACCACCTCCCAAAGGCGGTGGGGCCTCCCCTATGGAGGCAGGTAGCCCAACGCTATGGCCTCAGGACCGGCCTGAGCAGCAGCCAGACTCCTCGCTCTGTCCTTTCCTAATCTGACCAGCTGCCAAGCTGAGGGATGAGCAGAGCGGCCACAAGCAGCCATCGCCGCCTTCTCAGTCAGCTCCGTCCAAACAGGGAGTCAGAAGACGTAACTCAATATAAAGCCTTGTCCATTTAATTCCCACTGTAGCTGCGCCACGGGGGACCCTGTTCTGCCCTTCACTCTGGTTTTTTTTCTGCCTTGAAAGTCCAATATGGCTCCCAAGACACTCCTGGGGTCTCTCATTGCGCCCCTGTGCTGGAGAATTCACTGCTTCAAGACTCTTGATTTCCTGAGCAGATAATGTTTTCCAACACTAAGGAAAAGAAAACACTTACTTGTGATGGTATTTGGGGAGGGATTTTTTCTTTTACTTCTAATGTGTTTACAATGCACCTCCCTTTTATAGGTTCTCTGATATGCCGCTTTGTGGGACCACCGTTATAAAAGTGAATTGTGGATGCTGTAAATTGTTTTACAGCAACAGCAGAAACCACAGACTTCGAATCGCAGTATCCAACCTGAGCAACCCTCCCGGTGTGGGGCACCAGTCCTCTCTGAGCTGATGTCCTGCAGTGAAATTCAGGTCATAGCGATGGGTGCCAATCTGCCTCAGGAGTTGTCTGGGCAAAGGGAATGCATGAACACAGGCTCGGAATGGAACAGCCTGGGTCACTGGCCTGAATCTTGTGTCCCACTGACACCTTGTTCCTCCTCCAGCTGATGCTGCTGCTCCATGAGACTAGAGCCCCCAGTAGGCAGAATCCCCTCTCCGTGAAATAAGGGTGTATATGCATCCCTGGCTCTGTGCCCTGCCCTCCAGTAACAATCCCACTGGCTCTGGAACATGACTTTCACCTTCTGCAGGTTGGGGCCGTGCCTCGGGGCTCAGATCCATCCGCCGTGTTCTCCAAATGCACATCATTCATCAGTAACAGCGGAGAGGCAGGGGAAGGGCACACATCCTGGGTTTATTCCAAGCCCATCCCCTGCCTCTACGTCCAACTCCCTATGCCCTACCTCACTACCTCGAACAAAAGATGGAACTGTCTTTTACTGCTGAAAACACCTCCACCGATGGGGGACATGCCGGCTACTGAGTGCCCGCTCTGCCTCGGTGTCCTCTCCGCCATTGGCCCAGGTCCCTCTGGCTTCATACCCTCTCCTAACTCACACTCCCCAGCTGACTAACCTCCGTGCCTTTGGATAAACTGTCCAGAGCCTGCCTCAGGTGCAGGGATGGGCAAGACCTTCAGCAAGCTTGCCTCCGGGGTTAGAAGTGTCCTGGAAAATAAATCAGTATTTTCTACACTGCGGAGGCTGTTATTAAGCATCCGTTTCTCTTCTAGAAGAAACAGACGATGCACGTATCCTTTGAGTAAAGGAAGCATAACGTATTCATTGGTTTATCCCTGCTGGGGTGGGCCACAGCCGTTTGCTCTGAGCTACAGATAAAATATTTATTGAATGAAGGAAGCGGTGACTGTCACAAAGCAGAAAGGAAAGATAAAGACTCTGACTCAGAGCCAAAGCCTGACAATCACGGGAGAAGCAACACAGAAAGAAATCACAAAAATGCAACTCCTTTCTGTTCTAAGTGCTGTCACTGACAAGGCTGGCCAGGCCACCATCGTTCAGGGGTTGAGTAGGGAAACTTTTTCTCTGTAGGAGACTTAGCTACACAAGGACAACCCAGTGATGTCCAAGTCTTATCATTGCCAGGGGAATTCTCTAAAAATCCATCATTTCCAGGGCCCCACCTCATACCAAACGTTTGTTAAATTAGACTCTTTAAGGGTTGCGGTGGTGGAATTTCTATTAAAATATTTAAGTCTTTTCAGAAGGAGGCAATGAAGACAGAAACCTCGGTCTCGGTGGTGGGAAAAAAGGACTTGAAGACAGAAGACCCGTCTGGATGTGTGTTTCCATCACTGACTAGCTCTGTGACCCAAGCAAGACAGCTCAACATCTGAAACACTCCCTTTTCTGTACCTTGTAAAAGGTAACAGCCTCCGTCCCTTGCACCCCTCACGAGCATGACATCAGGATCCAGGGAGTGAGTGGGTGCAGTGCTCCTTGTGAATGAGGGGAGGTAGAGAAGGCTGCTGCTGTAATTACGGCTGGGGCAAACAAGCCCTTCCACACACAGAGTTAACCCAATCCCCCTTCCTCCGGGGCCAGGGACCACTCTCAGCGTTCCAGGAGGCTGTGGACCTGAGGGAGTGGAGGGAGAAAGCCAAAGAGGAAAGGGCGACCCCACCTGGGGACACACTGGTTTAATTCCAGGCGGCCACATAAGTCCTTTCCCCTGCATCCCGGCACCTGCCTCCAGGGCACTCCCCTGGCATCTGCCTGGACCCCCTCAGGCTTTGCTCTTTCCAACTCCACTTCTTTCAACCATCTCTTTGACTTCTGGCTGGAGAGTTTGGAGTGAGTGCTGGCTTCCCTCTGGAAAGTCTCCTGCATGGCACTGCACACCTGGGCATTGGGGTGTCACGGGCGGGGTCTCTCTACTGACCCCACAAGCAGCGCCAGGTCCCAGGGAGCATGACCCACAGGCTCGGGGACTCCATGAGCTTCTGTCCCTTGTGTGAAACACCTACCACGCAGGCTTCCTTCCTCTACGCTCACACAGACTTTGGGGGTGACCCCTCGAGCCCCACTATGGCCTGGACCTCGTTCTTCTAGCTGTTCATACTGTTTTCTTCAGTAGAAAAAAAAATCAGTTGACTTCTCTTTCCTGTTCTTGAAGAATACTTAAACGTCAAGGGGTGGGGGGGTGGCTCAGAGACTGGTGGGGCCTCACGTCTACCTCTCTGTCGTAATGGACACTTTGGACTTGATGCAGTTCAGGAGAGTTGGAGATCTCGAGGCAAGTGACAAGTCAAGTTCAAGAGCATGGGGCAGCAGCTAGAAGATGTCCAAGGGAGTGCCAGGTGCAGGCAGCCCTCCCGTGGTGCACCTGAGACCGGAGGTCCCGGGGATGGCTGTGGGGGACGTGGAGGCTGTGCTGGGGTTAGAGGCTGTGCAACCTCCCTCTGGGCTGGGCAGGGGGGTCTTGGTGCTTACCTTTCCAACTGCTGGAGGCGTCAGGTTAGGAGGATTATAAATGGAGAGCTCCTAGAGCCGCGAATGCAACTGGTGGGCTTGACAGACAGACGGTATTAAAAACCGAAAGCCATGTCTGTTGTATCCGACCCTGGACAAGAACGAGGGCACTCTCCCTACAGACATGGAAAGCGCCCCAGCATCTATCATTCAGTCAAACAGCAGACTGCAGGACAATGTGCGGCGTGCTACGTTCTGCATAAGATCCAGGGGTTCGGGATAGAAGGGTGACTATTATCCTTTATTGGCACAATCAAGTAAGAGGACACAATATAAGTTAATAGAAACAGTTTCCCTTCAGGTGGGATAGCATGGGATGGGCATAAATGGGGTAAAAATTAGATTTTGCCATGTATTTTTGTAATTTTATTTTGAACCCAAAATTTTAAATTAGGCCCTAAAGAAACTCATGTTTTTAAGCTTCCCTCCTTCAGGCCAGTGATCACATTCTTGAACAGTGCAGGTTCTGGGCACAAAATCCATAATTTCCTGGGATGCCTGGGTGGCTCAGTCATCAAGCGTCTGCCTTCGGCTCAGGTCATGATCCCAGGGTCCTGGGATCGAGCCCCGTGTCAGGCTCCCTGCTCAGTGGGGTGCCTGCTTCTCCCTCTCCCACTCCCCCTGCTTGTGTTCCCTTTCTCGCTGTGTCTCTCTCTGTCAAATAAATAAAATCTTTTAAAAATTACATAATTTCCTAGACTCCTCAGGATCAGACCAAATGAAGAATGTTCTCTTCCTACCATAGGTGGGGAGTATTAACCTAATACCATCTTGAGAGATTTCTCTTTGAGGAGAAAATGTCTCCTCAATTCGAGGAATAAAAATATTTTCTGAGGTATGTTATTAATATACTTCTCCTAAGGCAAAGTTGCTGAATAATTCCAAGAGCTATGAATCTCTATCAGCCTGTAATTTGTGTTTTATCTTATCTTTTCCCCCAGACCCTGAAGTTTTCTGCAGTAACACACGCTGACACACCTCGCCCCAGGGAAGACTGCTGTGCTCTGGCGGCTTTTGGCTTCCTTTCTCTGTGGGGGGAGAACGTGGCTTCGAGACACCCCGTGGTCTGAGCAGAAACTGAAGGGCCGTGTGACCCAAGGTCAGGACAATTTACGATATCCTAACCGGTCACTAGAAAGTGGTGTCTGTGTGTAGTTCCTACAGCCTACAGAACGTCCAGAGACCCCGAATGGTGGCCAGTTCCTGGGGACCCAACACAAGGGGGAACATTCTCTTCTTTTCAAACAAGGACCACGTCTTGGCATTTAAGATGCTCATAAGGGGATCATGAGGGAGACAGCCGGCTTCTCTGAATCCCTCCTCCCTTACCCTGTCCAGCAGCCAATGGGAAGCTGCGGACGGGACGGTTTTCATTTCCCAACACCGCCTGCCCCCACACCCCATGGGAGAGGATGTGTGAGAGAACATGGTATGGGCCATTTGAAAAGTGCTTTGGCTCCTTCTGGGGCACCTGGGGGTTTCAGTTGGTGAAGCGTCTGCCTTCGGCTCAGGTCATGATCCCAGGGTCCTGGGATCGAGCCCCACATCGGGCTCCTTGCTCAGTAGAAAGCCTGCCTCTCCCTCTCCCACTCCCCGTGCTTGTGTTCCCTCTCTCGCTGTGTCTCTCTCTCCATCAAATAAATAAAATCTTTAAATAAATAAATAAACAAATAACTAACTAAATAAATAAAATCTTAGAGGGAAAAAAGGAAAAGCGCTTTGCATCCTTCACGTTCTCCCCTTTCTGCCAGCCGGAGGACGCAGCAGGCTGTGCTGAGTCTCCAGAAGTGTCCCCGCTGGGGCTCGGGTCCCTGCACACGGGAGGGCAGCCCATAGCCCAGAGCTACTGTTTGGGGAAGAGTCACTCCTGCTGTGTCTGAACCATGGCTCCCCACAGGCTCTCATTCCTACAGCAGGATTTTAACGAGTACAGTAAAATACACTGTCGTAACTGATGCAGTCAAAATGTGTGACATTCCTCAGACGCCTCCCACGTCGCAAGCGTCACTGTAAGGGTGCTCTTCACATTATTACAGTAACACTTCAGAATGACTCCACATGGAGTCACCCTCCCCAACTTTGTGCATGGGGGAAACTGAGGAACAGGGAGGTTACGTAACTGGTCCCGGGTCACAGGCTCAACGTGACCAGAATGACTCGATAGCCATACCTACAAAAGTAGGCCCGACACAGCGCTCTATAAAGTCAGTAATACATCTGTGGGTTTAATAGGCAAACAAAACGCAAAGTGATCCATTCAGCTCCTGGTGCTACGTGCCTGGCTCTTGTCAGCCTCGGGTTTTGTGACCTCATCCACCTGCACCTGGGGCAGCAGACCAGACACCAAAGAAGGTTGCGTCCGGCCCGCCTCCTTCAGGCGTTGGTGATAAAGAGGTTGGGTAAATTCCTACAATTGCAGGAGTAGTTCAAGCACTACGGTCTACGCTATTTAGTACTAAAATCCACCAAAACTGTCTGAAGCAGCTTGAGATTTCAAAACGATCCAATTTCTACTAGAGAGATAGACAATGGCATTGAAGAAATTCCCCCAAACAAAAGAATTCACATGAAGATCAGAAGGGCCCTGTCGGTTAAGTGGAGTCGTGCACCGCCCCTGAGACGATTAGCGATTAAGTCAGGAGGCTCTAGCATTCCGTAAGTGCTCACATCACAGCAAAGGCTCACGGCAACTACAAATGAGGGGGATGGAGGAAGCTCTTGGGCATGACGGCCGCGTTTACAGCATAGGATGGGGTGATGGCTTCAGGGTGTGTCCTTTCTTTGCAAACTCCTCCGGCTGTATACACTCCACATGTACAGCTTACTGTATGCTCATTGTACCTCCACAAAGTGGGCTTAAAAAAACTAATGACTTGGGGGTCGCTTGGGTGGCTCAGTCGATTAAGTGTCTGTCTTGGGCTCCGGTCATGATCCCAGGGTTGTGGGATCGAGCCCCGCATCGAGCCCCGCATCGGGCTCCCTGCTCAGCGGGGAGCCCGATTGTTCCTTTCCCTCTGCTGCTCTCTCACGCTCTCTCTCAAATAAATATATAAAATCTTTAAAAAATAAATTAATAACAATTTAAAAACCCAGTGACTTGGACATTCAGTGGCTCCTAAGTATATTGTCAAAGGCTCTCCAGAAGAGAGAATGTCATTCCTCCCTAGAGAAAGGGGGGTATCCAGAGACAACCTCCAAGGTCACCAGTAGGTGGTAGGTGACAGCACGGGAGGTGAAGTCCTCCTAGATTTGTAGCTACACAGGTTTCCAGGGAACAAACTACAGCCCAATAAAACCCCGTCAGGCCTTTGAAATGCCGAAGGCTGTTGGGTGATAGTGGAAGAGCATTTGTCAACCTTCTGCGTCCCCACCAAAACAGGCTCTTGACTTCCCATCCCTTCCTTTGATTGCTGTTATTTAAAAAGGAGGAAGACAAATGGCCAACCACGTAAATCATGGGGCGCTGAAAAGGTCACACTAAGAGAGCTGGTAACTGCCTTTTAGAACACGTTTGAGGGATGTAAAACCTCATTACTGTGTCCAGGATTGTAAAAAGCAAATGATAACAGGACTTGCAAGGAGCACAGAAAGCAGGAGGAGCTGACCATGTTCCCGATATCTGAAAAGCATTTGGTGCTGACAGCGTGGAGACCAAACGACGCAGCCTCGGGCGGGGGACTGTGGACACCCCCAGAGAGGAGCCCCTCGTCCCCCACCCACAGCACAGCTCTGGGAGCAGCCAGGGGTCACGGGAACCCGTCCCAGATGTCAGGACTCAGAGTTTCATCTTGCCAGTGTGCCCACCGACAAGCAAGAAGGGTTTTGTGTTGAAGAAAACACCCAAGTGCATTATATCCCCAGGTTCTCAGGAGCTATTTCTAGAACTTTCTTCTTCCTGCTGCAGACAGCAATAAATTCAAGTTACTTCATTTGAAGAGATTTCCAATTCTCATTCACCCCCACCTGTTCCATGTCTGCTCGCTCCCCAACCTACCTCCCCAATTTCTGATTCAAGACATTTCTCCTGGCTGCACCAAGGTAGAATTGACTAGTAAGAAGTGTGAAAGTTTAGGGTTTGCAGTGCAATGATTTGATACATATTACATACATGCATACATTACATACATTGTGAAATGATTACGAGTTTACACATCCAAGACCTCATATAGTTAGTATGTGTGTGTCTATGTGTGTGTCTGTGTGTGTCTGTGTGTGTGTGTTTGCACGCATTCACATGTGGTGAGAAGACTTCAGATCTACTCTCCTGGCCAAAAGCAAACACACAAGGCAGTATCAAGTGTAGTCACCACATGGCACATCTAGTTCCTAGAACTTACTCATCTCATAACTGAAAATTTGTACCTTTGCCAACATTTCAAGGCATTTTCATTACATCCTATTTTTTTCTTTTTTTTTTTTTAAGTAATCTCTACTCACAATATGGGCCTTGAACTCACAACCCCAAGATCAAGAGTTGGATGTCTCTACTGACTGAGACAGACATGGAATCCCAAACATAGTCCATGTTAACCACAGGATAAGAACTAGCTTTGGAAATCTTTTTTTTTTTTTCTTTTATAAGATTTTTTTTAAATTTAATTTTTATGTGTGTCAGTGTTCCAAAAGTCATTGTTTATGCACCACACCCAGTACTTGATGCAATACGTGCCCTCCTTAATACCCACCACCAACCCCCCAAACCCCCTTCCTTCCAAAACCCTCAGTTTGTTTCTCAGAGTCCATAGTCTCTCATGGTTTGTCTCCCCCTCCAGTGTCCCCCATCTCACTTCTCTCCATCTCCCAATATCCTCCGTGTTATTTCTTATGCTCCACAAGTAAGTGAACCCGTATGATAACTGACTCTCTCTGCTTGACTTATTCCACTCAGCATAATCTCTTCCAGTCCCGTCCATGTTGATACAAAAGTTGGGGATTCATCCTTTCTGATGGAGGCATCATACTCCATAGTGTATACGGACCACATCTTCCTTATCCATTCGTCCGTTGAAGGGCATCTTGGCTCTTTCCACAGTTTGGCGACCGTGGCCATTGCTGCTATGAACATTGGGGTGCAGGTGGCCCTTCTTTTTACTACATCTGTATCTTTGGGGTAGATTTTATTTACTTATTTGAGAGAGAGAGTGCACAAGAGCGTGAGAGTATGCACACGCTCATGAGCAGGGGAGAAGGGCAGAGAGAGGGGGAGAAGCAGACCCCCACTGAGGAGGGACCCCGACACGGGGCTCAATCCCAGGACCCTGAGATCATGACCTGAGCCGAAGGCAGATGCTTAACTGACTGAGCCACGCAAGTACCCCAGCTTTGAAAATCTTAAGCCTCTCTTCATGCAAAAGAAATGAAAGCCTTATTATAAGTTGCTGTGTTCAGTTGTGTTTGCTGTTAAAAGGGTTGGTAAGAATCCACGGCTGTCTTGTTGTACACAGCCTGAGAATTTATCCTCTCAGAACAAAACTTCAGAATCCCTTCATTTGAAAGGCTATGATATGGGAAAACCTGAATTTGCATGAGCAAAAACCACACAAACAAAAAACAAAACCTCAAATTCATCTAACTGTAACAGAATTCAATATCCGATTTACAAAAGGTCATCTGTCCATAATTTTTTCAGCATCACTATCTAGGAATAGTTCATGAGATACTGTTGGACACATAAGCAGGAGCTAAAATTTAAAAAAAAAAAAAATCCGTATATGGTCCAGGTGAATAACAGGAATCCGTGAAGCAGGCCCAGGATCAGTGTTAGAGGACGCTGTCCACGGCGGCCAGTGGGAGTGATCCTGCTCCCACCAGAAGAACAGCACTGATCAAATGGGCCCAAGTGTTGCCAGATGGGAATGCTGACACAGTGCCTGCGAATTTTCAAACTTTTCAAGAAAAACAAGAAATTGAGAATCTTCTTATTTTTCATTATTGGTAAAAAAAAAAAAAAAAATCTAATGTTTTCAAGAAATTGAAACTCTCCTATTGAGACTCTCCTAGTTTTTCATTATCAGTAAGAAAAAAAAAATCATCAAATGTTTTCTAAAGCAAACAATGCAGATCTGAAGCTATATTTGCCTCAAGAATCATCATTCTGTAACCCCTGATTGGGCCATTTTGATTCCACCAGAAAGGCACGGACGTGGCGATTTCATTTTTTTTCCTATTAGTTTGCTCACTTGCTTGTTTTAAGTGTAAAAACTTCGGAGCACCCATCTTGGCCTCATCTGCATCACGCTCCAGTCCTTATTACAAGCTCCTTCCAGCTCCATGCTCTGCCAGAAACAGGAGATGGGTTTCACCCCACTTGCATGTCAAAGCGATCTCCAATGGCAGCTGGAGAGAGCTCTGTCTTGAGAAGGAATGGGCTCTCACAGGAAGCAGCACTGGGACTGGTCAGTTACGTCTGCCACGAGCACACACTAGGGAGGATGGCCACACGCATGTCTTATCTCTGCCATTCTGGGCTTGCAAATAGAGTCCAAATTCCAACACACATTTCAAAGTTTCTGAAGACCTCACCCATATTTATAGCCTCATATGCTGCCAATACCTTTCCCCCAATGTGTACCTCATACAACCTCCCTGCCCTGCACTCCATTACAAAAAGATGTATCACATACCACATTCCTACATGCCCCCAACTTTTGATACGAGTTTCACTGTCCGAAATGCCATCCTTGCTTAATCTTGTTTGCCTGCTCAGCTCCCACTCAAATTCACCACTGGATTCAAAGGCACTTCCTTTGTGTATTTTCCCTAGCTCTCTGGTTTTGATTCTTCTATGTCCCACTATGCTTTGTGCCCATGTTTACAGGGAATTTTTTTAAATGGTCTTATGTCTCTCCTAATACAGTGTGAGCTATTCAGGGTCATAAATCATGTCTTAATCACCTGTGTATCCCTAGCATCTAGGCAGAAACAGATCCTGTGCTTTTGGATGGACTGGTGGGTGGGTGGGTGGGTGGGTGGCTGGGTGGGTGAGTGGATGGATGGATGGATGGATGGACAGACAGGTGGGTGGGTAGATGGATAGATGGATGGATTGATGAACAGGTAGATGGATGGATGGTTGGACAGATATGTGGATGGGTGGATGGATGGATGGACAGATGGATGGATGGATGGACGGATGGACAGATGAGTGGGTGAATGGGAGGATGGGTGGATGGGTTGATGGGTAGATGGGATGGATGAAGTGATTACTCCATACCACACAGAAATGCAAGTCAATGACTTCTCTTAAGTCAAATTTCCCCAAAATTTGGTTATTCGTGTGATTCTGTCACAATTTCTGCCATATCCACATATTAGAAATCACTCACAATTTTTATGTGACACTGAAAAGAACACAACCTAGTATGGTGCTCTAAATTTAGAAAGTGAGGAACTCAGCTGCTGCTTCATGACCCGATCTCTCTCCTTCCATCTGCTGAGATGAAAGGCAATGTTTACGTGCCAAAGTTTGACATCCATGGACACACCTGCCCACATACCTATAATCCCAGCACTCATTTCCCTTAGCCATTGATTTCATGTTATGCTTACACTAATTTCTGACACATATTCAAATACATATTAAATAAAAACACAAGCTTGTCCCTATATCACCAAAATCCACATTATAGGCCTCCAGTGGCATATGCACCATGCTTGGGGAAACAATGATTTCAGTGATTTGTTCTTGAAAGCACACCATTTGACACATTGCACAGATGAGCCATCCATCATGCTGAAGATGCCGTTGACTTGAGGATATCTTCTTTATGGACAATTAAGCAGAAGCCCCAGGAATACAGCGCTTCCTCCTTGGTGAGAATCATGAAGATCGCTCAAACAGATGGTGTGACACACAGTCCTTATATCCTAAATACCAGCCTCTCGCAGCCGATGCAGAGCAGTTTTATTGGAACAAGACTGCAGCCTGCATAATGCTCTTTTATTCCTTTACAAATGGAATTAGTTATCGATTCTCCCTTTTATCACAGAGAAGTACAATTCACAATCACAGTAATCATTTTTAATATATGGACACCCATGCCTAATGGCCCCTGGGCATCCTTGTCGAAGGAGGTCACCAGCACCGCCTACCACAAAGAAGCCGGGTCCCCACTAAATGCTAGAGTAGGCAAGAGGCCTGGGTGACGTCAAGGCCCGGAATAGCCTGCAGAACACACAGGGATAGAGCCTTCTCCAGGAAAGGGGTTCGGGTGCTTTGTCTGATCTCGTGCACTGAAATCCTGAGTGCCCATCCGAGCGCCGCTTCCTTTGTCCACCAAGAACACGTGTCGCTATTCCAAAAGGAGGCAAAGGAAACTCAACCAGGAAACACAGAGCTCCAATTCTGTAGTGTCTCCCTCACTCCACACCTAAATCCCAAGTTGTCTGCCTGATGCTACAATCTCAGCTACTTTGTGTCTTTTTAGCATCCTTTATCTTAGTAATAATTATAATGAAAATAAAAGCAAAATAGCACCATTGATAAAACTGAGTTCCTTTCAAGGTGAGTTCATTCAACCATTGTGGTTATTCCTAAACCTCGGCCATTTGTGTGCCATATTCCAGACCATCTCCATACCTGGCACCACCTTTAATATCAGTTTAATGCTTCTTAAGAATTCCCTTTAAATTGGCTTGGTTCTCTTTTCTTTAATCAAATGCTAAAGCCTTATCAGTGAAGGTATATACTGAAAAACCCCACCCGAGTATTATTTTTAAAAAGGATATCTGCTTCCTCTAAACCATTTGACCTCACTTTAGAGAACACTGAATTACCTCATTTGACTACCAGAGTCTTTTGAGGAGTGTGTTAGCTATTAAATTATTTCCCTTCATTGCCAAGCTCCCCCTTTATCCTCCACATTGCCAAAGTGGATATGGGTCTTTTAAACACGTTTCCACTGCTAGCACGTACAGCCATAAGCTTTGTCTACTGTGACAGGAGAAGCATCGTAGGGGGAATGAACTCTGCTCCTTGATGGAAACAGATGCCCTTCTGCATCCCGCCTGTGAGAGTCATGGGGCACAGGGAGAAATGAGGCAGATGTACAGCATGTTGGGACTCATAGTCATTTGTCTCTGGCCCTAGAGTCTCATGTCTTCTGTGAGCAGTCCTGGAAATGAGGAAGATAGATTGCTGGAATCTCAGCCCCTCTGTGATTCTTGACAGTGGCATGGAGAGACCCTCACCAAGAAAATGTGTACAGAGGAAGGTCTTTTGGAGCCTTGTTGGCCTAGAGTTCCCACTCTAGGCCAACAAGGTACTTGTTTACCTTTAAACAAGTAAAGGCCAGCAGAACTTGTGAAGACCACATCGTTCCCGTTCTGCTGGGTCATTAACCTTTCAACCGAATTATCCCATAATTACTTTTTCTTCCCCCCACTTGAGTGTTCCAGTGGATTTTTCTTCCTCAGAGAGAAGAAAGAAACTTTTCAAGGATTTCTTATCCTCTCCAATCCACATCCTGCCAAATTTCATTTGTTTCCGGGACTTTCTTAAAATCTTCTCCCAATTGACATTCCCTAGTGCTTCTCCAGTGGTGACAGGATACAGTCCACCCCTGACTGATGTGACTGTCCCAGTCTGGCCCCTATGCCCTCCCCACCTCACCCCCTGACCTGCCCCCTATAATCTGTGCACTCCTGCCAGGGAGGCAAGATTTTATTAAAGCTGTTCCTTGGGGAGCCTGGGTATCTCAGTCAGTGAAGCATCTGCCTTCAGCTCAGGTTGTGATCTCAGGATCCTGGGATGGAGCCCAGGATCAGGTTCCCTGCTCAGAGGGGACCCTGCTTCTCCTTCTCCCTCTGTCCGCTCCCCCCCACCACCACTCATGCCCTGCACTCTCTTGCTCTCTCTCGCTCTCTCTCAAATAAATAAACCTGTTCCTTCGAGAGGAGACTCTTTTTTCACTATCTACTTCACGCTCATATAACCATTAAGACCAAATTCAGACTTTCCCCTAAGTCATCAAAATAGAGTTTAGTAACAACCAATTCTACATCTATGTTTCTTCCACTTCTGAATTCTCAAAGAAGTTTCCAGTAACTTAGAGTCAATGCCTTTGTGTCTGAATTTCCCACATCGGTGGCTAAGCTTGGAAACAGCTTCACGTCTGCAACTCGTTTCTCTGGAACAAAAACCCTTGCAGAAGGGCTCTCCTTTTCTGTGACTGCCTGCCAATGCCTCCACTCTCGGCAGGCCATGCATGAATCCCTGTGCAGAGGAGCGGGTGCCCGAGCCAGCCCTCAGCAGTCCTCCCTGCCAGCAACTGGCCTGGGCCGTAGGCTGGGAGCCCAAGCAGGGTGAGAGCTCTTCCCCAGGAAGCTCAAACTGGAACTGGTATTAAAATGCCTTACTTCGTCCTCCTCCAAGTCTGTACAAATAGGAGCCTTGTTGTGCATTTGGCCTCAATGTCTTCCTTGTGGAAGAGTTAGTTTGTCTGGGGAAATAAAACTGCTGCATAGAAAGAAACAGAAAGAACCCTGACGTGCGTCATCTTCTTCTAACTCTCACCACGAGGACCCCATGTCTGATGGCGGATAAATTCTTCCTTACCCAACTGTTTTGGGAGGCTAGGAATCTGGATTCATTCACTTTTCCTGCTAATCCTGAAGGCTGTTGTGGTGCCCTGCTCTCCCTATCGAGGAGAATCCACATTGTGGGGAATCAGTGATGGCACTACAAAGGGGGAAGATTTTGCTTCCGGTCAACTGCTTTCCATTTGCACATTGCCTGCACCAGAACCAACGGTGAATGCATTTCATTCATCCCGTTTGTCCCTATTCTTATAATCATTACAGCTGATCTTTACAGTTAAATCTGGGAACTACAGGGCCCATTAGACTTGACTTTCTGAAATAACTCTGTTAGGGTTTCATGTTTTATTCAGACTAGAAATGGGGTCCTATCGATTGAGCTCCAAATATCGCACTCTTCGATTAGAGTGGCTGTTTACTTTCCTGCTGGCTTTGGGGCTTTGTGTTGTCTAACAGGCCGCCGTCACTAATGTTCTATAGATTAGTGCAAATCACTGATTTCTCTTCAGTGGACCAGTAAACAATGCACACAACAAGTAGATTCCCATTGATCCAAACAAGAAGGATGTCTTCTTTAGCAGGGAGAGGTCCCGGTAGTCTCTGGCCGTCTGTTCCCTTTCGGCCAGCAGTAAGATGCAATTGCTCTGTGAAGAGAATGACTCTCGTGTACTGGGTGGTCCAAGAGGAAAGTGTTTGCTCTCGCCCAGTCTTTTCCAGGGAATCAAATTGTCATTTTAGAGCCCTGATTAACCACAGCATTCATGGGTACCATATCCTTCAGCCTTCAGTGGAAAGATGCTGGGTACCTGCCATCATCTCCAAAGCACAAAGAACACAGCCTAACTCCAATGAGAAATCCTTGAGATCCACTAAGTCTTTCATAAATGTTATGGAATGGATCATGGCCTCCACCACACACCCAACAGAGCACATATCCCAGAGTAAGGTAAACCCAAAATCAAGATCCATTTCCATTAGACACGAAGCCGCTCTGAGCCTTCATCTCCTTGTCCAGAAAATTGAGGCAATATTACTCATTATAAATAATTACTGTGGCTTTCCCATGAAACAGCCCACCCAGAGCATCAAGCCCCTGGAAGATACGTGGTAAATCTGAGTCTCTGTTCTGTCCTGCTTCAGAATTGGGGGGTGGGGGGTGAGGAAGAGCCCTCTGAAAGGGGGGGAGGGGACTAGAAAATTTTAAACAAATAATTCTTAGTAAGAAGACTGACAGATTTTCATCTAGATTTATTAGCTCTCTGAATATATGGTGTGGACCTAGATCTTGGCCACAGGGAAGAGGGAAGGTGTTGGGGGAGGCCCTGCTGTCCAGCCGCGGGAAGATGACACAGTGGCACACAGTTGTAATGGTCTCACTTTGCAAGTCCAGGATGGCACATATTTACTTATACGGGGAGATAAATCCCCCTTGCATTCTATAGATGGTTAGGGGCCATAAGAATTTTTTCTGCTTGAGGTAGCCGGGCCAGATACTGCCGCCGCTTTTTGGCAGAAGAGTAAAATGAGGGCAGAGATGCTATAAACATTGGGGTATAGATGGCCCTTCTTTTCACTACATCTGTATCTTTGGGGTAAATACCCAGTAGTGCAATTGCAGGGTCATAGGGAAGCTCTAGTTTTAATTTCTTGAGGAATCTCCACACTGTTCTCCAAAGTGGCTGCACAACTTGCATTCCCACCAACAGTGTAAGAAGGTTCCCCTTTCTCCACGTCCTCTCCAACACATGTTGTTTCCTGTCTTGTTAATGTTCATAGCAGCAATGGCCACGGTCGTCAAACTGTGGAAAGAACCAAGATGCCCTTCAATGGACGAATGGATAAGGAAGATGTGGTCCATATACACTATGGAGTATGATGCCTCCATCAGAAAGGATGAAGACCCAACTTTTGTAGCAACATGGACGGGACTGGAAGAGATTATGCTGAGTGGAATAAGTCAAGCAGAGAGAGTCGATTACCCTATGGTTTCACTTATTTATGGAGCATAACAAATAGCAAGGAGGACAAGGGGAATTAGAGAGGAGAAGGGAGTTGAGGGAAATTGGAAGGGGAGGTGAACCGTGAACTTCAAATTTGAAGGTTTTGAAGGGGCGGGGGGTGGGAGGTTGGGGAACCAGGTGGTGGGTATTGGAGAGGGCACGTATGCATGGAGCACTGGGTGTGGTGCAAAAACAATGAATACTGTCACGCTGAAAATAAATTTTAAAAATTAAAAAAAAAAAAAAAAGGCAGAGATGCTTGGTGGTTGGCTAACAGCAGGTGGGCAGCACCAATAGGGCAAAGCAGGAGGTAGACACCCTGATCTATCGGGTTTTTCCTACTATCCATCTCTTTATAAAAAAAAGAAGAAATCTGTATGAAAAGAATGTGCAATCATAGGGATGATTATTAACGGTTATTGGTGGCTTACCATTTGGCAGGCTCTGTAATAGGTTATTTTTAATACACTTTTGCAATGGTTAATTTCATGTGTCAGCCTGACTGGGCTGAGGGGAGCCCCGACAGCTGGTCAGACATTATTTATGGGTGTGTCTGTGAGGGCGTTTCTGGACGAGATTAGCCTTTGAATCCATAGCATTTCCTGGGCCTCTGGCTTGCACAGGGCGGATCACGGAACTTCTCAGCCTGCATGATTTGTTGAATCCATCTCTCATAACAAACCTTTTTCTATGTGTCTGCGTATAGTGTATTGGTTCTGTTTGTCCAGAGAAGCTTAATGTAACTGTTTTGTTTAAGGCATCACAAATTTCTGGTGGGGACCCGATACTCCAGGCCACAGTTCCTTCTGCCCCTGGAGAGGCTGCAGTATCGGGAAGGAGATCTGTAGCCAGCAAATCTGCAGTTTCTCATAGTCCTGTGATCACCAGCACGTAGGGCTGCGGATGGGGAGTACGGGAAACGCAAACCCCACAGTGGGTTCTCAGATAATGGATGTCTAGGATGTCTGTGCACAACCGTATTCAAAACACATCAAGAGTGTAACCCACGTATTCACTGAACGATACACTCAAAGGATGTTAGGCCATATGTTATTTACTTGCCTCCCCGCGCTGGGTGACATGTCTCCTGGGACATGGCAAGGTTGAAACCCTTGGTTAACAAGCAGAGCTGCTGGCCAGAGGAAGTGTTCGAAGTTGACTTTATTCAGAACGTGGGCCAGTGCTTTAATTTGGGGAAAAAAAAAATCACATAAGGTCGGGACAACGGGGCTTTAGCAAAGTTCAGTAACACAGACACACCTGATTTGTCACCGTGCTGACTGATCTGGGAGAGGCGACCTTCCAGAAGGCGGACGCATGCCGTGAGCGTGAAGAGGAGTTACGGACGAAGGCGCGCGGTGCCCCCACCGGTGTGGCCCAGCCCTAGCGGCCCGGCGACTTCCACGGTAAATGCAAACAGCAGTTTAGGAGAAGTGATCAGAAGAGAAGGAACAAAGGAGATGGATGGAAACGATCGTTTCTGCCGGCTGCTTTTCCCACTTGATAACTAGAAGAGAAAATCTCTTCCCCGCTTAATGGCTGAGCTACGTAAATCCAAAATCTCCTCTTGCTGTATCATTTCATGGGGTTCTCAGTTCAGCTATGATTTATGTTTCCTCCAGCTCCTAAAGCCAGAACTACCTTCTCAGCATCCGTATGATCTAAGTGATATGCATCAATAAAAAGCCACTAAGTCACTAAACTCCCTGCATATTCAAGGAGCAGTAAGAGAGGCGTCCTCTCTCATCTCTGCCTCAGGCGGTGCAAATGCTTTTTGACAAGGAAAGATTTCAGGATCTTCTCTGCCGGATCTTGTGTGTTCCTTAATTCTGTATCTAAGCCAATATACATTCAGCTGTTTGCGATGCTTTAGAAAGAAGAGGATACGTGTCCAGCTCTGACAAACCGTTAACTCGAAACTGTCAGATCTTACTTAAAACAAGTTATTTGGTGGACAATTCCAGAGCAAGAAAATAAAACAGAAGTGCCCATGAAAAGTGACACCACCCTTCACTCTGGGCTGTACTCTGCGGAAGGCCAGGGTGCCTGCTCATGGGATGGGGGAGACGAACTCGGCAGGCACTGGAGCTCACAGCCGACCTCAGTCCCTTGCCATCTGGGCCGCCTGGGGCACACCACCCACCTTCCCCACGCACCCGTTTCCCGAGCCAGGAAAACAGGATTCCCAATAGTATTCTCCCCACGGTGTCATTGGAAGGCTACATGAGTTAGAACACAAGCAGCACGGAGAACAGCGCCTGGGACGTTAGCACACAGGAAGGGTCTGATCAGCACACACCCTCGCAGACACTGTTACATACACAGGCGGTCCCTGTGGCTGCCTGTGCCCGGCCCATCACATGATCACAGTGCTCCGCAGTGAGAACCGAGCCAAGAACAGAACTGAAGTCAGCCTAACTCCAAATCCCTGCTCTCCTCTCGGACACAGGGTATCCTTTGCTGGGACAAATATGATTCCCTGATGGGTCACGCTGAGCCCCTCATCTGGTATGGATTCCACTGTCCTGGATTTTGAGCTGGTGCTCTGGAAGGGTGAGTTTCTGGGTCTTGGGAAGGGGTAAGCGTATTTTGCATAGAGGAGGAATATACATCATCTGGGGCCAGAGGGTAGACTTTGGTTAGCTCTTTAAGGTGTGTCCACAAGTCTTCAACACTTCTCCCTCTAACAGGTGGAGAATGACACCCTCTCACTGAAGGTGGGCTGGATTGAGTAGCTTGTCTTGAATACAGTATGTCAGAAGTCACAGTGCGTGTCCTTGAAATTAAGGCACTGAAGTCTCTGTGAATTCTCCCTCCCTCCCTCTCTGCGTCTGTCTCCGTCTCTCTCAAATCGCTCACTCTGGGGAATCCAGCTGTCATGTCTCAAGAACAACTAAGTGGCCCTTTTGAAGAGATTCACGGGACAGAGTAACTCCCCAGAGCAGCTGAGCCATTCCCAGATTCCTGACCCACTCGAAGTCTGTGTTAATACATGCATATTTTCCTGAGTAGCTAAGTTGTGGGTGATGTGTTATGTAGTGAGACCTTCTGTCAGTCTTGGGCGGTGTGGAGCATTTCTCCAGTTGTTAGCAGATAGAGATCTGGAGATCCGCCGTGGTGCCTGTCCATGGTGGGCTTTCTAGCAGCGCCTGCTGGCTGTGTTCTTCCTAGAGGAAAGGGAACATTCACAGGCACTCTTCCTGGGGAACCCAATCCATGTCCGTCATTCTCGGCCTGCCCAGAGCGCGTGCCCCTAGTGGCTGTGTTCCGCTGAGCTCTCCTCACAGTCCCACGTCTGGATGCGCAAGCTCAGTCTGGCCGGCTAGCACAGTCCAGCACATGGCCACAGAGCGGCTGCTTCACACCGGGCCCAAGAGCAAGGGCTTCGTGTTGAAATGGCTGGGAACCAAGGCTCTCCTCCCGCTGGACTCAAAGATACCATGATGTAAGCCCTAATACTGTGGGGGTCCCAGCTCGAGTGGAGCCCAACAGCGAATGAGGACAGCGCAGAGGAATCAGGGGGAGGGAACAGAGAGAGCAAGCCCTAAGAAAGCCCTGAATCCAGCGTCGCCATAAACCTTACCAGCCCACATCAGCTCCATGATCCAACCAATGTCCTTTTTAAGCGTAACAAAATGCGATGTGAGTTTTCCTCATTTGTACAAAAATAGTCTAATTAATGTTGAGACCTGTGTGAGAGCTGCCGGATCCTGCCTCCCACAACTGTCTGTGACTTCTCCACCTAAATCTTTAGCGAGGCTTTTGTGTGGGTTCCTAGGGTTCAAAGTGTCCTCTCTAGGGGGTCCCATTCAGAAAACACACTCCTGTCATCTTACGCTCTGTCCACCCAGCCTCCAGGAGCTCATTCCTCAGTGCGGGGCCTTAACCCATGGGATGCAGATGCTATTTCAAAGCCAAAATCTTTCTCCCTTAGAAGCCAGCTTTCTGCACATTGTTGAACAAAGAGCAGGGACATTTTAATTTTCCATACAACAGCTCATCCATCAGAAGACACTGCTTTAAGCGCTCACAAACCAGACTCAAAAACAAAGGACTTCCCTGGGGCAGGGAAGTCTTAAACACATTAACATCTTCTTATTAGGTCTTTAGCATCTCATTATTGTCTAGTCCAGCAGAAACCAGAGGCCTGGATGCAATTATGGCCAAGATAAGTTGGTGGGCACTGTCTCTGGGCCAGCACGGAATTTTCTATATTTCTTTTTCAAAAAGGAAAAGAGTGAAGGGCCTGCTAATGATGAATGGTGGGCTTTGGGAGTCCCAGGAGCTATAATTTAGGCACAGTGTAATTTACTAGCCCATAAAAGCAAAACCCCTCCCTTCACCAGAAAAAGAGGTGTGAAAAGATCACCACTTTGGAAATGCATGTCTCATCCTTCCTGGGAAGATCTTCAAGGCAACGAAAAGAAAATGTGTCTTTAAGGTGGTGTGCCTGAAAACCAGAGCATGTTACAAATGCAGCAAAGCTCACTTTCAGCCCGCTGACCCCTCTGATGGGGGAGTGGTGGGGACGGTGTCTCTCACCTTGTCCTCCACAACCCCAAACGATGATGGAGGAATCACGCACAGGCTCGGAGCGAGCTTCCTGCTGGGAACTCTGACTCCAGAAGACCTGGGAGAAGTCATTTATCTCATCTGTAAAACTGAGCTAGTAGCATTCCTTACCTTAAAGTCCTGCTGGAGGCATAAATGAGCGGACTCAGCTGACGTGCATCTAATGGGGCTTGGCCAACAAGAAAGTCTCACTACTAATACCCATTGTCTATGTCCTGCTACTCAGAGCAGAAAGCATTACACTATACAGTAGAGGTTCTGTGAAGACGGAGGTTCCGTATTCTCTGGATTACAGGCGCTCCGTGGGGACCAGAGAGAACTTGGATCATGGTATCTAACTAGGTCCAAGCCCTGACCCACCGAAAACCCACTTGACCATAGAGGCTCCATATTTCTAGGATCACCTCCAGTGAGAAGGAATTCCCCGATGTTCCAGGAAATATCTAGCATGGGACAACTCATGTAGGTGCTCATGTCATCATTGGATCTTTCAGCTTGTCTTTCCCCCTTCCCTTCCTCTTTCCTCCCTCCCCTGTGACCCAATCCTAGAGCCCATGAAGCTTCCAATCGGGTGAGATGAAAACGTAAGCACATACAAATACCTAGAAGTACATATGGCAAGTCAAACATTTGTGAGGTCTTTTTTACAAATGCAGCCTTCCCTGGTTCTCCCCCAGAAGGGAGCGAACGACTTACACATTTAACATGTGGCAATTCAATTACATATGCTAAGAATTAAAGAGAGAGAAAAACGAAATCTATCTGGGACTCCTCCTATACCCCCTTAAACTTCCTCCACGACGTCTGGCCCATAAGGACCCAAGGAAATAAGAAACAACCAAATGCAAAAGGAGAATAAAGGGGATTAACTCTTGCGTCTGGAGTCTCAAAGAGCCCAAATCGTTGTGAGTGAAATTTAATATAAGGAATTTCAGAGGTTCGTTTGATGCTTGGCGGGTCTGCCTTACATGCTCTGATGCAGGGATAACCTGTGCATAGGTGGATTCAGCTAGACCACTGTTCTCTCCCTGCCACACAAAGGATGTTAAGGCATCAAGATTTAGTGGAACCTGCCAAAGTTTGAAGAGCCACAAAGCCGTGAAGTCACATTTGAAATCACGCCTAAAACTCTGGCCAAAGACTACATGCCGGGGATGGCTGAGCACTTTACATCCCTCACCTTTTTCTCCAGTCATCCTATTCCCTGAGCCCTCAGCACCCCAAATGCTCTCTGGATGAGTATGTTCCCATTGCCCAGCATCACTTTCATGAGCTGGAATGAGACAGAATCCTGGGACAGGGCGGGGGGGACAGAGGGGGGACCGAGGGGGACAGAGTGAGGTCTGTCATTTTTGCCCACTTTTTAATAGAGACCAGTGTATAAGAATTTTCCACTTTTCAGTGAACTGTCCTATTAGAAGTGTGGTGAGAAACGCCCCATGGAGAGGACCCCATGCTGCTGGGGGACACTCAGGTGGGCTGGAGGGTACAGGTGTTGTGTGACGGGGTCAGGTGCTAGGCAGTCTGGGGTGATGTTGCCCACCCAGGAGTTGACCCTCGCTTAAGCTCGTCAGGAGAAGCAGAAATTGAGCTTTCTGAAATTGTCCATTTGGGTATGTGGGCTACCAAAGTTTTCCCCAGTGGGAGGTATGGCTGCCTTCGAAGGCCTCCACTGAAGGGTGGCTGAAATTCCTCCCAGACCTGCTCGACCCTGGGAAAGCATCCTCAACCGGGCTTCCATTCTCTCCTCACGAGTCTGTGACTGAGCCAAGTATAATTCATCACATAGATGGATTCATCTTTGGTTTTGGTTTGTGGTTTTATTTCTTTAATTAATTTGTTGTTGTTGTTTTTTTTTACTTTTTACATGTTTTTTTACTTTTTACTTTTTACATGTATTTTTAAAATTTTTAAAAAGATTTTATTTATTTATTTATCTAGAGAGAGAACAAGGGAGAATGTGCAGGGGGAGGAGGAGAGGGACAGGCAGAAACCCAAGCAGACTCTACTCTGATTATGGAGTCTGATGTGGGGCTCGATCTAACGACCCTGAGATCGTGACCTGAGCGGAAATCAAGAGTCTGATGCTTAACCAACTGAGCCACCTGGGGGCCCCTACATTTTAACATGTATTACGAAATGTAATGTACACAAAACTCATGTTTCTGGACTGGCAACTTGCAGTGTCGCTAAATTAAGGTGTTTTGGCAGTGGGGGAGTTGTTTTTTTTTTTTTTTTAAGTCTAAAAGGTGAATTCATTTAAAGAAAAACAAGAAACTATATAAAGGCACAGCATTGTGTGCCGTTGGCCAAACCGTGAAGGTGGCATGAACACACATCAGGGAATACCGCCCCTGGGAACGTTATTTCTGCTCACGAGCAAGGTAATTCTATCACAGGGGGAGGGAAGGCTTCCTCCAGAACCTGGGAGCATCCCTGCTGTCAGTCACCCACTCCTCAGCGGGCTTATCCTGGGACAGAAGGAGGAACAATGAAAGGGAGTGAAGGTTAGATGTGTAGATAAGCAGAGACGGACAGGCACAGACTGATGTGCGGGGAGGAGGCTCAGGTTTGGAGACCCAGAAGGAGGGGAAGGCAGAGACGGGAGCTGGAGGGGCAGTGGGGCCACGGCAGAGAACAGGCCAGCGTAACCTTTGGTCTCCAGCCTCTGTGCTGTCCATCCGCCCCCACTCACCCACACGCGCCCCTGCTTCCTGATAATTCCTTCCAAGCTTATCTCCAGTCCCTTCGCTGCCCCTGCCTCGCACTCCTGCCGGCTCTGCTCTTCTTTACCACCCCCTGTTAACAGCATGTCTTCGTTGTCTGAAAAAATCTCCCCCAGCTTGGGCTGGATTAAAATTTAATAAAACATCCAGGTTGCCACAGGACTAACAAGCAAATGACAGATGTTTAATTAAAGCTTAAAACTTGATTAGATGGCACCACAGAGGGAAAACACTCCAGAGGGAAGGCATAAAACTGTTAAAAATCGAGCCTGAAGTAAAGACATTATTTAAATAAGTCGTAGAAACTGTAAGTCGGCTGGTGCCCAGCGGGGTCCAATGGCTGCTCTGGGGTTAACGTCCCATCCCCAATAAAGGCCCCATGTCTGCCTGCCCCCCAGGCTGCCCTGGGAGCTGCCAAGGTAAAGAAGATGTTGACGCTAATTCTGTGTGCCAACGTGTGGGGGAGGGCCCGAAACCCAGGGGGCACCTCAGGACAGAACACAGAACAGCACAGGTCGTCTTCTGTGGACTCGTGTCTGAGGTTGAGGGTCCGGTACCGGGGGTGTGTGGAGGGGTAGGGCAAAGCACACTGTCCCCTTCCCCAGCCCAGGACCTTCCACAGTGACTCAAGAGCCAGCATCGCAGCAGAGTAGAAACAGTTACGACCCACCTGGGGAATACCCTGCTGTTTAAAAAAAGAAGAGAAAAACACTATCCTCGAGGGAAAATATAATGGAGAATGTTGATCCCTTCCCTTCATCAAAATCAACTCAACCCGTCTCTTCTGGAGAAGAACAGGGCAAGGAACAATGTTCTTTGAAACTTACACTGATGTGAATTACACGTCACTGGAGGTTACAAGTTACAGGACTGCTTCTGCCACATCTAACTCACCAAAAGGGAGCATGTGGTGGTTGGTGGAGCCTGAGAGCATGCATGTCAGAAGAACATGAAGGAATTGTTCTATTGCCTCATTTACAAAATAAAAACTTATGAGGACAATTAGGACAAATATTTTCTTTTTCTGTTTGATCCACAATTAACTGACTTCTCCTTCAAAGAGAAGGGGTCAGCAATAATATTAATCAACAGAAGCAGCTTAATGTCTAAGTCAGACGCTCTGCTCAATTATTGTAATCCCAAGAAATTCTGCCGTGCCTTCCGGACACACTCACGTCATACTTCAGGACAGGGGGGCAGAGGTATGGAAGTGCTTCCCGCAAAAGGCCGTTCTCAGCTTCCCGCATCCCGTCCCATCCAACGGCATCGTGTCTTCACCCTGCAGCAGACCTTTGTGCAGTGAGATGACAATGCTCTATCCCTGGGCCTAACAGGCAGAGTTGAGCTACTGAGCACTGGCCATGTGGCCAGTGTGACCAAGAAACTGAGTTTTGAAGTGATTTGAATTCAGATCTCCATGTGTGGCCATGATCCTGCCCCACACAGTTGAATATCCATTGATATTTTTCTTAAGACCCCCTAAAATAGCACGGGTAGTAAACAGTCCCGTTCCTCTTTAGAAAAACACTTATTAAAAGAAAAACCCAGCCTCTCTCAGCCTTTAACAAGACAGGAGGAAACTGTTCATTTTGGCTTTTTATTTGCTTTTCTGATTTTACAAAGGACTCTTAAAACCCAGAAGGATGGACTGTCCGAGGCAGGCGGCTCGGTCTCTGTTACAGAATCACAGTATTTGGCCCCCTACCAACCGGCAGCGATCTTAAAGGCAGCCCCAATGCTTCCAAGGATCGCCCCTCGATTAGGACGTGTGTCTACTTTTATAAGAGCCCCGGACCATTAATTGAGCAGTGTCTGCTACTACCCCTGTCCTAGTCAAAGCTGACGATCACACACTCTTCCCTAAAAGACGCCACCCGCTGGGATGCAGAAGCCAACGGGAACTGAAGGTCTGAAATGCGTTTGCTTCATAATAACCTTGTTCCTCGCTGTGCTCAAGGGGTCCCTCCCTACAAACACGCTGCGGTGGATGCCAGCTGCGCCACCCTGGGAATGGAAATGAGAGGAGATGGACAATGAGAGGACCCCGTTAAATGGGCCCAGCTGGAGATTTCCGCTAAGCATGTAGCCCATGTCACCAATTCTTGTAAGCTCCGTCTGGAAGGAGGCCCCGAAGACAATGTCAGTCATTTGTTGGAAGCCGGTGCCGTTCCTGGAAGGAAATGTCATGCGCGTTCCCATTTGACACAAGCAGTGTAGGGCTCGCGTGCGACGCTGGGCGGCCAGGGACACACACGGGAAGGGCCCAGGCCGTTGCCAGATCGGGTGACTTAGACCGTACGGTGCCCGCGGGCCTCGCTGTCACACTGCCGCTGCTCGTGTGGGAGCTGACTACCTGTAAACAAACGAAACCTCAAACCACCTAGAGGAAGAACAAAGCTGGAGGCTCCCATTCCCGGCCTCCAACGGTATCACAGTCATAATAACCGACATGGCATGGGCAGGCATAAGCTGACACAGAGCGACAGAAGACAGACAGACAGACGGCCCCTGAATGAATGCACACACGGTCAACGGATCTTCCCACAGGGGGGCACAAGGTCAGAGGGCCGGGTGGCCTGCGCGTCCGAACAGCAAGAACAAGTAAACGCCGCAACCACCAGCATCGCCCTGGGGAAGCTCCGGGCCGGGGGAAGCAGCCCGGAAAGTGCGGACTCCAAACAGAGGATGGAATGGACGTGAGGAAAAGCGAAGGATGCAGCACCCCATTCCCCAGTCCTCAGGACCTGAGAGCCATGAGGGTCAAGTGTCGAGGGTCGCTATGAGGGATTTCGCCACCAGGAAACCCCCCCACACCCACTCCCCCTTTTGCTACAATGGACCCCACAGTTTTCACCAATGCTGAGCCGGGCTGCCAGAGTCCCTGTGTTGCCCACCCTCCCCACCTGGAGCTGCTGCCACAATGACACCTGCCCCCCAGGGCCCCCGTGGCTGCTCTACCTTGAGATCTTCAGGCTCAGAACGCCTCAGCACAGGGCCATCTGCCAGACCTGAGCCGACACTGCTCTGCATGTTCCCACCAGGTCCCCATGTCACAGCTCTGTGCATGGGACAAGCTGGGCTGCTACGTGCCCGACCATCTGGGTCTCAAGTTGGGGCTTCTCTGCACCCCAACCCATGGTCCCCACGAGTGGCTTTAATGGCCTGAGCTGCTGCTGTTGTGTGACCTTGATCTTCACATGTGGTTTTCTCGTTTGTTTGTTTGTTTGTTTAAGGACCTTGGCATGCGGGGGCTGTCAGATGGAACTTTGGGGTCTAACCACTCACCAGGTTGGCAAGATTTTCAAACAGAGTGACAGCTCACAGCCAAGGGTGGGAAGGAATCTGTATCCTCCATGCTGCTCGCAAGAAAACGAACCTGGCAGAATTAACGGGAGCCAGGATGCAAACATTGTGATCCTGCTGTCTGATCTCCAGGTGTGAAAAAATTATCAGCATGAGTAACAGGAGGTTGTGGGAAATACGTGGCTTGTGGCCTCCTTGTTTGGAGAGAACCAAAACCAGACAAAATAGGGGCATCTGGGTGGCTCAGACAGTTGGGTATCTGCCTTCAGCTCAAGTCATGACCCCGGGGTCCTGGGATCGAGACTTGCATTGGGCTCCCTGCTCCATGGGGAGCCCGCTTCTCTCTGCCTGCTGCTCCCCTGCTTGTGCTCTCGCTCGCTCGCTCACTCTCTGACAAATAAATAAATAAAATCTTTTTTAAAAAGACAGACAAAATAAAACCCAAACCTGGGAATAGTGTGAACGTCTGAATAAAATGGAAGGTGGAATAAATTATGTATATTGGAATTACGAACTATGACAGACAGAAGGCTTCAGGTCTCCTCTACTGACCTCTAGTGGGAAGTGTTAAGCTGTAAAGACGTGCGTGGAGAATGAACGCATTCTTGTCAACATATAAAATGAGCCATCGGAAGCAAACAGGGAAACCCTGTAAATGCGTGTGTGTAGCCGGAAGGCAACTACAGTCAGAGGCACATAGAGCAGGATATGCTGAATATTCTGCAGATATAAAACGTTGGGAGAATAAAAACAAGAAGTGAAAAGAAACAAACCATCTGGTCCACAGTCACATTTCAGAGTGGAAACTGAGGCCCAGAGACAGGGAGGGCTTCTCCCGAGGTCACACAGCAAGGAAGTCCTGAGTCCAGGGCTCAGGGGGCCACGTGGAAGAATACGGCTGGTCATGCTGGTTGAAAGAGAAGGACGTCCTCCCCCAGCACGGATCGGGAGCGACCCCCCTTGGGCAGCACCCTGGTCCTCAGACCTTTGGAATGCCTCTGCTAGGCCACCTGCCCCTTCCCAAGACCAAGACCTCTCACCTCCAGCAGATGTCCACCACTGTGCTGGAGCAGGTGAGCTTTTTTTTTTTTTTTTTTTTTTTTTTTTTAAGATTTTATTTGAGAGAGAGCAAGAGTGAGAAGGATCTCGGGGGGTTGGAGAAGCAGACTCCCCACTGAGCAGGGAGCCCCCAATGCGGTACTCCATCCCATGACTTTGGGATCGTGACTGGAGCTAAAGGCAGATGCTTCACTGACTGAGCCACCCAGGCCGCCCTAAATAAAAGTATTCTAACGTTTCCTGTTACATAACTGGAAAATGTCGGCATCCCTTGTCACCCACAAACGGAAACTTGAAAATGACGTGGCGAGAGAAACCCAGTCCTATAAGCTGAAGGTGGGTCCTATGGCTCCGAGAGGCTGAGGCTGAAGGGCACAGCTGGGTTTAGAAAGAAGGATCGTCAGGAAGGCACGACTCCTGGGTTGGACTGAACACCAAGGAAGGCTGGGCAACAGGGCAATGAGGGAACTCTGCACTTTCCACCCAGTTTTCCACAACCCTAAAATTGGTCTCTGAGTTGAAATCTATTTAAGGGGGAGAGGGACTGAGCAATGAACACCTCCTAATGATCTTACTTATGATGCCACCCGTCACCCTGTCACAGTGCTTTCGGTCCCCACAGAAACCTCAAAGCTCTTGCATACTCGGTTCCGTCCGCAGCACACTGACGGCGGCACAAGTGCCCCCAGTTTGTAAGCCCACCCTGCGTGCCACCCCCATGTGAACTGTCTAGGCACAGGCCCCATTGCTGCCACTTGTTCCACCGTGAATATAAACACTTTCCAGTTCCCCAAATACACCAAACACGCCCCCACCTCAGGCCCTTTGCACTGTCCTGGGAAGGGGTCTTTTCCTTCCCTGTCCTGGGAAGGGGTCTTTTCCAGATAAAGACCTACTCCCTCCTTCACTGCCTCCAGCTCTCTGCTTGGACACCACTCGCCTGCCAGTCTCTCCGTGACCATACCCCAGAGCAACCCTCTCACCCCGACCCACTCTCCCTTGGCCCCTGATTGATTTTGACTTATAACATACACATCCTGTCATTGCATATATTTATTTCTGGGTCTTTCAATTTTTCATCTCCCCACTTTAAGGATTATTGATCTGAAGACACTGGGGAATCCAGAGATGGATTTCATGATCTTGGGTCCAATAAAAATGGTGTTTTTATGTTCATAAACTTCTAATGTAAATTTAACATTTCCCTTGCAGGATTCTATTATAAATATAAGCAACAAACCATAGTGGTAGTTTTAGCAGTATCTGCGACTTTATCACCAGTGGAAATTACAGATATTTTCCTATCATCTTATAGTCACAGCAGATGTTTCAAAACGTCAATTACACCCAGCACTACTGCAAAATTACAGTAGCTGTTGGACCTGCCACTCGATCTTGTTACTAATTCAATAATAGAGCAGTGCATGTGCTCCTATTTCACAGAGTTTGGTAACTCCATCTCCGCGTAATTCATTGCCTTCACAATGCTATGTATTTTAAGTATGCATTTAAGCACACGAACGTGAGCCAAGTCTACAGGATGCTCCCCTCCCCCACTGCCAAAAGGATCTACAGATTAAGATACAACCTCACTGGGTATTTACCCCAAAGATACAGAAGTAGCCAAAAGAAGGGGCACCTGTGCCCCAATGTTCCTAGCAGCAATGTCCACAGTAGCCAAACTGTGGATAGAGCTGAGATGCCCTTCAATGGACGAATGGATAGAGAAGATGTGGTCCATATATACAATGGAATATTACTCAGATAATCAGAAACAATGAATACTCAACTTTTGCATCAACACGGGTGGAACTGGAGGGGATTATGCTGAGTGGAACAAGTCAAGCAGAGAAAGACAATTATCATATGGTTTCATTCATGTGTGGAACATAAGGAATAGTATGGAGGACATTAGGAGAAGGAAGGGGGAAATGAACAGGGGGAAACTGGAAGGAGAGACAGATCATGAGAGACTGTGGACTCTGAGAAACAAACTGAGGTCTTCAGAGGGGATGGGGGTGGGGGATGGGTCGCCCGGTGGTGAGTATGAAGGAGGGCACGGATTGCATGGAGCGCTGGGTATTATACGCAAACAATGAATCATGGACACTACATCAAAAACTAATGATGTACTGTATGGTGACTAACATAACGTAATAAAAAAGAAATAAAAGTACGACTGCACTCACTATGCTGTAAACTCCATGTGGTGTTTGCTCCCTGTTCCTCTGCCTAGAACCGTGCCTGGCATAGCCTCAGAATCCAAAATTATTTCACTGCACCAAGTTACCAAATGACTTTGTGCACAAGGAAATGGAAGTTAGCTTGAAGAATGTGGACAAGCTCACCAGGGTCCCAGAGCTAGAAGGAGGGGAGAGCCAGGATTCTCTCGGCCCCACAGTGCAGGGTCTCCCAGCCCAAATGGTCCCTCAGGCAACAGGATGGGTCCTCCTTCTAATCTGCAGGGGTGGGAAAATTTTCCCTTCTTCTCCTCTAGGTTCTCTGGCCAGATAATTCTCTAGGTTATTTATCTCTAGATGAGATCATTCTCTTCTAGGTTCTCTGGTCTAATAACCACATTGACATGAGGAAGACTAACAGAAGGAAAACAGATTTCATTTTGTAAGTATAGGAGCTCCCCGAAGATAGGAGACTCAAGGCAAGCAGGGCAGCTGGGGCTTATGTGCCATCCTGAGCCGAGGAAGGGGAGAGGGCTTGGGGCTGCAAAGGGGAGGAGGCTGACTCCCAGGACGAGGTGGTAGGGAAGTGTCAGGTGATTAGGAGTCTGCCACACAGATCAGTCTTTCAGAGAAAAAGCGATCTCTGGGACTAATTCTTGATCTAAATTCTTATAGGTAGTTAAGGGGGAGGTAAAAGTTGTTCTTGAGGCTGCTAGCTCTTCATCGCTTCAGCTCAAAAGTAACCCACGTGGCAAAGTGGCACATTTTGTGGTCCTTTGCTCTGCTCCCCCTCAGATGGGACAGAAGCTTCCATAGAACCACACTCTGAAACAGCGAGACAGAGAAGCTACCCTGTGTGTGACTAAAGACCCAGTTTAGACGTCACTGGGGTAAGATGAGATGAGAGCCCACCTACTCCAACCCCTCCTGCCACAGCTGTGGGCCACCAAACAGAGCTCTCAAGGGGTCTCCCTAGCCGTGGGCTTGGCCTCCTGACTCCCCATCCAGAGCTCTCCCCAGCAGATCACAGTGCCAACAGCATCTTCAGCATCTAGTGTGGACTGGGCTCGCTGCCTCTTCTGAAGAGGTCACCCACTCTCACTGCGTCCCCTCCAGCTATGACAGGCTGGCCAGTCAGAGCACCAAGCTCCAGCAGACCTACCACACACAGTCGAGGGGCTGTGTTTTCCGGTCACTCCCACATGGGAGGCCCCCCTCTGGCCCTCCATGCTTCTTACTGATTTGTGCTGGAGACACCCCTACAAGACGGTGAATCCAACAGGGCAGAGGAGACACCCTGCTGTAAAAAAATAAAATAAAATAATTAATTTAAAAAATAAAAATCCCTTGCATATCAGGGCTTCAAACAGCAAAGGTCGATTTCCCCCTCACCTACGTGTCCATCGCAGGTTAGCTAAAGGCTGTCGTACACGCACACGCAGATATGCTGGGTCCATGCGCCGGGACGCGGGCTGACAGAAGCCCCTCCATGGGACAGTGACATGCACATGCAAGGAAATCTCAGGGCTTTCTCATGATGGCAATAACGCATCCAGCCCACAAGCCACATGGTTGATTTCTGGTCACACATCAATCTTCAGTTGCACTGCCCTACATCATAGGATCCCTGTGCCCTAAACCTGGAAAGATCTGTGAACAGCACTAATGACTACATAGGGGAGGGAAAATAATTTCCCCTCTGCCCTTCCAGGTTCTCGGCTGAGATCCCTGGGCACTAACAGGTTAACAGGAGAAAAAAAAAAAAAACAGGTTTAAGAACATGCTACCTCCTGTACTGGGAGAGATCCAGGAAAACAGTACTCCCCCAAATGGCCCAAGCCATCCCTTTAAACACCATCTCAGGCTAAAGACGAAAGAAGTTGGGCTCAGGGAAGGAGCCAGGTTTGGGGAGTTAGTGGGAGAGCACACTGAGCAAGGTTGGGGGGCTGCTGTCGACTCTGCACTGACAGGCGTTTCTAGAGACTCGGCGTCCTCTCCCTCGTCCTGGCACAGACAGGAGCATGCCCATACAGAGATCTGTCTTATAAAGGGTACTAGTGCTGGGGAGAGGTAAACCCAGATTAGGACAGTGTCGCACACCACACAGAACTTGTAAGGCAAAATTTCACACCCACTTGTGCTTTGTCATTAATGAGGGGCTTTCAGGGGACGGCCTCAGGGAAGCCCCCAACACACAGCACACAGCGTGGGTGAGACCTGTTTTGGAAGGAAAATGCTACAAAGCAAAACAAAGGATGAGCCAAGCAAAGTTCTCATCAGGCATCCCCACAGTCCCTGGACCACAGGCTTTCCTGGTCGATCTCTGGCCCGTGGGACTGGTCCTGGGGAATACAAATCGATCTAAACATACTCATTGGCTGACTTGGGTCTAGAGAAGGCACTAATCCCCCCACTTGAAGAACAAATAAACAAACACATATGAAATCATTAAAGACAGCTTCACATTGATCCCAAATGCATTGCTAGGTGAAAGCACGGACACAGAGCATCACGACCGTCCACTAAAGATTTCCCTCGCTTGGCAGGGGTTCAGACTGACCAAGTTGTAACTCAGCGCTACTCGATGGGTTGATATGAGTCAGCTCAGAGCGTTGGCTCTATGGCCCCTTGAGTTCCTCTTCCAACCAGCCTCTCACTGGGGAGGGGCACTCGAGAAGGATCCACTGTAGACTCTGGGAAGATGACAGCTGAGCAGAGACTTGAATGAGACATAGGCTTACTAGGAAAATGCCTTAGGGAGCAGGCTCTCCCGGGAACCCTCGTGCAACAGCTGAAGTCAGAGTCGAGCCGGGTGCTCACAACAGAAGAGCAGAAAGCCAGTGCCTTCTGCCCCTCAGCAGGGGACAAGGAGGTTGTCTCAATGTAACACTGAAGTGGGAGGCAGGGAACTGCTCCCAATGGCTCCCAATGGAGAAAGTGGGATGTGCTCCGAGCATGATGGAACACAAGACAGCACTGTAAGTGGGATAGTGGGTGAGGCCTGTGGCCGTGGGGACACTAACCACTGCTCCCTTTGTGGATTAGCACACGCCTTTTGTATATTAAAGGCTCTGAGTAGTTCATCAGTAACGAACCTATTTAAGTTCATGCAATAAACAGAATAACGTTCCCCAGGATGCCCACATCCCAGTCCTCAGAAGTTGTGACTATGTTGCCCAATGTAATCACGAGGGTCCTTATAAGTGAAGAGAGGAACAGGAATGTCAGCATCATAAGTAGCTTGAGAAGGCCTCGACCAGTCTGGCCAGTTCAAAGATGGAAGGCATCCCCAGCCAAGGGATGCAGGCAGCCTCTGGACACTGGGAAAGGCAAGAGAACGAATTCTGCCCTACAGACCCTGGGGGGAATACAGCCTTGCCCACACCTTCATTAGAGCCCCAGGGGGCCCATGTAAGACTTCAGATACCCTGAGCTGTAAGATAATACATTTGCTTTGTTTTAAGCCACTGTCTGTAGTTAATTTGCTATAGCAGCAAGAGGAGACAGATATGGCTCGTCCCATCAGGGGTCTTCCAGCTTTGCTGGACCCCAGGACACCTTCTAAAAAGCTGAGAGGAAGAGGAGAGTCCTAGATGGGACATGAACAAAATGTCTGAATGAGGATCAAGCTATCAGCTTCGTCAGATGCTGAGAAGAAGTGTCGTCATTTCTTCCCTAGGCACCTCAGAGGTGAGAATCACATCAGAGGCTGTGTAACCGAGCACTTGGGAAGGAGGGATCCCTGTAATAACGCAGACGGTCATTATCACCTGGCCGCCTGTACCACTTTATGAGATCAAAAGCTTCCTCTTCAGCTCTGCCCTTGTGATGAACATCACCGCCAAACACCAAACAGAACTGTCCAGAAGGAATTCAAACAAAGGACAGAACTAGAAAGCTCTGAGATAAATGGAAGCATTGGCCTTTTCAGTTCCAGAACAAGGGCTGAAATCGATGTCACACGCGGGAAGTCAGGTGTTGCTTATCAAGACGTCTGCACACTTGGGGCAATTTGGAGAAAAATCCACCCTTCCAAGAGCACACACCACACGATGGCCATGTACTCAGGTGACTATATTGTGCCTCCACCTGCTACAAGCCCATTGGTCAGAGTCACCAGATCTCCAACTATCTCAAGTCAGAAATCTCAACATTGGGTAAGATTCCTAACCTCCAGTCTTGAAAATGAATGCACAAGATGTGATATGTTGCATGGTCAAACCCAGTGTGCCCGCAGGCCACCTCTGCCGAGAACCCGAAATGCACAGCACACAGACTGAGGCGGGCACGAAACTCAGCGCTGTGCGTCAACAACACAGTTCCTCTACAACTGACCCAGACATTGTGCTGGACCCTCTTAGCCGAGCTGCACCATCCCCATAACCAGCTGGGAAGACTGAGGCTCAGGGGAACCTGCCTGGTGCTCACAGCCCAGCAGAGATCTGAATGTAGATTTTCCTGAACCTGGGTACAAGTCTCTGAACTGCAGTGTTCCCTACCTCTCCTTCCACTTCTCCTCCAGCTGCATCGACTGGTCAAGCTCTCCTGCTCAGAGACAGATGACAGCCAAAGTGGCGACAGGACCAGATGATGCTGTGGTGTCTGCAGCAGACCCTGGCAGGTGGATCTGCTCCTAGCATCCCACCCTCTGCCAGGAGCAAGCATCCAGAACAGCCCATCACAGGATGACCCAGCCCCAGTGGCTTGCACTGGCGATGCACCTGCTATGTGTTAAGTAAAAGCTGTTGCTTCCCCAACAGACGTCTCTGTTTGGGTCTGTATACATCCATGTGCTACAGACAGAAATCATGCTTAATTAAACATGGTGAGCTGGTTCAGAGCGCACTGACCGTCACCGAGGTGCCATATCCCCCCTCTCCCGCCTTCCTGCTAGAGCTTACCAGAAAGGCACTAACCCGTGTGGCCTGTCCTGTCCATGGAGGCAAGGGTGTCTTCTCTCTCTGCTTCATCTCCCCTTCCTCCACCAACAGGACAGGAAGCAACAGAGGCATCACTGGCCCTGGTAATCTCTCCATAAATGCTTGTCTCTTATTACTTACCTGGAGTTACGGATTTCCCATGGAAAAAGCCCAGCACACTGTCTTCGGGCCTCACAGGTGACAGTTAGTGGTCATGCATGGGGATTGTCTTGCTGAGTGCCTGCCACCCAGAAATGTGGCTTTTGATCACCTTCAGAGTCACCTGTAGGGAAGACTAAAAAGAGATCAGGGCCTTTCCCTCAAAGCAGGGGACTCGGGTTGGTTAAAAACTGAAATCAACACTCACGGGGCCACTGTAGGCACATTGATCAGGGTGGCCACAATATCTCGGGGCCTCAGCGTCCCTGAAGCAGAATGTCTCAACCTCGGTCCCATGACATGTGGGTCCACATGCTTCCCAGCTGTGAAGGGGCAGATGTCTCTGTCTCCCGCAGCAGGATCCCCCAGGCTGAGGACAACTGCGTAAGGACAGACATGGATCAGAATGCGCAACCACAGAGCTTCACAGTGGAAGCAATCACCCTGGCCCACTGTCGGGGAAGACAACTCTCCCGAAACTGTCGGGATCCTTGGTTCCTCTCATGATTTCCCTGCAACTCTCCTTCAGCACTGGCTCCCCTGACACCCCAGCGCCCTGTCACACCACCTCAGATTCAGAGACTCTTCCCCGTCCACCTTCCAGCCCATGGTGGGGCAGCCCAGACCCCATATGGGCAAGTTGGTCAGGGAGGGTGGTTTACACATGCCCTCTTCTCAGCCACACCCACGTCCCACCTGCACAGGATCTTATGAGCAATATGGCTGGGCCGTGGGACGCAGCACTCCCCAGGGATAGGTGGACACAGTCCCTCGAAGTCCCTCCCTTGCACTGGCACTCTGCAGACCATGCAGATGAAAACCCATCAGGTACTGTCCATGCTCTTTGCTGACCCATAACCTTCCAGAGCTTGCCAATGTGGGTGCTGTTTCTTTCAATCAATTTTTAAAATAAGTAAATTTAAAAAAAAAATAGCCAGTTGTGAGAGGAGCAAGATGGCAGAGGAATAGGAGACCTAAATATCATAGGTCCCAGGAGCTCAGCTAGTTAGTTATCAAACCATCCCGAACACCTATGAACTCAACAGGAGATCGAAGAGAAGAAGAGCAGCAGTTCTAGGAACCGAAAAGCGACCACTTTCTGGAAGGCAGGACATGCGGAGACGTGAATCCGAGGCGACATACGGGAAGAGAGATGGTGGGGGGAGGGGCCGGCCAGCTCCCAGCAAGCGGTGGAGCAGCAGAGCACAAAATCGGAACTTTAGAAGTCAGCTCCATGGAGGGACTTCACTCCAGAGGCTAAGGGGGTGGGGGGTAGCCCTTGCGAGGACAGCATGGTCTCAGGCCCCCGGGGTCACAGAAAGACCAGGGGTGACTGAGTGGCAGAGCCCCCAGGTTTCAGAGTGGGTAAGCCGACTGCAGACACGGAGCTGAAGGGGGGCTTTCAGCTTGGGGTCACCTTCAACTGTGATCCAAGACACAGTTGGGACACTGCTTTTCGAGCAGGGACCACAAGTGGCAGATCCAGGGAGACTAACCTTCCTCCTTCAGGAAGAGCAGCGTGGGACTGCTGGGTTTGGAGACTCCAAACAGGGCCGTGCACCAGAGATAAAAATGCTCCATCACAGGCTGGGTGAGCATGGAGTGTGGTCGGAGACCAGAGAGATGGGAGGGATTAACTGCTTTTCTCTGAGGACACACTGAGGAGGAGGCCCCGGAGCTCTCGGATCCTACATGGTCAGAGATTGGGAGGCCCCCATTTTCATTGTCGTCCTACAAACTGGTATGGAAAGTGTTCAGGGAACAAAAGTTCCTGAGAGCAAACCTGAGCAGATGACTTAGCCTGGCCCCTGGCAAGGGCGGTCCAGTTCTGCCTCAGGAAAAGACACTTGAGAATCACGGCAACAGGCCCCTCCCCCAGAAGATCAGCAAGAACATCCAGCCAAGACCAAGTTCACCGATGAACGAGAACTGCGGAACTCCAGTGCTAGGGGAATTCAGCACATAGAATTCATGGGTTTTCCCCATGATCCTTTAGTCTTTCAAAGTTAAATTTAAAATTTTTTTCTTATTCTATTTTTTATTATTTTTCCCCTTTCCTATTTTAACCTTTTTAAACTGTTTTATCTTATCAATACCTTTTTAAAAAATCTTTTTCAATTTTCATTGTTATAGCCATATTCTATCCCTTCATTGTACTTAACCTTATTTTATACATACATATAGGTTTTTCTTTCTTTAAAATTTTGGGATACAGTTTCTTCTAACAGATCAAAATATACCCTAAATCTAGCACATGGCTTTGTTCTAGTCTCCAGCTTGATCACATTCTTTCCTCTTTTTTTTTTTCTTCTTTCAACCAACTTCTCATCTTAGCAGTTCCTTTTTTAAAAAATTTTTATATTTTCATCTTTACAGTCATATTCCATCCCTTCACTACTGTGTTTACCCTTATTTTGTGTATGTATGTGTGTGTGTATATATACATGTTTTTCTTTCTTTAAAATTTTGAGTGGCTCTGTTCTATTCACCAGTCTAATCTAACATATATATATTATACATGCATATATATATATATACATATATGTATATATGTATATATATATAATCTAACATATATATATTATACATGCATATATATATACATATATATATATACACATACATATATATGTATATTTACCCCCCTCCTTTCTTCTCCCCCTGGTTTCAGGTCTCTTCCAATTTGGTTAGTTAGACTATATTTTTCTGGGGTTGTTGCTACCTTTTTACTATTTTGTTTTCTCATTCATCTATTCTTATCTGGATAAAATGATAAAGTGGAAAAACTCACCTCAAAAAAAAAGAACAAGAGGCAGTACTGATGGCTAGAGACCTAATCAATATGGATGTTAGTAAGATGTGAGAACTAGGGTTCAGAATGACAATTATCAAGATGCTAGCTGGGCTCCAAAAAAGCATGAAAGACACTACAGAATCCCTTTCTGGAGAATAAAAGAACTAAAATCCAACCAAGTTGAAATCTAAAAAGCTGTTAATGAGGTGCAATAAAAAGTGGAGACTCTTACTGCTAGGATAAATGAGGCAGAAGAGAGAATTAGTGATATAGAAGACCAAATGATGGAGATTAAAGAAGCTTAGAAAAAGAAAGATAAACAACTACTGGCTCATGAGGGGAGAATTCGAGAGATAAGTGATACCAAAAGAAAGCTGGGGTAGCAATCCTTATATCAGATAAATTAGATTTTCAGCTAAAGACTACAATAAGAGATAAGGAAGGACACTATATTGTAATTAAAGGGTCTGTCCAACAAGACAATCTAACAACTTTAAATATCTACAACCCTAACATGGGAGCAGCCAGTTATATAAACCAATTAATAACAATATCAAAGAAACACATCAACAATAATACAATAATAGTAGGAGACTTTAATTCCCCCCTCACTGAAGTGGACAGATCTATGTTACTTAAAGCAATCTACATATGTAATGCAATCCTTATCAAAATACCATCAATTTTTTTCAAAGAAATGGAACAAATAATTTTAAAATTTATATGGAACCAGAAAAGACCATGAATATCCAGAGGAATGTTGAAAAAGGAAAGCAAAGTTGGTGGCATCACAATTCCACACTTCAAGCTCTATTACAAAGCTGTAATCATCAAGACAGACACACAGATGAATGGAACAGAATAGAGAGCGCAGAAATGGACCCTCAACTCTATGGTCAACTAATCTTCGACAAAGCAGGAAAGAATGTCCAATGGAAAAAAGACAAAAAGTCTCTTCAACAAATGGTGCTAGGAAAATTGGACAGCCACATGCAAAAAAATGAAACTGGACCATTTCCTTACACCACACATCAAAAATAGACTCAAAATGGATGAAAGACCTCAATGTGAGACAGGAATCCATCAAAATCCTTGAAGAGAACACAGGAAGCCACATCTTCGAGCTCAGCGGCAGCAACTTCTTCCTAGAAACATCACCAAAGGCAAGGGCAGAAATGAACTATTGGGACTTCATCGAGATCAAAAGCTTTTGCACAGCAAAGGAAACAGTCAACAAAACTAAAAGACAACCAACAGAATGGGAGAAGATATTTGCAAATGGCATATCAGATAAAGGGCTAAAGTATAAAGAACTTATCAAACTCAACACCCAAAGAACAAATAATCCAATCAAGAAATGGGCAGAAAACATGAACAGACATTTCTGCAAAGAAGACATCCAAATGGCCAACAGACACATGAAAAAGTGTTCAACATCTCTCAGCATCAGGGAAAAATACAAATCAAAAGCACAGTGAGATACCACCTCACACTGGCCAGAATGACTAAAATTAACAAGTCAGGAAATGACAGATGTTGGCGAGGATGTGGAGAAAGGGGAACTCTCCTACACTGTTGGTGGGAATGCAAGCTGGTGCAACCACTCTGGAAAACAGTATGGTGGTTCCTCAGAAAGTTGAAAATAGAGTTACCTTATGACCCAGCAATCGCACTACCAGATATTTACCCTAAAAATACAAATGTAGTGATCCGAAGGGGCATATGCACCCCAATGTTTATAACAGCAACGTCCACAATAGCCAATGTATGGAAAGAACCTAGATGTCCATCAACAGATGAATGGATATAGAAGAAGTGGTATATATATACAATGGAATACTATGCAGCCATCAAAAAAAACCACAAAATCTTGCCATTCACAATGATGTAGATGGAACTAGAGGGTATCATCCTAAGGAAAATAAGTCAATCAGAGAAATACAATTATCATATGATCTCTCTGATATGAGGAATTTGATAGGTAGCGCAGGGGTTCATGGGGGGAAGGGATGGGAAAAATGAAACAAGATGGGACCAGGGAGGGAGACAAACCATAAGGGACTCTTAATCTTGGGAAACAAAGTGAGGGTTGCTGGGTCAGAGAGGGATGGGGTGGCTGGGTGATAGACGCTGGGGAGAGTATGTGCTATGGTGAGTGCTATGAATTGTGTAAGACTGATGATTCACAGAACTGTACCCCTGAAGCAAATAATACATTATACGTTAATTTTAAAAATAGCCAGTTTTTGTGTTTGAAATAGCCAGGGCTTGTGTTTGAAAAAAATGGAGGTTCTGGCCTTCCTTGACTCCCCTTCCCTCACATAGGTAATCAGCTGGACTGGGTCCCTGTGCCTCTTTTATTTAAATAAGCACATGTTCTCTAGTCTGTCCGTCTCTGCTCTTCCCTAATTTCCCTCACACTCCATCACGTTCTGTCATCTACGGGACACACCTGCTTCTCAGAAATTATATTTTAAGACTGTTAGACAGATGATGCCAAAGCCCTGTGCTGAGCCCCATGTTTCACAAACACAGGAGTATGGCCATGCCCTCAGGAGCTAAAATGATCCCCACAGAAGTCAGGAGTCATAGCAGGCAGGGGTCCTCACTGGGTGAGTTTTCTTGCCCCCACACAGTTTGGAAGTTCACACTGGTACATTCCCCCTGGAGATCCTCTACCTTCTGAGTAGCAGTTTCCTTTTACCATAGACATGTCATGACTCCAAGCAGGGTTTTGAGAGCACATGGTCATAGAGACATAGTCTGGTGCAGCCACTCTTGGGGAGCAGTGCTCTGGAACCCTGTTTCCTTAAAACTTGGCAGGGAAAGAAAGAAAAAAAAAGAGGGAGGGGGGAGGAAGAGAGGAAGGATGGTTGGGAGGAAAGAAGGAAAGGAAGGAAGGAGAAAGAAAGGGGGAAGAAAAAAGGAAGGAAGGAAGGGAGGGAGGGAGAAAGGGAGGAAGGAATGAAGAAAAGTCAAAGCCAGCTTGATTTGGGGAACAAGGACAGCCTTCTTATACTGTGTCCAGATCCACCCAGAAGAAATGATGCTAGCTATATAGAGCTAATCCAAAGAAGCTCACAAGTGAGATTCACAGGGAATCTGGGATACGGCCATCATAGTGTGGAGGCATGACCCCTCTGAGATTAGACTGTGCTCTGTCCCATTAGGTCTTCTACAGCCTGGGCAGCTTATTATCTGACCCAATTTACTGCCTCAATCTGTGAGCTCTCCTCTCTGCTTGGAGAGAAAGCAGGACCTTATCATCAATCATTGCTTAGAATGACTCATTTTATCATCCAAGAGTGAACATTTTCCAGAGCCAGAGATAGCTCGGGAGACAGTGGGGAGGTTGACAAGTCAGTCTGATCCCACGGTAGCCTTTCTCTCCATTACCTGGGAGTGCCTCTACTCCAGGTACCATCCATTATAAAAGCTCTAAGAAAACAGGGGCAAGTTGGGACCCCCAAAATGGTAAAAGACAGTTATGTGAAACCTCGGCAAACCTCCCAAGCAATGATCAAAGACTTCATCATTGTTTTCCCCTCAAATCTGAAATAAGGCAAGGACATCCACTCTTACTACCTTTCTTCAAAATTTTTCTGGAGATCTCAGAGCTCTGAGAAAGATAAAATTGGAATGGAATGGAATGGAATGGAATGGAATGGAATGGAATGGAATGGAATGGAACAGAAAGCATAATATCAAATAAGAAAAATCAGTCTGGAGGTCAGAAGATAATTGTTCTATTTACACGTGAGAAAATCTCAGAGAATCTACAAAACAGTTACTAAAACTTTTTTTGCAAGATTTTTGCTGGGTTATGGATATAAACATTTAAAATACTCAGTTGGAAAAAAATAAAAATAAAAAAATAAAGTAAAATATTCAGTTGGATTTACGAACAGCAGCCAATTGGAAAACAGAATCTTAAAAAAGTTACAGTGGATCCAAAATACAAAATATAAATACTCTAAGAATAAATTTAACAGAAACATTCAAGGTTTAGACACTACAAAACATTGCTGAGAGAAGTAAAATTTATCTAAGTAAAAATAGAAAACCTCAGAATGATTACAATGTTAATTCTCAATGTATTGATCTGAATTCAATGTAGCTCACATCAAAACAGCAGCAGACTTGGGTAGAAATTGACCTGGTGGTCCTACAGTTTGTGTGGAAATTCAAGCAACCTAGAATAACTAAAGTATTTTTTTTAAATCAAAGATGTAGGACTTAACATATCTGATTTCCAGATTTACTCTAAAGTTTTAAAACAGATATGTTTGAAGAAGGTAGACACAATCATCAATAGCATGGGATATTTAGAAGTAGATTTCATAATTTCATAAAAAAGTAATTTCATAATTATGCATGTGTGGTCTTGATGTTTGACAACCATGACAAGATAATTCAATTGGGGAAAGAAAAGTGTTTTCAACAAATGGTAGTGGGTCATCTGGATATCCGTATTTAAGAGTGAACACCATCCCTATCTCATACCATACATAAAAAATAACACAGGCTGTATCATATCGCTAAATATAATCTTATAAAATTATAAAATTTCTGTAAGAAAATATATGACAAATTTTTAGCAATCTTGACTATGGTAAATGTTTCTTAGACGAAACACTAAAAGTATGAATCACAGAGTATGACGTATCAGACTTCATTGAAATGTAAAACTTGGGATCTTGAAAAGGACCATTAAGAAAGCAAAAGGGCTAACCACACGCTTAGAATATTCACAACACATACACCAGATAGAGACGCCCTACAAAGAGGTCTTGTAATTTCACAACAAAACAAACAACCCAACATTAAAATGGACAAAGAATCTGAAAAGACACTTTACAGAAAAGGAAACAAGAATCGTTAGTGAGGACAGGAAGAATACTTGAAATCATTAGACAATAGAGAAATGCAAATTAGTATCTAAATAAGAGAATGTGGCAAACCCATTACAGTGGCTAAATTTAAAGTGAACAGACAAACTGACCATAGCAAATGCTGGCAGAGAGGAAGCAGGGAGCTGTTCTCAGACACTGGGGACGAAATAATAGAAGGCAAAGTACCTTCGGAAAACAGGTAGGCATGTTTCTAATGTTAAGCACATACACAGCATACGACCAGCCTTTCCTCTTCTAGCTATTTTACCTAAGAGCAAAACAACTTCGACACGCTCACAAAGGCTTGTGCATGGATGTTGAGCAGCTTTGTTTTTAAAACCAAAAACTAGAAACAGCTCCAATGTCAACTGACAGATGATTTAAAAAACAAGTTTTGATATGTTCCCATAGGGAGCATCATCAGCAAGAAAGGACACCGTGGATGAAACCTGAGGTCACTACAGTGAGTGAAGGAGGCTGGGATCCCTGGGTCCCACTCTTGATTTTGGCTCATGATCTCAGGGTCCTGGATCGAGCCCCATGTGGGCTCCATGCTCCATGGAGAATCTGTTTGAGAGTCTCCTTTTCCCTCTGCCCCTCTCCCTCCCTGTGTGCACTCTTTCTCTCTCTCTCTCTAATAAATACACAAATTTTTAAAAAAGGCTTGCAAGTAAGATTTCATAATGCCCGTCTGTATAAAATTCTGGAAAAAGCTAACTGATCTCTAGAACGTATGTATGTGTTCGTGTATACATACACATGTATGTATACATCCATAGTGCCTATGTCGCACACATAGAGAGAACACATACATACATATATACACATACACGCACACTATGTTTTAGAATATCTATACTATATTCCAAGATGACCAAATTCAGCGGAAGAGCTCCCTCCGGGGAGGGAGAGACCAGGATGCAGTTAGGGAACTGGTACTTTAGGCTTTGAGTGCTTCTGTTATGTCTTAAACACAACAGTTTTGAACATGGGGTGTTAAAGAAACTATAGGATATTGGGGAAAATATTAAGATTTGATAAACAGAATGATAGGTGCATGGCTGTTTGCCACACTGCAGTGTGTGGCTGTGGGTAAACAGGAAACAGAGTACTTAAAAATAGAATGCTGTCATCGCGGTTCTCATTTTTTTGTGGATGGTGCTCGGCTATTTGAGTCTCGAAGACACACCCCATCAGAAACGCTCCAAGCAATTCCCCGACTCAATTCCTCTCATAACAGCTACCCTGAGCCCCTGCCCCTGTATCACAACCACAGGAAAATTATTTTCAGTGCTTTCTGTTTTTCCTCTCCTTTAGTCTATTAAAGCACAATCTACCTTGTGGTTTGGTTCGGGTGACCTTATTTTTGCTTAGCTAACATTTCTCTAGCGCCAAAAACAATAACTCTTGATAATGAGCAAATGTGCGGCTGCTTCAGTTTCCTTGGCTGCCAAACCCACAGCCATTTCTCACACTAACAGCCCGTGCTAACTTCCGGGCTCCCCAGATTTTGCAGAAATCACCGTGACAAGCCTGGGTACAGTTAAGACGGTTGACCCAGTTGCATATTTTTTTTCCATCTCGGTCTTTGGCAACATCCCAAAAGCCTTCCAGGAAAGGGAGGTGCAGAAATCATCTTACACGGATTCTCTAAATGTCGCCTGTAGGAGTTGCCCCTCTCTCCGATTTCCCCATTAATGTCCTGAATGAAGGCTCTTATCATGCATAATAATTTATATATCCCTTGGAAGTGTAGCTATTTCTGAGTCTACTAACGTGGAATATGAAATCTGAGCTTACTGACTTAAGAAAGAATGCGATAGACCCTGACAGAGTTCGCAACAAATGGGTTTCAGTCTGTAATCTCCTTGTCCCTGGGGTGAATGCTTTTGGGTTTGTCCAAGCCAGGAACTGGGAATTGGCATTACGGTTCATTTAATTTAGTGATACTCTGAATTAAAATTTCCAAGGACATACAGCAGTAATACAGTGAGGACTCCATCTCCCACGGCTGTCCCCCGGTTCCCCCACACCCCTGTTTTAGGTCAGAAGTGTTATGTTTCTTAAGCCAGCAAAGATAAGGCAATGCACCTACAATGAGTAAGTGGGCATGGTCCTTCTCATCCTGTTTCTGCACAAAGGGTATCCACTATGCAGAGCCCTAACACTCAGTCTGGCCCAAAGGGAGAAGGAACTCTGGTGGTTCTCCAGTGGCCAAGGAAACCCCTGACCCGGCGGTGACACATGACATGTCTGCTACAGCGTCACTGGCCGGAGCGGCTGCAAGTCCCATCTGTCCTTAGCAGCTCACATGGCACCATCAGTAGCCTGCAGTTAGTTCTACCCAGGAAATACTTATAAAAGCCGACTAGTACAGGCCACAGAATGGGTGGAACATTCTGCACGTCACATACCTGGTAAGGAGCTCTTCACTCACAAGACCCCTTCTAAGTGAGATCTTCCTGATGACTTCACCTAAAATCCCCTCCCCTGGGTTGGTACTCCCTACTCCCCCACGCTCCCCCACTCCTGCTTTGTTTCCACTGCAGAGAGGTTACCATCTAACATCCCAGATATTTTACTCACTTACTACGTCTATCGTGTGTCTTCCCGGGTGGAACGTTTCATGAGTACAGGTAATTTCTCTACCGCATTGGCTGCTGTTCCCCTACTAGTGGCTGACCCAGAGTGGGCACTCCATAGCTATATTGAGAATAAGTAAGTGAATGAAGAATGAAGAAGGAACAAATGAGGAGTGAAGGCTCCGCAGTGAGCATCAGAGGAAACCCACTTCCCTGTGTTAAATCCCTTGGTCTTACCATCAGTTCAAATTTCCAGCCCCCGCCTGGGAGCCCACCACTGCCCACACCCCTGTCCTCCTCTTGGGTCTGTGTCCACCATCATCTCCCCACACTCCTCTGTTCAGGCTCTTGGCAGGCAAGTTAATCCTCACTGCCCCTTAACAGAAGCAGAGATTTCCACTGTCCAGAGGGAGAAAATGGTAAGGCCAGCAGACGGACATCTCAAGTGGTCAAGTATGAGGCTGGGTCCCTGCATTTAATGGGGATCTGTGCCCCTGGTGCAATGACCTTCTCCTGGAGCATTTACTAAGCACCCACGAGTAGCCAGCCCCAGCACAAAGGAAGACTGTAGGTCCTGGAATCAACTTCCTCTCTGGGGCACGAAGGCTGGATATACTGATGCCTCGGGGGGCTGTGGAGGCCATGTGTTCAACCTACTGAAAGCAAAGACCAGCTCAAGTTTGTTGCTAAATCCCCTGCGATGCTGTGAGGCAATTAATGCTCAATAAATATTTGTTACTCTCAAAAGGTAGGGAAATCCACCTAAGATAAGTATATGGGAAGAATATCATAGCAGAAAGAAGGATGACTTAATGTCCACCAGCAAAGCAAGCAATTAAATTCTCATGTTGTGAAGGCAGGCCTTGTTAGAATTGACTCAATGCTGAAAAGGAGAATCAAAACGACCATTCCCAGGGGGATCACAAGGGCCAGACATAGCCAGCTTTCTCCAAGAAAGCCGGAGCTCCTGGCACAGCAGAAATCCCAGGGACCACCGGTGATCATTTAAATGTCACTAGAACAAAGACAGAAATTAAACACCAGACTAAGATGTGTCTGTGTGCCTATATATGTATGTATATATACATACATGTACACATGTGTGCACGTGTACACACACACGTACACATGTAGATTCAGGAAAACAAGCACAAATGAACTACTCAAAACTGTAATTCAAAGAAAGGATGTGTTCTACACATCCCCTGAGTGCAAGGACACTGGGGCTACAGAGAAAGACCTCAATAGTGCCTCCAGTTCCAGGAAGCTTGAGGATTTAGGGAGGGAGTTAGGATGAGCCCACAAGTGGAATGGCGTTCTGAACGCCATTTGAGTAAAAAATCAAAGCAGAATTCTTATAATGTTCAATTAACCTGGGGTCTCTCCAGCACTTCTCATCTGGGCAGAAATTCAATGGAAGGGATTTGCTGGCTCTTGTAAACCCAAAGTGTGTAAATAGTCCTAAGTGATGAGCTCTCCTTCAGAAGAAATGAAATACTCTGTCTCCAATTAATGAAAATCCAATAATTCGGTCACATCTCCTCCTGGGTTCATTGTGTTAATTACAAAAGCCTCAAACTCATTTTTAGAGGACAGGGTTTCTCAACCTGGGCACTACTGATATGATAGACCAGATAATTATTTTTGGTAAGGCGGGAGGCGGGTGCTGCCCTGGGCTCTGTAGGATGTTCAAGACTCCTCGGGATTCTACCCAGTAGATGCCAGTAACATCCCAGTGTGACAACCAGCAGTGTGTCTACACATCGCCCAATGACCTCCTGGGGACAAAATGGCCTCAGTGCAAACCACCGGCCAAGGATAATTATTCTAAAGTAATTCAGTCTAACCAGGCAGGTAGAAAGAACGATGTGTCTGTGACTCTCCTACTTCTCCTTTGCTGATTGGATCCACTCCAACTCTCCCAAAATATTTTATGTGGAAAATATAGCCTCACCGGCAATTGTTCAATGAGAAAAAATTCATTTGTTCCAACTGAGTAATTAGGAGTGAAATGCATGTAGGAGGCGATGACACATGGTGATCAAAGTGGTATGCCTCCCTCTTGTCACTGAAAACCAAAGTGGTTTGGGATAAGAAATGGCCTCCGCGTTCATCACTTGAGGAACTGTTTTCCTGGGTTCCAGGAGAGGGGAGAACGAGTCCAGTGATCGGGAACACACTGGCAGAGCTAGAGAGAGGGTTTTCAGGGACAGCTTCAGTAGCGTATTTTCAGACATGACAGAGATGCCAGGTAGTGACAAATTCTGGATGGGAGTTGGTGTCAGGCCAGACCTGAAGGACGAAGGCCACTAATGAGCCCCAGAATGAAAGGTGACGTCCCGTCTCCTGGCTGAGCTGGCCCGGCGCCATCCTCTCTGCACTAATGAGGGGCTGTGGGCCATTCAGTGGCCATGGGGGAGCCTGACCTTTGCCATCAGGAGCACGCTTCCCTCTCCTGGCCACTCGCGGAGGGCCACACCACGGGGGAGGGTCGAGAGCACACTGGCATATAAATGGAGCCAGCATCTCAACAAAGAGTGAATTTCTACTTCAGCTGACAAGAGTCAAGGTCAGAGCCTTGGGAGCTAGCATCTTTAAAAACTCTATTGAGCCCCAGAGCAAAAACGTGTCCTCTCTCTGATGCAGGCTGACTGACTTGTGCCAAAGAAGGGGGCCAGAGTGCAGAGACCATGTACTCTAGATATAGGTAATCCAATCATGTAGTCTTTTAGGCATTGCCTTATTGAAGGAGCAGAACATCTGAAGTTGGGGTGGTCAGAGAAACTCCAGGTCAGCACCTCTATGATGAGACATTGACTCCGAGGACCCCCAGTTGCCACTGCTGGTCCCACGTGAGCATGCGCCTCGGACAGACTGGCATCCCAGACACGCGGTCAAGGGTGGTGACCAAGGCAAGAGTGGCCCCTGCTCCTTGAGTGGGAGGAGGTAATTCGTAGGCAGTGTGCCTGACCATCCTGAGTGCCCCTCCCCAGATACCTCCGGTTCCCCACCTTACCGGCACATGGTGTACTTCCTGGCCCCCGTGGCTGGTGAGCCCCGTGGAAGCTCTCCAACTACTCTGGGAGCAGCAGCGACATGTCTCACTCACACTCATCGCATTAAAGACCCCCCGAGGCCCAGCAACATTCAAATCAACAGCTGTTCCTGGAGCCTCGTCCCTTGGCCAACTTTGGTGATCAGAGCCACCCAGCTGGCCCGAGATGACCCCATGGTCTGAGGGAGAAATAAACCTGTGTTATTTACAGTCACTGACACTTCAAAGTTGCTGGACCTCAGCATGAGCTGGTCTACGAGGCCGACTCAGAGATCATGCAAACACGAAGATGTGAAGGAGGAGATAATGATTCAGAAGAAGTAGAACTCCATGCAGGGAAGCTTTTCTGAGGGTATGACATCTGAGTTGAAATCTCGGGGCTTGAGACATGGGAACAGCAAGAGCAAAGGCCCTGAGGTAGCAACAGCACGTCATATCTGAGCAATCTACACACACATGCACACACGCACACGCACACCCTTAACACAAGGGCGCAGGTGGGAAGAGACAAGTAGGAGGTTGAAGAGGAGGAAGGGCTGCCCTGTGGGGCCCCTGCAGACATACCCAGTGTGCTTACCAAGCCTCATCTGGAGCTAATACAGTCAGAATGGAAGCACCCAGAGCATGGAGACGGGACTCAGAGTCAAGCAGCCCATGCCCACCGTGTGTGTGCTGCCGCAGGGACAAGGACCCTCCTGAGGGCTCCTCCTTCCCCTCAGGGGAGTCAGGTCTCCGAAGCCAGAATCCATCTGAACTCAAGGGGACCCTGAAAGCTGCCCTCTGAGCCCTCCTGCCCAGGAGCAGCCCAGCTGCCGTTTACATCATCCGCGTACAGATGGCCTCGTCTCTGCTATTTCTGTGCCGGAGAGTCACACCACATATTGGTAACACTTGCTGATAACCACACTCTGAGCGTGATGAGATGCCACTGACCAAGAATGGCCATCATGCTTAACAGACTGATTAGCAAGAAAGGGGAGCAGCAAACTCTATGCAGGGTGAATGGGATGTTTTAATTTACACTAGCTGATCTATCATTTTGTTTTTAGTGCGGTGGCTTGTTACACATATAACTAATAATGCTAAACAGTGAAATGTTAAGTTTCAATTCTTAATAGCCTCATTTGAATTACATTTGTATTTATTGTCGCTCTAATTATTTTCCCGGCCATCTGAGCAGAACACGTCCCTACACCACAGAGCAGGCTAGCTCCCTGCCACAGGAGATCGTTAACAAGTCAAAATGATGGCAGGAGGGATCTTGGCAAGCCTACATTTTCCTTTCTTTCCAAGATCACATTTTGAAAATGCTTTCAGAAATTGCAAGCTAGTCACTGACTGGTTAAATGGTCATGAAGCCACATTTTTTAATTACAAGCACAACTTCCAAACGGACAGCATAATGGACGGCTTCTCCTTCTGAGGCCTCTGTCCAGATTCACACAATAAAACTCACCGCTGTGATCTACCTAGGAAACTCCCTAGAATCTCTGTTTGGGCTCATTCACAGTAAGCAAACAGTTCCTGAGCGCCTGGAGCCAAATGTTTCCAGCCTGGAGGCTGCTACCAGCCGTGAAATCGCTCTACGCAAAAGTGTACCCACTCACAAACCACGGCTCAGGCACACAGGCTGGATATGTGAGCTGGTCCCGACTGCTTCTCATCCCAGCCCTCCCCGCTTCCACGCAGTGTGGGTAGGGTTGTCCCTGCTCCCCAAGTGCAGGAGGGAGTACGGGGCCTTCGCCCTGCACATCAGATCATTCTATCCACGTGGGTGGAGATGCCCACCAGACTGCTTAGGGCAGGGAGTTGCAGGCAGGAGGTTAAAAGAAAAGCTTACGGAAGTCGTAGGTGAAGAGCATCTCTCTGCTCTGGGATTTAGAGCTATGGGGAGGTGAGCCGGGGGCTTCCAGCTGTCAGTATACAAAGAAAGTCTGCTGGAGGGGGGCCGAGGGGGGCCAAGGGGGGCTCAGTCAGTTAAGCGTCTGCCTTCGGCTCAAGTCATGATCCCAGGGTCCTGGGATCAAGTCCCATTTCAGGCTCCCTGCTCAGGAAGGAGCCAGCTTCTCTCTCTGCCCGCTGTTCCTCCTGTTTGTGCTGGCTCTCTATCTCTCTAACGAATAAGTAAATTAAAAATAAAAAAAGAAGAAGAAAGAAAGAAAGAAAGAAGAAAGCAAGTCTTCTGGAGGTGAAGCTGACACAGGAAGTCAGCCAAAAGATGGTCAAAAAGTTCGTCCCGATGGCAACATTTAGATCCTGGGTCCAGTTGTGCCTCCGTTTTAAAGACTTTATTTAAAAGGAAAAAGACTTATTTTAGAGAGAGACAGAGATGGGCAGAGGGGAGGGAGAAAGAATCTCAAGCAGACTCCCTGGTGAGCAGAGCCCCACACGGGACTCGATCCCACAACCCTGAGATGATGACCTGAGTGGAAACCAATAGCTGAACATTTAACCAACTGACCACCCAGGTGCCCCTCATAGACTTGACTTTTTAGAGAAGGTTCAGGTTCACCACAAAATTGAGCAGCAAGGACAGAGCTTTCCCATGTCCTGCCTGCCCCCACGCATACAGAGCCCATCACCAACACCCTCACCAGAATGGGACACTTGCTATAATCGATGAACCTACAGTGACACACGATGGTCACCCGACAAGGCTCACTCTTATATGTTCTAGGAGTTCTGGCAAATGGGTAATGACATGTGTCTACCATTAGAATGTCACGCAGACTAGTTTCACTGCCCCCCAAATCCCCGGTGCTCCAGCTGCCATCCCTCCCCATTAGCGCTGACAACCATGGCTCCTTTGGCTGTCTCCAGAGCCTTGCCTTTTCCTGAATGTCCCAGAGTTGGAATCCTACAGCCAGTAGCCTTTTCAGACTGGCTTCTTTTGCTCTGTAATATTCACGTGAGGTTTCTGTCTTTTCCTGGCTTGCTAGCTCATTCCTTGGCATCCAGGAATAACGGTCCGTTGTCTGGACGGGCTACAGTCTGTTTATCCATCCACCTACATGGTTGCTTCCAAGTTTTGGCAGTTATGAGCAAAGCTGCGATAAACATCCAGGTGCAGGTTTTTGTGGGGACAGAAGTTTTCAGCTCCTTCGGTGCCTGGGCTTTGTAGTTCCGTGAGCCTGTAATTATCTTTATTAAGCAAGCCATTAGGAGCTGGATTTGCTGTCATTTGTAATCACGGGAGTCCCGGTTACACTGCAACTTCCCGGGTTATCCACAGTTGGAAACGACCCGTGTGGCCTCAGGTGAGTTGCTAAACTTCACTCGGCTGGTTTCGTCCAGTTCAGGGAGGGATAAGAATACCCTGGGTCGGAACATCACGGGGTCGCTGCCCTCGGCGACCAGAGGACAGCGTCAGTACATGAGGTTCTCACGGCAGGCAGCGCTCCAGAGGTCACACAAGTCCCCCTGTCTTCATCCCAACCCTCAGCCCGGACTGCACACAGGCAGGGACCCCTCTCTGTCACTCCCAGCACCACTTGAAGGGCTCAGGGGTCTGGACGGAGGCCTTTCACGCTGCTTCAGGATGGTAACTAGACGTCACCACCAGGTGGTGATACCAGACCCGCCTAAAACCATTTGGGCATGGGGGGCAGGCCCGAGGGTTGTGAGTGAAGTCCCCTCTGGCTAAAGCTTCCTGAGCCAGTGGCTGTCATATTGAATAGCACAGACCCAGACCATTACCATAATGGCAGAAAGTTCTAGCGGTCAGGGCTGCTCTGGAGCCTCATGATCTGAGACACTGGCTGAGCTTCTCTCGCTGTGGCTGCTGCACACCTGGGCGCGTACAGCTGTGGCTCGCTTCAGTTGCTGGATTTAGGCTAGCACCTGTCGTTAACGGCATGCTGTCATTGCCCTGCTCCTGCGGTAACTTCATCCCGATGGGTGCTTGCACCCACTAGGGAGAAGAAAATGACAACACACGGCATACGGAGGGGGGAAAACATGATGATGTGCAGCGTAAAGAATGAAACAGAAGATTCTCTCAAGGAGTGAGAAGACAGTCTGCTCCCGCCAGCAGGCCCACAGCAAGCCGGAGCACCTACCCCGGGGAACCAGGCTCTGTCGCACACTCGGCTCCATGGGGCTATAACTCCACGCAGCGTAACTTCACAGATGACGCTGAGACCCCATGGAGGACACCGCAAGACCCGTCTCCTGCATCACACGGGCTGGTGCACGCAGGCGGGTGGGGCTCCCTGCACGGGCGGTGTCGTATGTGGCCCACAACAGTGCCGGGGCCCTGACAGCCCGCCACAGAAACGGGGCTCTGGCTCTGATCAACGCCTGATCGGTTAGAACCAGCCTTCCTCCCCCCACCCCTGCCCAGATGACATATGTCTTCACAGCCCCGGGCATTACCCACCATGTGTGCAGTTGTTCTAGCTATAGTTTTAATTTACATTTCCTAATGCCCCATGCTGTTGATGTTTCTCGTTGTTTGAAGCAGGAGGGTAGGCTGGACCCAGTTTTATATCTATGTATGAATACTTCCTCATCTATAGACCCCTTGCCCTGGAGAGTCTCTCCTCCTTGGAGGAAGCCTGTAGATGTGGTAAAAAGCATGAACTTTGGAGTAAGATGCGGTTTTGAACCCTGCGTCCATCACCCAGTCCATGGATAGCCCTGGAAAAGTGACCACATCTGGAAACTGGGGAAACTGGAAATAAAAGCATGGCCGACCTCAGCAGTTTGTGAGGATTAAATGGGATCACATCCGTGGGCAAAATGCAGACCAGAGAGCACACACTCTAGAAGTTCCACAGGTAGCATTTTCCCCTGTGGGCACATTTCTCGACATACGTGACCCGCTGCATGTGTAACCACAAGATCAGCCATGGGACCTTCCAGCGGAGCCCCATGGTGCATTCCTAGCAGGAAGAGTTCAGATGATTTTCACCCAAAGTGAAGTTTACGCTATAGCTTGAGGGAAGAGTTTCATAGTGCAGGCCTGCTCAGGAACCTAACCCAAATGTGACATAAGGGATATTGCTCCTCTGAGAACTGCTGTCTGCAGAACGCACCACACCCCAGAATGCACGGAGCAGAGTATCTGAATTACAGTGATGCCATGAAGCAGAAAAGACAGAGGCAGTTAGAATTCTAAGATCCTCCTCAAGCCTTCGAGCAAGAAGGCATCTGAACACTTACTGCTGAAATGACATAGGTGGGTCTATGCTCTTGCCCTTGAACTGGTTAACTGGAAGGTATCATTTGGTTGAGCCAAAGAGTCCATGACAGCTCTTGCAACTACAGACGGGCAAGGCCAAAATCAGCCTGGGACAGTCACACTCGATTCTCCGTAGAACCAACTCCATCTCAGTTCCGAGGGCCACAGCAGCCAGGCTGACTCTCAGGACAGGCAGAATGCCACAGCTGCCTCCCCAAGCCATCGCATCTCAGAAAGTTCCCCAAATTCAGAAGACCTGGGGAGAGGAGAAGAGGGCTGATGGAGAACTTATTGTCACTTACAGACACCGTGGTGTCACTCAATCTCAACCCCAAGTAGGAAAGCAACCAGAAAGATGTCCCATGGCCCCGCCATGCGGGAGGTCGCCAGCCAGGCAATGATACGTATGGGGGGCAAGAAAGCACCTCCCCCTGGATTCATTGTGCCTGCAAAGGAGCACTTAGAGAAATTAACCATAATGGTAAGAGAAACTGACTTACAGAAAGGAAAAAAAAAAAGAGAGATTCTCAGAGAGAAAGGTAAACTTAAAAGCTGTCAAAGGATACACAGCATTTTGTATTTCTGCCTTATTAATACTTATTAACTCCAGGGAGAAGCAAAGCCCCCGAAGGAGACCCACCACACCCCTCTCAGCTGCAAAATGACATCACCTGTGATCTGTTTACAACTGTTCTGCTCTGCAAACCTTAGCAACAATTACAGACGTCCTTAAGATAAAGCGCATAGAGTGCCCTGGTAGCTCCTATCCAGAGGATAAGGGGAAACAAAGAAACTCGCATTTAGATCCATTTACACGATCTGTTACACAGGACTGCCACGGGGCGGCCCTAGCTCTAACCAACAAATTGGGATTTTTAACTTGTGCCTGCCTTCCAGAAATGGTGACTGAAAGAGAAAATAAATTGTGCTTTAATGCCGGGGACTTAGGAAACCGTCCTTGTTTTGGCTGCTTGGTACTGTTGGAAAATGTTTCCTAGAGCAAATGTGGCCTCACGGACGGTGGAGAAAATCTCATGGGAAACACGGATCGGAGCTCACAGTTGGAAGGCGTGGAAGATGATACTCAGTTCTTGATACCAGCACAATGGCACGCGATTCCCGAATGGAAGTAAAAGAAAGAACCATGAGCCTTTTCCTTCTGCCCAAGCTCCTCAATTTCTAGACAGCCATTTCATTCAAGATTTGCAGTTGGAGTATTTCCACTGAAAAATGGCATGAAATGAAACCAGCCCAGAGGATCTTATCATTTCAATGGGGAAATAAAGTAGAGACAAAACAGGGACAGCAGCGTTGGTGAGGCCCTGCCCCGACTCAGGGCGCCTCGTGCAAGTAACGAGGTGTCCCTGTGGCTTCTCCTGGAAAGCCTCTGTCCTCCCACTCTGGTTGGCAGAATACTGTCCCCCCGGAATATCCCAACCGTGGTCCCTGAAACTACGAATATGCCAGGTTACATGGCAAAGCAGAGGGAAGGCTGCCGATGCTATTACAGTTACTAGGGAGATGACCTTAAGAGGGAGACATGAGCCTGGATCACCCTGGGGGTCCCAATGTAATCAGAAGGTCCTTAAATGCAGGAGAGGCAGAAGAGCCAGGCCTATGACACCGGCTTTGGAGATGGAAAAGATGAGGAGTGTGGGCGCCCTGCAGAAGGTGCAAGGACAGGGAAATGAGCACCCTTACAGAGTTCCCTTTGGGATGAGCAAGACGAAGAACTATGAAAAGGCCTTCCTAAAATAAGAAGACCTTCAAGAAGGAAACACTAAAGACACCCAGAGGTGCTTCAGCCAATGGTGGATTTGCTCTTGGTATCCTACTAGAGTAGGACCTGAGGAATCGATCTGGAATGTCAATCCATGGAATTTGTTCTTGGAATCCTAGAGGGGGACCTGGGGAATGTCAATCCATGGAATCTGTCCTCAGAATCCTAGAGGGGGACCTGGGGAATGTCAATCCATGGAATCTGTCCTCAGAATCCTAGAGGGGGACCTGGGGAACCAATCTGGAATGTCAAGGGCCACTCTATTCTCCCTCCCTCAAGGATTCTGGCTTTTGTTGCCTGAGATTTAGTCAAATATCCATCTCAATTTTCCTACATGCTTATGTATTTATTTAACAGGACAGTGGAGAGAATCACTTAAGAACATGGATTGAAGCCCCAGGACTCAAAGTAACTTCAACTTTCTGTGCCTCAGTGTCCCCACCTATAAATGGGAATGCTACTACTCTCTATGTCATCAGAGTGCTGTGCAGGTCAAAAAACCCTACCTAGGGGCGCCTGGGTGGCTCAGTGGGTTAAGCCGCTGCCTTCGGCTCAGGTCATGATCTCGGAGTCCTGGGATTGAGCCCCGCATCGGGCTCTCTGCTCTCTCGGGGAGCCTGCTTCCTCCTCTCTCTCTGCCTGCCTCTCTGCCTGCTTGTGATCTCTCTGTCAAATAAATAAATAAAATCTTTAAAAAAAAAAAAAAAAAAACCTACCTAGCAGGAGGCACCAGCTTAGCACATGGCAATCCCTAAGTACATGCTTTGAAGCTCCCAAAATTATAGGGAGGAAAAAAAAACCAGGAACTAGCTTCCAAATACCACAGTTACACACTTCAACTTAACAAAATGATTAAATCAGATCATTCTTAAACCAAAAAGCTAATTTGGAAATTTAATTATTTTGAAGGACAGGTCCCCCGTGGCTTCCTTATTCCATGATGCTGGAGTAGGAGAAAAAGTTAATAGCTTTCTAATTATATCAACTTTTCTGTTTTAAAAACCCGGTTCTCATTTATTTGTCTGTCAAGGGATTATCAAGCAGGTTGCTTTATGCTCTTAATTCACAAAGCAGAAATAAATTAGTGCAAGTGTATTAGATCATGGTCCTTTAAATCACTCCTTTTTAAGTTGAAGCGATTAAACTCATTCATTTTTATGGAAATTGTTAATAAACCCATTTATCAGAAATTTGACTTTATTAAGTTAGCCTAGTCTTCATGAAATAACTCAAGGAAGATTCTACAGCCCCTGCCTCCTATCTGCACACCTGACTTTACTTCAATGGCAAAACCGATGACAAGAAAACAACAAGGAACTCATCCAAGAGGGGTCAAAAGGCAGGATCTCGACTTTCTTATGGCTGAATAATTCCACCGACACGCGAAGCCTAAACAGACCTAACCTGCAGAAACAGGGAATGGATTAGTGGTTGCCAGAGGTAGTGGGGGGAGGGCGGCAGAGGGAAGAGGGTGGGGAGGGGTAGGTGAAGGCGGTCAAAGGACACCCTTCTGGTTATAGGATGAATGCGTGCCGGGGATAAGACATTCAGCACGGTGACTACAGTTCACAATACTTTCCTGCATATCTGAAAGTTGCTAATAGAGTTTAGAAATTTTCAGTACACACACACACACACACACACAAAACTTATAACGATATAAATGATGAATATGTTGATAACCTAATCATGGTCATCATTGTGCAATACAGTGGTTCCCCTTCTCTGTGCGTTCCAAGACCCCCAGCGGATGCCTGAATCATGAGTAGTACCAAACTCGCCGTATATACATGCTTTTTCCTACGTATACAGACGTGCGATAAGGTTTAGTTTCTACATCAGGCACAGTAGGAGTTTAACAACAGGAACAAAGAATGAAATTGAACGATGATAGCAACATGCTCTAATGAAAGTTAAGTGCGTGAGCTCTCTGTCTCTCAGAGTAGCTTCCAGACTCACCCTTCTTCTTACAATGACGGTGTGGATGACAAAATGCCCGCGTGATGAGAAGTGAGGTGAATAACATAGCCATGTGTGATGCTGCATTTGGCTGCGAGTGACCCCACAGAGCCCCAGAAGGAGCATCACCAGCTTCCAGACTCCGGTGGATCGCAGGTGACCGACACCATGGAAAGCGAAACTGCAGATAAAGAGGGAAGCACTAGGGTATGTACGTATATAAAATCGATATGGTTTATACCTGAAACTTACACAATACGATAGGTCAACTCTATCTCAATAAAGCTATAAAAGGAAGAAGAAAAAAATCTGAATGTAATAGCTACCTATGAGGTACCACTTGAAATTACGGTTCTAAATTCTTTTTCCCATTCACACTTTCCCACATGGCCCCCTGAGCACACTGTGGTGAAATGTCATGGGGCAAGATGACAAGACCCATTCGTCCAGTAACGGCCTCTGGCTCTAGATCTTGGAGATAAAAGCCTTGAAGACAATACTTCCTGCTCTTATGGACATTGTCTTGTTGTGAGTGTGACCTAAATCCAGGTGTCTACAGGTGAGGAAGTGACCAATGCCATGAGGAAGTTAGAGGGTGAGTAGCTAGACAGCCATGGAACCTGGACAGCCAAGATGAGAGAGGACGTACCTTGAGGACTCCCATGTGCAAGGTTCCACACTGTCTTGCACATTCTTCAAGAACCCAGGAAGGCAGAGGCGTGGCTGAACCGGTGGACGGAGCCACGGCACAAGCACGTTTCATGAGCACGGACTAGCAGAGAGGGGCCCCTCAGCTGACAACAGGGTCGGAAACAGTAGGGACCAGAGTCTAAGGTCTGCACTTTTCATATTCAGAACTGACAAAACAATAGGTAAATCACATCCCTTAAATCCACCCATTTCCTTGGCGATCCCTAGTCCTTAGGAGAATAAGAGACCGGGATCTACAGGAAGGTTTGACTGGAAGAATTTTCTCATTCTTCTGTTGTCTGTTGGCTAACCACACTGGGTACCTGGGAGGGGCTGGGTGTAGGCAGATAAGTCATGATGGAAATGGAGCCCCGGAAACTGGGCTTAAAAATAACGTGTGCATGAGGGAGCCTGGGCAGCTCAGTCAGTTAAGCGTCTACCTTCGGCTCAGGTCATGATCTGTGGGTCCTGGGATTGAGCTCCGCATCGGGATCCCTGCTCCACATGGAGCCTGCTTCTCCCTCTGTCTCTGCCTCTCTCTCTGTCTCTCACGAATAAATAAATAAAATCTTAAAAAAAAAAATAGGTGTGTGCATGCACTTAGTTCAGGAATGTAGAAATCACTGAATTTCATTGCTTGATGTCCCTCTAAGAGATCAATCAACTTTTACCCCAGGTTCTGTATTCATTATTCCCTCCTCCTGGAATGTTCTTCCAAAATGTCTTTTTGCTTTTCCTTCCAAAATTTGTAAGGGTGACTCCTAATTGTTCAAGTTTCTGCGAATACGTCAGCATCTTCAGAAGGCTTCCCCTGGCCATCCTCCCTGAAGGAAACTCCCCGGTATTTTTCAACCAAATCCCCCAAATTCATTTGCCTCATAAACTTTACAGGGGGCTTGACGTATCTTAGGCCTATATTCTGCTTTCTCTCTCTAGACTATAAGCTCCTGCACATCAGGAGTCTGGTCTAGTCCCATTTTTGCTGCTGTAATCCTAGTGCCTAGAAGAGAGCCCAGAGCACGCCTTTTACATCTGTTGAATCAGTAAACGAACTTAGTTACATCCTAGATGAGTAGACGGGGGTCCACAAATGTTAAATATCTTGACCAGACCACAAAGGTCACAGGTGGCAGGGCTGGGAGACAAATGTGTGACACGTGATAGTTAACGTACTTGAGTTTGTGCACTCCTGGGGGAGAAAACCCTCACATTTGGAGTTTTTTTTCCTTTTACATTCGGATCCTTGATGCTTGTAATGACTTGAATACTGATGATGTGGAGACGCAGAGAGATGTCAAAAATGCATTTTTTTCAAGTCTTGCCGCCCGGGAAGAAATTAACATTGAGGATTTTCTGCGTCACTAACATTTCACCTCCACAAGAGGTTTTAGGAACTCTCCTCTCCCACAAACGACATTAGCAATTTAGGAAATGACTTAAAATAAAAGGGCATTTCCGAATATTGCCAATAACAGTTAGCAAATCTCATTAATGAGATACCCTGATGTGGAAATCACTACAATTCTTTTTCACAGCAAAATACTGTAATTAAGCCATTGTGTGTCTGTGTTATTTAGCAAACGAATAATCACACTAAGCCCTTGAGGCTTCCTGCTCCTTTGGAGCATCAGGCTAATACCCTTGCAGTCTTGTCTGGAACTCAATTTAATGAGCAATCTATTCTGAGCCGTGCTCAAGGCAATTGACTGCTTTCTACAAGGAGGTATTAGAGCAACAGCAAAACTACCCAGTGAACTGCAGGCCGTAAAACAGGAAGGACAACGGGTATCCACTTAGACCGCATCGGCTTCTGGAACACAGCGGGCTGGGGATCCAACGACGGCCACCGCGTATCTTGCGTGTGCCAGTCTCCGTGTGGGACGGCAGGGAGGTTCCCTGCTCCGGGAAGAGCACGGCCTGCGACATTTACAAAAAGCACAACATCCACTTGGAACGACAATGACAACAGCAGCATCTGGGCGGCACCCAATGTCTGCTAGAAGTCCACAGAGAAGTTAAAGAGGTGTGCGCTGGGCTGAAGACCCGGATGACATCCGGACCTCCCCCACCGTCCCCGAACAGCGCAGACTGAGCTGCGCTCATTCACTAGCAGGTGGGCTTTTTTCGATAAATACAGTAGTCTGTCAAAGTATTTTCTCCCCTTATTAATGTCTTCTTTTTCCCTACCTTACTTTACTATAAGAATACACTACATGATATGTACAATGGGCAAAATCTGGGCTAATGCACTGCTTATGTGAGGGGTAAGAACTCTGGTCAACTGTGGGCTGTTAGTAGTTAAGATTCTGGGAAGTCAAAAGTGGTACTCACATTTTCAACTGCAGCCCCCTCCATGTCCAAAGGCCGGTGGTAATGGAGTCCTGTTAGGGGCTAGCCTCACACAGACACAACACCAACCAAGGCAGAGGATGGTACAAAGAACGAAGAAGGCACCCCCCCCCCCCCAAAGACTGGCCTGAACTGGTCCTAAGAAAGGGACCATAACAAGGCTTGTTTTCAGTATCCATCTACGTAGTCAGTCCCAGGGACCGGGGACTGACAAGTAAAAGAGATGACCACGAGGTGACAGTTCCACGCAAGATGTCTCTCCAAGTGCAGCTTGGAGAGGATTGCATTTGGGGAAGCCCCTCGCAGCCGGAGACCTTCCAGAAGCTTCGAGCGGTGGCCACCACGCAGGAGGACAGGGGACAGGGAGGGGAGGCTGCGAGGAGCTCCTGTCTGAGTCAGAGCTGCCCGGTGGGGGGAGCCAGTGTGAGAGCAGGCCACCTCCCACCAGCTCTCAGCCCCACAGGGAGGGGAAGCAGAAACGAAAGGATTGGAAGACCCCAGAGAATCCCCCCGGCACAGTCTGGAATGGCCCTTCACGCAGCCACCAGAGGCTCAGCTCCTTATAGGAAAGGAGCCAACAAGTCAACCACATCTGTGTGATGTTTCCCTCCTCTTAAAACATGTTCCGAAGCCATAATGGCAAAAATGTGCATTTGTGACGAAGCTAGACATGATAAACAGATATTGGCACGACAATGTACACATTTTAGTATGCTAGAAGTAACTCAAAATTTACAGAATAAAATCAAAACCAAATTTCAGCTGAGGAGAAAGCCTTTTGCTTTGAAGATAATGCAGGGCACAAGGATGACCCGTGGTGGGGCCGGAAGTAACCACCTTTTTCTTTTTTTTTCCAGTTTGCCTCTGATGTTGCTTTGTGTCTTAGCAGTGGACGGTTTGCCTGGCCTTCCTGGCTCACTAAGGGTGGCACCTGTCCAGGACTGGATCTGTGGCTTGTCTCCATCACCACAAAGTCTCCCATTTCCTATCGACTACGTCCCCACCACCAGAGACCTAAAGCTCCCACACACATCAGCTCCTGTCAAACAGCATTGTCTCCTGGAGTCTTCAAAATAGGTTAAGTTCTTAGAAAGCCTTACTAAAGGCGAATGCAGTTGAATATTACAGCAGAGTTGAGTGTTCATAAGGTTAAAAAAAAGTATAAGGTTAAAAAAAAAGTAAAAAATTAACGTAAGGTTTAAAAAAAAGGTAAAAAAAAGTAAAAGGAAAAAAAAGAAAGAAAAAAATGAGTCACTGTTTAAAAAAAAAAAAAATCAACTCTGAATATGCCTTAGGTCAGACACAAAGCACCTAACCCATAGCTCTTGGGAGGGAAGGACCACACTCCCTCCAGACCCTGAGACCCCAGTGTTGCACACGTGGGAGATGCCTGGGCCCTGAGCATCTGAGCAAACTGCGACTCACCCAGGAGAGCCCCTTCGCCTTGCCTGTGCTCCGGCTCCCCACAGCAGATGCTTCAGAGTGAACAGCTCGTGGAATTATATTTAAACTATTATTTTGGTCTCCCCCTTTTGCACAAGTGCCTACAAGTAAATGTGTGTGTGTAGCCTAGGACTCTGTGTGCCTTGTCAGCCAGAGTAGCAGAGTCCCCAAAATTCCAGGACTGGGGGCACATTCCCCCCGCACTCCAGGAGCGACAGAGCCCTTCAGACAACACCCCCCAGGGGGGCAGAAAGAGCATGACCCTTCTCCCAGTGAGCTGATCGAGGACATCTGGGGACCTAGAGGTTCGGGAGGAGCCGAGCCCCGTGCACTAGGCCTCCGTGTCCGGTGGGTGGAAGGTAGGGCAGAGGAAGAGAGAGAAGAGCGCCCTCACGCACAGGGGAAGAGGACTGGGATTTACTGAGGGCCTCCCAGGTGCCAGAGGACTTCTCTGGATGGACTCACTTGGCCTTCACAAGACATCGGAGCTGGGCGGCCTTGGCATTCTAAGTGCAGGCCGCCACCCCACGGAATGGGCCCCAGGGAATGTCTAGGCTCGGGGCTCTTGCCCTCCCTTCCTCCTCCCACGACAGGAAATGCTTCCAAGTCTTTGCACATCCTGCTGCTTCTCAGCCTCAAGTTAAACTTTGCATCAGCGCTGCCTGCCGAAAGTCACACCCTCCCAGGGGTGATTGGGGCCTCTCCAGGTGACCTCCTCCCAGGACAATCTTCCCGGCAGTTCTGCACCCAGTCTGGCCTCTCCACTCTCACAATGGGCCTCCAGCTAATAGAGAACCCTTGCTTCTGCTCCAACGCCAGAAGAATTTCTGGATTCAGAAACCCCTGCGAACAGAGACTGCAGAAAGATGGGTTTCCAAAGAAGATAGCAGCATGCGGTTTTCTGCTTCCTTGTGTCTTGAGCTGGGATTAGAATAGAACCCAGTGGGTGGGATCTTTTAAAAATGTGTCTTAGGGCTCTGCTATTCTTCCAGAATCTGGAAGCACACACTCTCCTTTCTGGGGACAACCGCTGGGTTTTTCACTCAGTGCCCGTTCCAATGGGGAGGTCGAGGCAGGCTCCGTAGATGGTTTCTGGCCATACAAGATGACGCCATTCATTTCCTTTGCGGATTGCTACCCAATGGCACAGACAGAAATCATGCAAGAAACAGCCTCCTGTCTGTGCTATCTGGTGGCACGGGACAAGGAGGGAGACAAGATACTGAAATGCAAATTGTCTCATACTGATGTTACTTGGGTTAAAGGTTTTTGTTTGTCTCCTCCAAAAACCTTCTGTCCCATCTAAAGAAAATAAAGAACTCATGCTCACAAACCAAAATGACCACGATTTGTAGTATCCTTTCTTTTTTAAAAACATTTATAGCTCACTCAGTCCTAGAGTCCAACAAACTATGCATTTTCTTTTTATCTTATTTTACAAGGATTTATTCTGTGCAGGGGTGGGGTGGGGGGTACATACAGAGATGTCGATCCCAACATTATTCCCCACAGCAGCAAATCATGAAACAAGGTAACCAAAAGAGAATTATGAGGTTTTATAGGGTAACTTTCATACCGTGGGAGAGATTTTCTTCCATGGTTAAAATGAGATGCATGAGAAGGACACAGAGCTGTGTGTTGGGGTGATGTCTGGAGGCTCTGCAGCCACACTGAGATCATGAGGGAGTCAGTTTACTGGTGTGCTGGAATGCAAAGACCAAGGAAAGCCTCCAGGTGTCATCGTTTTGCTGCAGAATTCAGCAGCCGTGGAACTACCTCTGGCTTCCTCCTTTAAGAGATAACAACAGTCCCTGTCCTTTCAGCTACCGTGAATCAGTGAAAGCAAGCTACAGAATTCTGGGCTCTTTTCCACGTATTTTTCACTTGAGTTCTGAACGTGCTCAGCAGCAGACACTGGACAGCATACACACAAGGTGGCAGACTTACTGTCTCTTCCACAGCTGGTCTGGATATAGATCTCGAAACTGGCATCAGGTTGCTTGGTCACTTTCTTCTCTTTGAAGTAGCACTTGAAAAGGAGGCAGAAGACAGTTCTGCACGAAGTCTGGCTCATCTAGTCTCCCAGCAAGGTAGCACCCTTGTTTCCCTCACCAGTAAGGGCAAGCCCAGCGCGCGGGTCTTGATTCACTCGCTCATTCATTCGCACAGTCGTTGATTACGTGTCACTTTCCTTCCACACTGTGAACTTCAAGGTTCTTATTGTTAGAGAAGAACAGAGAGCAGATTGGAACGGACCCCAAACATAATGCACTGCGGGTCCTGAATGTTTTAGCGCAGGAGAGGGCCTTGCCCGCAGTGGCTCATTGGCAGGACATTGTTTGCAGCCCCCAGAAGATGCGTGCTCAATAAATGGGGTAGGTGTGCCTGGGTGGTTCAGGGACTTGAGCATCCAACTCTTGGTTTCAGCTCAGGTCATGATCTCAGAGTCGTGAGATCGAGCCCTGCATCAGGCTCTGAGCTGAGCCTGGAGCCTACTTAAGATTCTCTCCCATCCCTCTGCCCCACCTACCCCCACCACTCTCTCCCTCTCTAAAATAAGTAAATAAATCTTTGAAAATGAATAAACAGGGTAGACAGAAAGCCCAGAGGATTCCGTGGATGGCTTCCACGACAAAGGTAACAACTTCTCTTGCCTGTTGAATACTGTGAGGCAAAGCTCCAATGACTTTTTTCTGCTTCTGAGTTTAACCCAGAATTGACCCCCATAAACTCCCAGAATGATGATTGAGAGAGAGAAGAAAGCACACAAACTAGAAATGCAAAGCTCATCTGACTTACCATTCTGAAGACCTGAGATACCTTTGGTCTTAGCAAAGGTCCAATGCCTGGCGTTCCACCTGCAACATAGACACGTCTCAGCACAAAGGGCCAATTACTGCAAGGCCAGCGTCCCACCCCTGCTTTGCACGTGACATATACATCTCACTCCTGTTTCATTAATCATTTCTGTTTTCTCTATTCCGGTCTTCAAATCTGTACTGAAAAACATAATCATAGTAATCATAAATTTGAAAAACATTAGCAAAATCTTCTTGACGACAAACAGGAGTTCAAGTCACTTTTGCCACCTTTAAGAGCATTCAGTCGTTTGTGGATAAAAGGCAGGAAGGACAAAAGTCTATACCCTAGCAGCCCAGCCCTGTCATGGAGCCATCGGGAAGCCCAGGGACTGAGCAGAGGAACCCGTTACCTGTTGAGTTGAAGGTGGGGAACCCGTTACCTGTGGAGTTGAAGGCACCATTTCACAAGTGCGCACTAGCTTGTACTCTGCTGGCGGGTCCTGTGGGCGTCTCCTTCTGCATGAGCACCTGGCGCTCACCTGCCTCAGGGTCGCGGTGTGGTGGTCCATGTGGGTGACGGTGTCTAAATGCTGCTATCTTCTGTTTCCCCTGGGACTTCCCACTGGTCTTCACAGTTGATGTTCACTGCCATTTTCTCTACTCCAGCGACTGCCTTCATGATGCTAATTGGATAAATTATCCAGAAAATCGTTCTGTTTCTAAAAAAGTGCTTTTAGATGAGAGCTGGTTGCTGGTGAGAAGCAATCTTGCCATGTCCCTTCTCCTCTGGGGGAGATGGGGAGGGGAGCAGTGAATGACTTGGCCTTGGAAAACTAAACCACTCTTGCTTTTACAAGTTCCCTGAAGCAGGAGCCCCAGCGTTTTGCCAAGGATGTTAGTTTTCTGTTTCATCAACGTGCTGGGAGCCAGATCGCTGTCTGCCCCGAGGTGAGGCAGGTGTGTCTGGGCAGGTGTGGATGGGATCTGCTCAGCCTGCTGTTCACCTGGAGGCGGGGAGGAGTCCCCATGAGATAGAGGGAGCATGCACGGCTGGGGGCTGGGGAAGCCCAGGGGACCGAGGAGGAAGGGGTGGCCCTGAGCACACAGGGAGAAGGGAAGGATGGGGCACGCCGCCCTCAGGAGAACTAGACACAACCCACCACTCCTTGGTGTAAGGCGTTCAATGCTCACTTCCTGAAAAAGACTCCAAGAAGTCAGATATCCCTACCATTTGGAAAAGACACCCAGCTGCCCTCTCGCTTCTTCCCCTGCTCTGAAAACAATCTTCACATTGCTGATTTTTATTGTTATTTTTAAATTTATGATTATTTTTGTCATTATTAGCACTCTACCACAGGACATCTCCCCGCAACCCACAGTAAGTCAGCATGACTTCGTCACCAATAACGCACCCGTGCAAAAATCACACAAGTTCACGTCTGTGTCGTCTAAGCAAGTCAAGGGCACGGGGCATGGGGCTCCACCATCGTCCAGGCCACAGGTGAGGAGAGGTCTCAAGCCTGATGGTCCAGTGCCCCACTGGTGACTTTGGCCTGTGAATTCCATCAACCCTTGTGTTGTCTAGGGCCCGCCCCTGGTCCTTGAGCACTGGGATGTCCAGGGAGTCTTGAGCTTGCCGGTGACGGAGAGAGGATGCTGAGCAGGCCCAGAGCCCAGACAGGAGTCCCTCTTAGCTGGACCAGGGGCAGGCAGCATCCTGCTGCTGGGGATGACTGCATTCTCTAGACTCGACCAAAGACCATCAAGGGACTGTTGTTCAGAGTCCTCTGGCTCCCTGGTGATGGTGACAAGTGCCAAGGCAGAGACTGACCCCCACCACCCTTTTTCCAACTCATGAGCAAAAACCGTCCCTCCCTGAGTGGTTCGATCTTTCTCCTTTACACTTATAACTGGAGTGCAAAAAGTGTCTGGAGCCTTTGTGTTTTATCTGGTGACTCATTAGCCGAGCCAAGCCTCTTCCCGTGAACCTCAGGAAAGGGACGATGGGAAGAAGCACGCCAAGCAGAAGTCTGAGATATCTGGTATTGGAAATGCTATTCTGATTCTGCTGAGGTTTTCATTCTTCGAGCTCTCAACAGGGTCTTACTTCCCGTCTGCTACTGTACATAAGGCACCCGAATAGGAAAATGTACTCTTGATCAAACAGAAGGTTCTTTCTAGAACATGTCTGTTTTGATCACTGTTCATTTTCCAAGGCTCACCTTGCCATGAGTACAGCAGATAAAAAACTGAGTGATGAAAGCTAAAGAGAAGAAAAATAAAAAGAGTAGGGGCGTCTGGGTGGCTCTGTCGTTAGGCGTCTGCCTTTGGCTCAGGTCATGATCCCAGAGCCCTGGGATTGAGCCCTGCATAGGGCTCCCTGCTCAGTGGGAAGCCTGCTTCTGCCTCTCCCACTCCCCCTGCTTGTGTTCCCTCTCTTGATGTGTCTCTCTCTGTCATATACATAAATAAAATTTTTAAAAAAGTAAACAAAGAATGATGTGTTAAACTGTCCATGAGGACCCTCTACTTGACTACCCAGTAGATGGAAAGCAGTCAACATGGCCAACGACTATGGACTTTGCCCCAGCCAAGTCAGCATGACTCTGCCCTCCGCAGTGCCTTCCGTGTATAATGACATCCTGATCCCACTTGAAAATCAAAGCACTAGATTTCATTGAGTACTTTTTACATGTGAAGCACTGTTCTAAACATTCTACATCTCCCTTCTCATTCAATCCTCCCCAGGTCTCCATGGTAGAGATGACATTACAATCCCCATTTGCCAGAGAAGGAAATGCATCTGAAATGTCCCCACAGAAGGAAATTGGATGGTGGTGATGACCAGGGAAGAAGAAGGTCGTACCCTGCTTTAGCAAGGGGAAGGTAGAAGAGTTCATCTTTGAACAGTAATAGACATTCTCCGGAAGTTAGTTACTGAAAATATATTGGTTAAAGTACACAGATGTAGTGACCAAAATATGCCATTTAATCCCAGACAGTCTACTTCTCAGAAACCTAATAAAGTTCACTATCCTGATGAGCTGGCATTAGGAAAAAATAGTTTTAGGCTTGGCAGTATTCACAGCAGTTGCCACACAAAATAAAATAAACCAGAACTGCATGAAACCTGTCCATGACCTCCCTACACACAGATACACCGACTCCACGTCTCACACCCTATCTACACTTCTGCAGGATATTCCTTGTCCACGTGTTTGCTGAGCGACCCCTCAAGTATGAAATGACATAATGATGGGAAAGTCTCCGGGTTAAGAAAATATCCGTTGCTGAACTCATGTCTAAGAAACTGGTCCGTGGGAAGGAACAATCACATCAGTATCTTCTCTAAAATTTTTTTGTTTAAATTCGATATAGTTAACATAGAGTGTATTACTAGTTTCAGGGGTAGAATTTGGCGATTCATCCATGGTTTATGACACCCAGTGCTCATTACATCATGTCCCTTCCTTCACACCCAGCACCCAGGCACCCAGTCCCCCAACCCCCTTCCCCTCCAGCAACCCTCAGTTTGTTTCCTATGATTAAGAGTCTCTTATGGTTTGCCTCCTCTGTTTTCATCTTATTTTATTTTTCCTTTCCCTGCCCTACATTCGTCGGTTTTATTTCTTAAATTCCACATACGAGCGAGATCATGTGGTGTCTGTCTTTGATGCCTCATGGGCAGACTCCAGCCAGCTGTCAGACATGAACAGGGGGAAACAACAGCGATGTGACTCTCCTACCTTTCACAATTTCCCAAGACATGCCCAGGGGAGAGTGGAGAACTCCCCGTGTCCAAGCAAAGCTATAAGCCATGAGGATCCAGCAGGATCCAACCCTCCGCACATCAAGTATTGATAGTTATCAACAGAAGAAGAGAAGAGCCAGCAAAGGTGATTCGTGGGCCCCAAAATGACAATTCAAACCCAGCACACATAGCGGCCCGGGCAGGTGCTCTGGGACAACGGTGACGTTCTGAGCTATGGGAACAGGAGCTCCTCCTTGCTGCACTTGGGCCCGGCCCCCACTGGCCACACAGTTCTCTCTGTCCACACTCTCCTTCTGAAAATGGTCATTTCATTCTCTTCACTCCATTCACTTGGGTTCATTCTCTAACAGTCTGTCCAGGAAGACTTCCATGGGTCTACACAGCTCTGGTCCCCCTTTCTTGTACCAGCAAGCACTTAATAGCAAACGGTAGTTCTGCACCTCATCTCTTGACTATTTAATACCCCTTCCCTCAAGACGCTGTGATTCCTCTAACACTGAGAACCATGTTTGTCATGGTCATGACTGCAGTTCCAAGCCCTTAACACTGCCGTGCAGGAGGAGCTCTGTGGCCAGTCAGGGTTTGCTAGATTATCCAGTGAGTGAGCCCCAGAAGCAGGTGGGGAAGTAAATGCTCATTTTCCCAGGCACCCAGTGTGAAACAGCCCTCAGCAATGAGACAGAACCAGGGAGGGGCTGGGGGCTTCTGGAATTGCTTGATGGTCCTGATAAAAGAGACAAGCATCCCTGGTTTTGGGCTCCTTCCACACTATGTCCTGCCTTGGATATGGCTGTGATGCTTGGAATTGGGCAACCACCCTGTGGCAGTGAGGGAAAGTCAGGGCCAGCCACATGGCGTGCGGGCCTAATGCTTCCGAAAAGCCAAGCAGACACCAACAGCTGCTGAGACCCAGACGTCTTGCTGAGTGAGCAAAGCAAAGCGCTGTCTCAAGTGGGTTCAGTTACCAGAGTTCTCTGCTCCTTGCAGTGGAAGCATTTCTAACAGACAGTAGTAGTAGGTATTGGGCGGAAATACCTCAACAGCCTGAGATCTCGTCATCTGAAATTAAAAAGGAGATCGGGTATCTCTTACACTCAGGAGATCAGATATCTGTTCCACTCACTGAAGCTGATTCTAAGGCAATCCACAATCCGATAATTGGTGGAGGGAGAAGGAAGAGATTTAAACACACAGTTACAAAGAAGGTGTTTTAATTTTTACGCTGGTCTCACTAAGAGGGAGGGTCTCGCTCATCTCTTCCTCCAACATTACCACGAGTAGTTCACCCACAACAAACACATAGTTGTTACCAACAAAGGGCACAGAGTGTGGTGAATAGTTTTTAAAGGAGCTGCTCGCTCCTCCTTCGTCCCAATACTTATTATGTAACTAGTTATGTAACCTATTGACAGCCACATACTTGAATCCTGATCTTTTGATTTCATTGTGTCAGTTCATTTCCTTTAGAATTAAAAAAAGCAAAGAACAATGTTTCTCTAATCTATGACTAGCTATAATTAACTCCGAAAATATCTGTCCTTCAGCCACAGAGAGTACTTTTTATAGTTGTTGGAGGCGTCACTGGTAAAGTACACATTGACATTGCATTCTAAGAGCTATTAATAAGGCAAGACATGGATGTTTTCTCTCCACTGAGTCCATTCCCCACCTCCCAGCCTTGGAGTGACTGCTGTATTTTTAGCCAGCCAAGCTTAACCGCTCTGATCACAGAGTCAGGATGTGCCATTGAATTTCTTAAAGAAATCAAGAATGAGCTGGAGTTTTCCCATGCGCATATACAAACAGGCTGTCTTTTTTTATATTTGAGCTCAAATATTATACTGTATTCTGTTCTATCTAATTGCACTAAAATTTCTGACACAATATCCATTACATATGAAATTTACATGCAAATGACAAATAAATAGAATCTTGCTGCTGCTCCCTGGTCCGTGGTTCTTACGGTCAGCAAATCCTATTAGGGGCTTTATTAGCCAGCTCCGTGATGGAAATGCTTTATCTGATCCTATGACTTCAGCTGTGCAAGCCGGCCCGGCTGCACTGTAAAATGGAATCTAACTCCTATGGCTGTTCTTCCCTCTAACAGGAAACCACCAAAATTGAGTTATTGAATTGACACTATCCGTAGCATTAGGAATATCTGCACAATCTCATTTCTCATTAAGCCACAAATGTTCTTCTTTTTCCCTCCATTCCAGCACAGAATTATAACTGACTAGTGAGCACGAAGGTATACAAGTTGACCCTTTCAAACCTGAAACCACTGCAAATGAGGTAAGACTAGGCCAGAGGAAGGGGACAGGTGGGTCTGGAGGAGAAGCTGCTCTAGGAAGCCTTACAAGACTACCTCACAGAACTTCCTTAATGACAGAGGCTACCTCTGTCCCACCTTCAGGTTGAACCCTGGGAAGAAACAGCTCAGATTCACTGAACTGACAAATCACAAAGCACTCTTGATTTACTGTGACCTTTAGGAACAACTGCTCTCTGTTTCTAGACAAGGAAGGAAAAAACCTATTTCGAGATGAGCTGAACTCAGGTGTGCACCACACAAACCCTAAAAATAAGCCAAATAGTGGAGAATTCCTGTGTGTCTCACTGGAATTAAAGTTTAAAAAGTTATTTAAGATTTGTTTTGACAATTAAAAAAGAACTCATTAAAAAGTAACAAAAATAAGCCCATGAGATGCCAACATAAATGACATATTTATGAAAAATAACTATTTTTAAAAATCTGTGAGAGGAGGGACACAGTTTTGCATTTTTGCAAATCTCTGAATGTCTGACTTAAGACAACTACTTTCACATCAGTTTCTGCATTCAATCTATTGCAACACCCCACACCATGCAGCTTCTGGGAAATCCCGCCACGTGCACATGAAGAATGAAAGTGGAAAAGCTAATGACAACACGCTGCTGCTGATGGTGATGGTGATGATTGGAGTGTTAGGAACCCCAGGGGTCCCTGGAACCTACCCTGAGAACCACAGCATTTTGCAGGTGAACAGCCTCCTCTGTGTGTAACAGGCCAGTTATCAGCACTCTGATGTCCAGGGGTTGGAAAGCTGTTCACAAGAGGCTCTGCTTGGCTCGGGTTCACGTCACACCTTCTACCACATACCCTTCATCCAGCCCCCTCGGAACTCTACCAAAAGAAGCAAGTGGCCCATTTTTGGTGTCTCTAAATTGGTTCCACCAACCCTTAGTATAGGAAGATGTAGAAACTGAGGCCCAAAGAAATCGTGTTATGTCCAAAATCTAAGCCCTGGTGAGTGGAATCAGAAGATGGCTTTCAAGTCATGGAAGAGAATCATGGACCAGTCCCCAGCCCTCAGCCACCATGGCGATGGTTTGGCTGAACTAGGTCTAAGGCTCATATGTTAATCTGCGTCACCTTCCCTGCTGGACTGAAGGATCCTGGGATTTCAGAGTTTGAGGAAGAAGACAGTCCAGAGAGACGAACTCCCAGGAGTTAGAGTCTTCCCTTGCTAACCATTTCTTCTGCATTGGTCCTAAAGGAAAGTCCCTAACAAGGAGATCCACGTCCACAGCAAGATCCCCCATGTCATCTACCTGCTAAGAGAGGCACTAACAAATCGGTCCATCCCACAGCTAACACCTTCCCTCCTGAAATCTTCACATGAGCCATGAATAAGTATGAAAAACGGGAGTCCTGCAGGTGGGACAAGGAATGGGGGTTCTGACTTGCAGCGCCTCAAACGCAACAGGATTTGTCAGATCGCGCATTACTACTTTCTATCACAAAGCTGAAGGGGTGTTTGTCCCACAGATATTTATAGATTAAACTCTGTTCTTAGCCCTGGGTGAAGGTGAGGAATTCAGGCACCGTCCCTGCCTGCACAAAGCTCACGTTCTAGTGGGCGTCCCCGATGCTAAATGAGCAAGAAATCAAACCACCCCAGGGAGTGACGAATGCAGGGAAGAAAATGAAGCTGGGTCATGGGAGAGCCTGTTTCAGATGGGATCTCCTTGGGATGGAAGAGAAGGCTCTTTAGAAAGAGGGGATGCTGGGGCTTGGACCTCTCTGAGGAGGAGAAACCAGCTCTGCAGAGATCCACGGAATCAGCATTCGGGCAGAGGGAAGAAGAATCACAAACCCTCATGAGACAGGAACAAGCCTAGTGATTCATGGAGCCCCAGAGGGTCCAGGAGGCTGCAAGAGGAGGTCAGAGAGGATGGTGAGGTTTTAGAGAAGTTCCTGAGTTTGAGTTTCCTCACCATCTGCCATGACTCATCTGTTCAAAATCAAATCCTTCTCAAATCTACAGAGAAAGAAATTGGCCTTTCTACTTTATGTCCAAGCCAAATTTCCAGCACTCAAATCAGCATTAACTCAGAGCTCAAGCAATTCAAATGGTCACTTTGCTGGCTCAGTGAAACTCTTTCCTCCAGTGAAACAGCTCCTACCATTGATCCCGGCGCCCTAAGCCCGAGGGCAGGCACAAAGTCCCTTAAGCTAAACCAATGGAGCCCGAGGACTGTATAGAAGATTTTATTCCCATTTAGAGGGAAAGCTGCAATGAATTTATTAAGTATGACTGCAAGTATATAGCCATGATAAGAACAAAAAATCACTGTGAAGGACCCTGCAGGTTGGTGGCAGATTTTTAGTTTAGTATTTCAAATTTAAATCAATTCAACAAATATTTAATGAGCCCTAACAGGCCACCAGTCCTGTGTTAGGGGTGCAGAAACAACACGTCTGCGACCCTCTGTGACAAGCACATAATCAGAATGACAGACACAAATTCAGATAATCTGGTGCTGGGAATAAAAGGTAAAGAGAGCAAAGAAGGGGGTGGGATAAGTATTTGCAAAAAGCCTTATGGAGCTGGACCGTGTGGATCAAAAAAAAAAAAAAAACGCACATCTGCATAATTAAAATATCTCAGTCTCTAATTACAGATTATAAATTATAATGGTATGTAATACATTATCTTCTTCCTTTCTCTCGTTAAGTGATCTCCAAAGTCATCGGTCTAAATGACAGTGAGTGGTAGTCGACCTAAAACAGGACAGAAGCATTTTTAAAACAGAATTACCAGAAAGAAAGAGCTCCAAGGGTAGTGTCACCAAACGACACCCCTCCAGGTGGGATGAAATTACAAAATACACCCCGGATGCCTGATTAGGGCTGGCCCTTTGCATTTTTTAAGAGCTATTTACTGTGCAAGGTCGCTGCAAAGAAACTATAAGGCTATAACATGTGCAAGAGGTCACCTGAGCCAGCTACCTACCGATGAATTCAGAGAGAAACATCTAACAGATCTACTGGGCAGAAACTAGTGTTGCATTGTTACTGAAGTTAAAAGCAAAAACAAAACCAAAAAAACTCTAAAGCAAGCAGAAAAAGCATTTCTTGGAAATTCATGTGGAAAACTGATAAATCCTCTCAGAGTGTCAGGAAAGAGCTGGAGCTGTGTTTCTGCATCTACCCAGGGTCAGGCTTCTTTTGGCATTTACAACACAAGAAAACTAATTCAAGTTAGACATGCGTTCCTGTGCAACTTGGTCATGTATCGGAGGCAAGGTTCCTGGGCCACTTCCTGTGCTCTGAGGCTCCTTCAGAGTCCCCTCCTCACACAGTGGCCTGTGCTGGGCTCGACCTCGGGGCCTTTACACATCCCGGTATCTTCCACCTGTAATGCTCTCCCTCGGGCTCTCCATGGCTGGCTCCTTCCCCTTGTTCAGGTGTCTCAGCAAAGCTTTCCTTCCCAGAGCACAGTTTCTGGCCAGCCCTCCTCAATCCCCAAGCCCTGCTGATAATTCTGGTGCTTATTAACCCTTATCACCTTCTTCACTGTGCTCGTGTCCTGACTCTCTACAGTGTAAACACCTTGGGACTTGTCAGCCCTGGTTCCGCTGTACCCGCGCAGCCTAGAAGCGAGCCTTACACAGAGGAAGGCCTGGGGCTCTGCACACAGCAGGAGAAGAAATGGAGGCTGCAAAGTTAGGGATTCTTAAAAGTTGGAGAGCTAGGGAGTGTCATGCTGGGACTCCAACCCAGATGGTCCTAAGTGGTAGGCCACATTGCCCCTCACACCCACGTGGAAAGCAGCTCACAGAGGACCCAGACTGCCAGCCTCACTACGCCAGGGTGGCTGTTTTCTGCCCCTTCTGGGAGAGAGGAGGGAAATACACCTGGTCTATTAGCAGCAGGCTCCCATGACCACAGGAAAGGTCAAGAGCGGAGGTCAGGGGGTGGATTCCATGCCCTCGAATGTCCACTCCAACCCTAGCCATCCACCCCACTTCACATGTTGACCTGTGAGTGAGCAGGTTACACAGCACGCCAGAAGGAACTCTGCAGATGCAGTGAAGGTTAGGGACTGAAGACGGGCAGCTTGTTTTGGGCTATCCCCGTGGGCCCCAACCACATGAAACCTTAACAGTGGAAGAACAAGGCAAGAGAGTCAGCCAGATGTCAAGGCAGAAGCAGAAGAGACTGGAAGCCTGGCAGGGACTGCACCTGCCATGGCCACTTCGAGATGGAGGAAGGGGACCGTGAGCCCAGGAATGAGGGCTTCCTGGACAAAGCCCTCAGTGGAAAGCCAGCAAGGAAACTGATGTCACCCCAGGGAAGGGAGGCTCTGGGCTCACAGCACACTCATCCAGCTGGGAGCCCAGCATGGTGAGCAGGTGGAGGGATGAGTTCTGACTCAGAAGCAGTTTCCATAGTAACCGAGACCAAAGGGAAGGCTGAGCTGAACTTCAGGGAGGGAGAAGGAGCTTGAACATCACTTTGGAGCATTCCCTCTTTGACTCCATGTATCTTCCCACTGTTCGTGGAAGAGCTCCTTGTTTCTTTCTGGGAAACCACCCTGTTTTGATTTACTCTGTGCGGTTTGAATGGAGCCCAAATGTTCTAGGGGTGGACCTGTGACCCGGCTTAGAATAGACGGACATGTGACCAGGCAGAGCCAATCAGAACATTCCATCCTTTGGGTCACAGTCACTGGCTCAAATCAGACCAATGAGAGGCAGGCCTGGGATCTCTCCAGCAACCTCAGTGCTTAGGAGGGCAGTGGGCACATAGTAGGTGCTCAATAAATAGCATTTAATTAATTAATGTGTGCTGTTATTTAGTTGCAAGCAAATCCAACTTTGCAAATACAAACACAAATACATATACGTATTTTGGCAATGGTTTAAGTAATGTTCCTAATTATTACCTCTATCACTTTGCTTACTTGTTTTCTGGAAAAGGGGGGATGTCTCCCTTGTCAGAGGGAATGTTTCCACCAGCACAAGCCTTACATTTCTGCTGCATGCTGCTGGAGCCCCAGTGACCAGGACAAGACCGCGAACACTGCAGGCACACAGGAAATGTCCGTGGAAAAAGAATAGCACGCTCTACCCTCAGCCTCAGTACGGCTTCTCCTCCCGGATTTTATGCTCAGAGTTATCTGGGAATTCAGCTCAAACACTGATTCTTCGAACTGAGAAGAGTGGACACACTCAGTCTAATTTAGCCAGAAACAGGGGCCAACAACAAACCTCACTCTTCTCGGCCTCTAAGAAAGCCCCAGCCCAGCAGTGGGAGGCACTAATGCGAGATTCGGTTCCGTGGACCAATGGAACATGACATCACGTGTGTTCCACACTAAGCTGGGCCAAAGCAGGTGTTCGTTCATCTCTATCTCCGATCACATCAGGAAAAGCTTTCTGTCTAGAGTCTAGAGGAAAATGTGCCAGCCTGACCACTGGACGACCATCCGCCTAATTCAAATTTTAATTATTAAATACATCAGGCAGCTAAACAGTGCAGAAAATAACACAGCACCCCCATCCCCACTAGCTCAGGAAATAAGATGTGGGTGTGCTGAAGTTCTGGGAACCCCCACCTCATCCCATCCACCCCCTGCCCTCCCCAGAGACAGACATGATCCTGATGCTTATATGATTTCCGAGTGTATTTTTTTTTACTGTGCACTACATAATTAGGTATTCATAAAAATGTATGAAATTGTTTTGCATGTTTTAAACCGTATATAATGATATCTTGTTCTAGGTATGCTCTGGCAACTTGCTTTTTAATTTTTATACTCAATTTTACATTTTAAAGACTTATCCCTGCTAAAACATGCAGCACTAATTAATTTTCATGGCTGGTTAGCATTTCCCTGGATGAACACAGGAACGTGTGTCTGTCTCCCGTGCTCCTGTTCATGGGCGTTTCAGCTTCCGTGCCTGGAGATGCTGCCTCTCCGAGCACAGAGAACTGGTGAGAGGTCAGATTCTGGGGATGAAAACGCTCGGTTCAAACTCACTTTCCCTAACTTTGCTCCCTTGTGAACATCACTTCACCCTTCTGGGCCTCTGTCTGCTCATCTGGAAAAGGGGGATCATAATCCTGAGGATTCTGAAGGTTGCGAGGAATTAAGTAAGATGGAGGGATGAAAAGCATCTCAGAATCTTCAAAATAGGACCGAGCTGAAATCCCAGGGACTGGAACATCCAATCTCAGTTTAAATGCCCCATGAAAAACAGCAGACCATCACCAGGTTGTATTCAATCAAGCCAGGCCCTACTCATCCACTCAAGTCTCCTCCTCCAGGAAGGCTTCTCTGGTTGTCCACCTGGACTGCATGGTCCTCTCTCTTCTCTCAGGTCACTTCCTGTCCACATCACTTCCTCGGGAGCTTGTTCAGAGAGTCCCTCACTCAGAGGGTCTATGTCCGTTGAAGCCCACCACACAGGCTTCCGTAGTACATGCTCGGCTAAGCCATGCTAATCGATAGTCTACTTGGATCCAGCATCCAGCAAGACAACCCTGATGCCTTCTCTGGGATCTCATTAGTATTGCTTCATTTCATTCTCTAATTCCTAAAACAGAACTACTGAAATGGAGTCCTTTCTATTTCTAGACTCATTTATTCAAAAGTTACACTTTGGCCTGGGGAAAAATATGTTAACTTATGCATTTGCCTTCTCTTTCCCTCTACAGAGTCTGAGAGTTCCATGAGGGCTTGGACTATTTTTCAGGGGAAAAAAAAAAAGAAAACTGAAAACCAGACAGCGAGAGAAGTGGAGAGGAGAGGAGAAAGAGTGGAGTAAAGGGAGGAAAGAGGTGGGAGAAGGGTGGGAAAGCAAGGGGTAAAAGAAAAAAATAACCCAGGATTTGCACACAGGACAAGCCAGAAATGCCTATAAGACAGAAAGTGTACTCTAGCGGCTTCTTGGAATCACACACACACACGGGGCACAAGCCCCACATCACCGAACGGGGTTTCTGGAGTCAGCAGCCAAGACTTTGGGCTACTGAGGCAGGCCGACAAAGAATGTCTGTGGCTGCACTGGTTCTCACCTCTGATGATGAACCCGTTGTTGGCTGGGTTTTCCAAGGCCTGACAATTTAGATTTGATTCTGGTGGTGCAGAGACGTGACCTTAAGTACCACCGAGTCATAGAGTGAGACCATCATCTCCTGCAAGTTCTCCTTCCGCCCTCCTGTCTGGACTTCAGGGAGAAAGTCCTGGGCCGGGGCTAACCTGTCGCTGGCAGTGACGCCTCCCCTTCGGATGGAGGACAGAGCAGGCCTCCATGCAGGCCCTTCTGCAGATAACAGTAATTCGACTGAATTTCATGTTGTTGTTGTTTCCTATGTGTGGTCTTTATATCTATGATAACCTTGTCTTCCTCATAAGCCAGTTTTCTACTTATGGTGGTAGAGGTCAAGTTTCCTTTTTAGATGAATTACATGTTTTATAAAAGCCACTGACTTAAAGACAAAGTAAATAATTATACATGGGGTGCACATCTGGTGAAATGCATGAAAATCGCACATCATTGGTATGGTAAAAAGCAAAACCACCGAAGTGGTAGGTAGCTGGCATTAAGGAAACAGCAGATAGAGCACCTCAGGGTATCTGAAATGATAAATCAGCTGTAATGACCAGGCAGAGGATGGATATCTTCCCCAGAATGAGACAAAAGCCCTAAGTACCCTATCCTTCCATGCTCGTGACATTTTATTGGCTGGATCGCCAACTGTTATGGTTTTGGCAATCCACATACCTTATTTGGGATCAGCCTCATACTACTTCTCAAGTCAACCATGGACCCAACAAGTATGCATTGATCACAGAGAGGTCATGTGGCATGTCGAAGGCTGCAAAGCTACTTCTGGGGTGCCTGGGATTCATACGCAGGTAGCCCGAATTCAGTCCTCTCTTATCCCCTGTCCCATGTGATCTCGCAGATCTGAGTGGCCCCTCTGTGACCCAGGAAAGCGTTGTTACAGGAATCCAGGAGTGAATTCTCCCAGGTTCTCTGTCAAACTTTCCCGGTACCAAGATCAATCCAATTCCACCCTGACAAGCCCCGGACCCGGCACTGCACACACTCCACATTGTGTGTCACCCTCCGTGCTGGAAGTTTCTCAAGGCATTGTCAGATTTAGATACCAGTAGTTAACCTGAACCTAATTACATGTCACTGAAAAAAAAATTCAATTCTTCCTGAAATTAGGAAGTTACAATTCCTGAAATTATATCAGTCTCAAATTCAGACTGAAATAGCAATGTGACACGTAAGGAAAAAATTCACAAGAAAAGATATGAAAATGGCTCTCAAACAGATGAGAAAGTGTTCAGACTCATAATTAGGTAAAAATTAAAACAACACTGAGATGCCATGACTTGGCTAACGGACTGGCAAAAATTACAAAGCACGCTAACACGTGTTGCTGGCGAGGCTCTCGGGAGCATGGCAACTCTTAGGTGAACAGCATATGCACTTATGTCTTGACCCAGGGGTCCCACTTCTAGAAAGCCATCTGAAGATACTCCCCCAAATATATTAAAATATATGCACACAAGTTGACTCCTTATAGCACCGTCTGTAGCTGCAAAATATTGGAAACAATAAAATCATGTCCGGATATAGGGGACTGGTTGAGTAAGTTGGGGTGCACCCACAAGCGAAGGACTAGGCAGCTACAGCAGAGGACGGGGGAGGAGTGATGGTAGTAGAGGAGGCGATGTATGGGAGCTCTGTGTACCTCCCACTCGGCTTTGCTGTGAACCTAAAACTGCTCTAAAAAATAAAATCCATTGGGGCGCCTGAGTGGCTCAGTGGGTTAAAGCCTCTGCCTTCGGCTCCGGTCATGGTCCCAGGGTCCTGGGATCAAGGCCCACGTCGGGCTCTCTGCTCAGCGGGGAGCCTGCTTCCTCCTCTCTCTCTCTCTCTGCCTGCCTCTCTGCCTACTTGTGATCTCTGTCAAATAAATAAAGTCTTAAAAAAATAAAATAAAATCCATTTAAAAGGAAGAGGGGAGGGGCGCCTGGGTGGCTCAGTGGGTTAAGCCTCTGCCTTCGGCTCAGGTCATGATCTCAGGGTCCTGGGATCGAGCCCCGCATCGGGCTCTCTGCTCAGCAGGGAGCTTGCTTCCTCCTCTCTCTCTGCCTGCCTCTCTCCCTACTTGTGATCTCTCTCTCTCTCTGTCAAATAAAATAAATAAAATCTTAAAAAAAAAAAAAAAAGGAAGAGGGGAAGGAATGAGGAACTGAATTGGAAGTCATTTCCAGGACATAGTGTTAAGTGCACACATGAGCATCTATAACACACCCCCCTTGGTGCAGAAGGAAGAGGGTGTAAGAGAACACACACACATCTGCTTACTGGGGCAAAATAATCCAGGGAGGATAAAGCAGAAATGAAAGAGATTGGAATGGAATGTGAATGGCACTGATGAGCCCAACCATATTACAAATGAACAACACAGCCACACAGAAGGAGAGGAGAAGGAAAAGATCTGGCCTGAGTCGCTTTGGAAACTGTCTCTTGACTAAGGCTAAAGACGATGAGCACTTCTGAAACAGCTCACACTAGGAACGAATAAGTACGGAAACACTGAACACGAAAGCCGAGCTTCTCGATGTCAGAAAAAGAAGGTAAAAGTAAGAAGAGGGGAAAAGGACAGAAAGAATCCTGGTGATTTACTGCAATCAGAGGTATCAGTATGAATCGTGTTTGCGATAGATGGATGGACAGAGAGATAGATGGACAGAAAGATGTTGTGGGTGCGCACGCAGAGACACGGGTTGGTGTGCCTACGTCCACTTCCTAGTTCTGTCTACACACTGGGCTTCGGAGCCAGCAGTCCAACTAGCACTGAGGCCAGTGAAGTAGGGCTCGGCAATGTCCCCTAAACCCCTTAGCTCAGCTCGAGAATGTTCTCCCTTTGGCTGACACACAGCCAGCCAGACCCAAGGGTGAAATGCTCAGATTGGATCTTCTAACAAAACCTTTAACTTCCCAGTGAGTTTCACCTGCAGGAAAGGAAATGAAAGGGAATACAAATCTTAAGGCAGTTCTCCTCAATTATAAATAGGTTTAGTATACCTCCCAAAGACTTATTTACAAGAAATTTAAGTTGTATTCTCTTTCTTAATGACCGTGGCAAACTCCTCTGGGCATTCGAGGAGGTTTACGCTTCTGTCCCACCCTGCCTCGAGCATAATGCAAGACACATTTTATCTGAAAGCTTATGTGGAAAGTCATAAACATCGGCAGGCAGGTCCTCCTTTTGTCCCGGAACCCGCTGACCACAAAATGTTCCATCAAGGCTTAGGAACATGTTATGAAGTCACAGGGACGAGTATTGACAAATGCCTCATGCCCGGACAAGCCATCATCCCCGTTTAATCTCCCAACCCAGGGCCGTGCCATCAGTCTTTTTTTCCATTAACAGGTGGCAAAGTGGCTGTCCACATCCTGCAAGAGAGATGAAGTTGCACTGGCGACAGCGTTTTCTGAGATGGCTTCCGGTCCCCCACTGCACGAGGCCAGTCCTCAGAGGAGAGCGTGATGGAGCCGCTGTGAGGCCCAGCTTCGAGCAGGCTCCGTCCCTGCCCTCGTGATGAGCCAGCAGCTGGGAAATTGGCAAACGCGTACTAACCCACGCATCCAAGCACAAGCACATCCGTCTACCCATCTACCATCCATCACGAACGAGACTCCCCTGGAAACCTGTGTTTTAAGTAAGTTCAGAGTTTCCAAAAGAGATCGAGATCCCGTGCCCCCTGGTGGGAATGCTCCACACTTTAACCACTCACGGGGGGGGGGGGGGGGGGGGGGGGGGGGGGGGACACGAGGCTTGTTCCCAGCTTGGGGGTTACTGCCCATGACGCTGCGAGGAAGACCCACGCGCAGATCTTGGCCGGGACGTGAGTGTGCATCTGTGACAAATGCCTGGGAAGGCAGTGAGCTGGCTGGCCTGGCAAGTGCGTTTGAATTTTTAAGAAACTGCCAGCTTTTTCCAGACTGGTTGTACCATTTCCCATTCCCACCAGCTATGCAGGAGAGATCCCGTTTCTGCACCTCCTCACCAACATTTGGCACCACGAGGGTGTCTACAAAGTCTATATTTAAGTCAGTGAGCTGGTCACAGAAATTAATTCAGGAGGATGCCTCGGTGGCTCAGGTCATGATCTCAGGGTCCTGGGATCGAGCCCCGCATCAGGCTCGCTGCTCAGTGGGGAGCCTGCTTCCCCCTCTCTCTGCCTGCCTCTCTGCCTACTTGTGATCTCTGTCTGTCAAATAAATAAAATCTTAAAAAACAAACCAAAAAAAAAAATTAATTCAGGGATGGCCAGGGCCCCAGAGGGAAGGGAGACTTGCTCTGGGGAGGAACCTTTACACTCACGCAAGCTGAGCGACCAAGGACTCGGCAGGTGCCTGAGTCGTCCACTTAAGCCTGCAGCAGAGGGTAGAGAACCCGCCGGGAAGGCGCCACCGGCTCACCTGCTGTAGAGTTGACAGGAGGCTTCCCCAGGGGCAGCGGGTCCCCTGTGCCGCCATCTTGAATACGGGACATTGGCCTTCCGTAGAAGCCCCGCCCCCGCGGCCTTCCTTGGCTTCCCATTGGATCAATGTCATGTGACCACCCTTAGCTGCAAGGATGGCTGGGAACTATATTTTCCTTTAAGCGGGGCACACTGCTCTGCCAACGATATGTGGGTGCCGTCAGGGAAGAGAGGCGGGTATTTACCAACTTAGAGTCGGTCCCATGAGCAAACAGCGTTACAAGGAAATAATCACCAAAAGAAATAAAAAAGCAAAACCGTAAAGAGTTTTAAATGGCTCCCCCTTTGGAGCAAGGCTAGACATAGAAATACACAAGGACAATTTCGTTTTTCACGATATGCCTTTCTGGATAATGAATGTTTGGTTCTTAATAAATCACATATCGTTCCAGGAGCTGAGAGAACTTAGCAATACTTCCACTCCTCGTGCATTCCTTACCAGCTCCCGTGTGCTAACTGCACTGGGCATGATTTGCTGCAATTCTGCAAGTGCTTTCTCTGATCTGGCCTCCTAGTTGACTTAAAATGGAATCTCCCAAAAGGTGTTTCTCTTTTTTCTATACAGTCTCCTTGAACAAGAATAGCTATTTGCATTTTTGAGTGGGAGGGGAGGATAGGACAGTTATAAAGAAAGAATTTTCTAAAACAAGGATGGTTTTACACGTTAAGAGTTCACCCAGTTGTGCAGTGTGTCTTTCGAGTAGGAGATAGATTTGTTTTTCCCCTGACCTTGGCAACTTAGTTTTGTTTTTGTTTTTGTTTTTTTGTTTTTTTTTTAACAAGGTATATGGAGAAGCCTGCTTATTAGAGGATAAATTATGCAGACACGATAAGCTCCACTTTGTCTGAACAGCTTGTTAAAAGCCATCCTTCTCATATGATACAGGGCTCAATTTCTAAAGTCTGCTAGTATGGCATCAAAAGTACTCCTGAAAAGTATCTTAAATCTCCCATAAAGGACAAAATAACCCATCTCTTAATAAATCCAGCCTAACCAGCTTTTTCTTGAGTGTTATGCCAGATTGCTGTTTCTTTGGCCCATCTCTAGACGAACTTCAGTTTAGGCAATGTTTCTATAAAATAAAAAACATAAAGACCTACACAATCACAAGCAAGTGATTGTGTGTGTGCGCGTGCACACACGCACACACACATACACACAGAGTCTGAATCCTGTATCTAATCCTAAAGACTAGACTGATAGTCAAAGCCAACAGAGAAGGAGAGAGATGGGAGATTCACTCTGTGCTTAATCCAGGCACACACATGTACTCAAATGAAACAGACAAGAAAGATAACCCCCTACAGGCCATCACACATCTGCATATGTGGGGCCTTGTTTTTCTGGAGTGTGTAGAGAGGGGCACCATTACAAACTTTAGGAAACACTACTGGAGACAAAAGAGTGTATTGAGCTGTCAGGAAAACTGATAAGGGTGGATTTCTCTGGAATTCCAGGTTGTGCATGCACATTTCTAAGAAGCGAATGCAACTTTTCAATATCGGTTGACAGAGCATCCACATGTCCTACCAAAGTGCTCCAAGCCCAGCTTAAACAGTTTCAGGAAGAAGAGAATCCACGAAGGTGAATTTGGCTTTTGACCACCAATGGGTCCAGAGGCCGGGGTGGAACTGGTGGCCCCACATGAAAGACACGGAGATATGTGCGACCTGTGGGCAGTTTAATCCATAAGGTCCGGCAGACCCTCACCCCTGCGTAGCATCAAGAAAGAGGTATTCTCTCATTTTGTCCTCCCTGACCCGCACGCCAGGACCCTGGCATCAGCTGTGGACACAGGCACTGCCCCGGAAAGCTGAGGCCTCACTGCCCACTGCCCGCTGCCCACCCCCGAGGTGGGGTGGGGGTGGGGGGACGGAGCCAACACTGCTTGCAGCCCGCTGCTCCTGGGGCTCTGGAACCACCTCTCCCACCCCTCCCATCGTGTCAGTGCAGTGACCCCAGCCCCCCTGCACAGAATAAAAATAGCAAGAGTCATAAGGCCAGCTGGCCTCTGGAACACTCCGGGCGCTGTGCTTTGTGCCCAACGTGCCCATTAAGTCCCCTCAACTCCAAAATGTTCATTCTCACCGTGCAGGGGGACAGAGGGGATGGCCTCAGGTATGGGACTTCTAGGAAAACCCGTCCTACAAGATAGTCTCACACCTGCTCGCCCAGACACCAGCGTCTTTGAGCCCTACGGTCTCTATTGCAACCTCCCAAATTACATCAGACTGAATCTGGGGTGTGGGGGGGGGTCCCAGATTTCTGCCAAGCGGGAGTTTCTATTAGCTGCCTAGCGAGCGAGCCTTCTTACGTGATCCAAGATCTGCTCTAGGACCTGGCTTGGAAGGAACAGGTACAAAAAGCCAGGCCCTCCGCCAGGAGTCCCAGTCCCAATTAAACAAGCTGAGGGTATGGATGGGGGGCCAGGATGTGAGCCCGTGTTTGTGGATAAGGGTTCACATAACCTGCCCCACTTCCTGGATCCTAAATGCCACAGTGTGTTCAGTGTGGAGTGGGAGTAGACCCCATGGAAACCCGCTGTGGGGGACACTAAACGCTTCCCCTCAGCCATGCTCCCTCCTCGCTCCTGGGAGCTGACCCTAGCCTGGTTCCAGGTGCTCCACATGGTTCCCGGCAAGGGTGATGAAGATCCTGGAACGGACAAATTTGTCCCAGTCCCCTACGTGGCTGCCCACGGGTCTTCCCATTCAGGGAACAGTCCTCCCTGAGCTCCGCAGAGGCACTTCTGGTGGCATCAGCGCCCCCGCCAGATTTCCCCAACAAACCCCAAGTTCAAGCTGCCGTGCCCGCTGGAGAGTCCGCGCGACAGACGCCCACTCCGGCCTTACCTGTGCCCGGCCGCGCGCCAGCACCGGGCTCAGCACCCCACACCTCCCCGCAGAGTGTGAGCCCTGCGGCCCCAGGTTCACAGCGCCCGCCCTGTACTTGCGGGGGGGTCCTCACTCTGGCGGCTCCGGCTCTGCCGGCTGCAGGCGCTTGGATCCTCGCAACTTTCCTCCAGCCCCTCCGGCCGCCCAGCTTCCCGACCCAGCTCCGCCTACATTCGCCCTGCCCCTGCCCCGCCCAGATCCCAGCCCCTGCCCCGCCCACCTGCTCCCCGGCTCCGCCCGGTTCCCAAATCCCGCCCCGCCCACCTTCGCCCCGCCCCCTGCCCCACCCAGGTCCCGGACCCGGCCCCGCCCACCTGCTCCCGGGCCCGGGCGTCCCAGATCCCTCCCCTCCCACCTGTGCCCAGTCCCAGCCCAGCCCCACGCGAGGTGAAAGTGGAGAAGCAAAGCCCTCCAGTCCGGGTTATTCCTCTAGACTAGGATTATTCCTAGGGCTGCACGAGAAAAAGAGGGAACGGATGCTGGGCGGCTCCACCAGACCAATTCTCAACCACGGGAATTGGTTACTTTACCCCTAATTTGTACTTACCCTCTTGGGCCTTAGCTCTCCGAGGCATAGCCCTGGAAGGTTCGAACCCGGTTCTCAGGCCTTTGAGTGGAGGGTGGCAGGCGCTCTCTCTGAGCTCTGCGGCTGTGTGTGTGTGTGTGTGTGTGTGTGCACGCGTGTATAAGCACACAACAATTTGGTGAGGCCACACCTGCGCTTGGAAACCGCGGTTTCCTGGGCAAGGGGACAGGACGGATGAGATGGGAGAAAAAGTAATTCCACTTGAGGGCCAGGAGGAGTAGAATGCGGCTAAGAAAACGTCCCAACCCAAAAGGTGATCTGTAAAATAGTGATTCTTGGAGTTTTCGACGACAGTAGAGAATTATTTTCTTGAATGAGTGATGCTAAATTCCCCTGTTGTCTACTTCAGGGGCTGCCGCAGACAGAACCCAGGGGAGAAGTAGGGGGGTGGGGGGCCTGACTGTGGCCTCCTGTAGGGACTGGGATCTTGTTTTTGAGGCCCAATGGGCTGGAGGATTTTTTTTTTTTTTGTAATTTAATTTTTTTATTTTTTCAGCATAACAGTATTCATTATTTTTGCACCACACCCAATGCTCCATGCAATCCGTGCCCTCTACAATACCCACCACCTGGTGCCCCCAACCTCCCACCCCCCACCCCTTCAAAATTCTCAGATCGTTTTTCAGAGTCCATAGTCTCTCATGGTTCACCTCCCCTTCCAATTTCCCTCAACTCCCTTCTCCTCTCCATCTGGGCTGGAGGATTTTTTTGTTTTCATCTTAGGAAATAGTTTTGGCCTCTCCAGATCAGTGAAAAATAAAATAGATCTCATTGTTCGTGACTGAGGCATGGGGGCCTGCTTTACTCTTCCTCCCTGACCTGCTGCCCATCTGGAGGTTTATGATTTATGGTTCCCACACTCATGATTTCTTTCCTCTCCACGGAGAATGTCAGCCTCCCCGTTGGAGAGCCAAATGCAGATCCCAGATCAACTATGACCAGGGGAGTAATCTGGGAGGTCTCTCCCAGGGAGTGACTGACTCAGAGAAGGCTCCTCTGACCTCTTCTCGCTGCGCCCACCCCCACTCCCTCGCCCTGTCCCCCAGCCTATCTATCCCTTAGGAGCTGGCTTTACATCTATTAATCCATTTTGCTCTTTGGGATCGCTCTTTTTTTAATTGTCCCTTTCAAAAGGTTAGGAAATTTAGATACAGACAACAGAACCCCTATTTACGGAGCATTTACTTGACTAGCCCATTATTCTGTTTATTTGGCTCCTTGCAAATAATCTGTCTTCAATACCTCTACCTGCCTTTCCTCCCATCCAAAATGTAAGCCCACCACTGACGGCTTCGTATGTCCTACCCCTCCCGCGCCCCAGAATTCTCAACAACTCCATGTGTACTGCAAGTAAACAATTGTCAAATGGACGAATCTTGTGTATTTATATAGTATTGTGGCCCATTTTACCAATGAGGGAATCCAGATTGAGAAACGCCAAGTGAAATCACCCAATGGGAATTTTTACCGAGCATCTGTTTCAAGTACAACACTCTTCTGAACATAATATGTGGGTGAAGTCGGTCTTTGCAGACACCTGTGTGCATGTGCTTTCATGACACCCGTTTTACGCACAAGGAACTAAGAGGTAAGGAGGTTCCGTAAGGTGCCCAAGGTCACAGTGGTTGGTTGCATGTGGTGGAGCTGGGATTCAGAGACAGTCTTCCTTCACAGCCCGCATCTGCAATCCCTTGACTGGAATCATTTGCACTAAGAAGTGCCTAGAAACCACACCCGTCATTTGCAACAGGCATCTTGATGACCTGTGTTGACTCTCCCTTCCAAGGTCACCCCTCTGTGTCAGGTCTTGTCAGCTAGGTTTTTCTACCTTGAAGGAAAGGAGAAACGTTGATTTATCACTCCTACTGAGCAGTGCAGGAAAGCAATCCAAAGCAGTTTCTTCTCAGGGCTTGACGCCCAACTTGAAGTCAGCCTCTGTGGACATTACTGTCCACACAAGGGACGCATACCCGGCTTCCCTGAATGAGACTTGGGCAGCTTTGTCTGCGCCATCAACTGTTATGATTGACATGCAAATGCCCAGCCTTATGCCTTAGCCTGGCCTGTCTGGGAGCCCGTCTGCTTGAAGCACAGGGTCTGGACAGGAACAGAGCGTGAACTGTCCCCCCCACAACCTTCCGCTCTGGGTTCAAGCCAAGCCCCCTGGACTCCTGAACATACAAAAGCGTGCCATCGTAAATGTGTGTTGCTTCGAGCACCTGGGTTTGTAGCCGTGTGTGTGGCAAACCCGGAAGACAAAAACCCCCTTGTCACCACGTGCTGGCTTATTACCCAGGACAGGCTGTGACGAGAAACAACCTGGTCATCTCTGTAATGTACCAGAACAAAGCTTCTCACTCTGGCTTCATGTCCACTGCGTGTTAGCTGAGCGCTGTGCCCCATTCATTGTCTTCCTTTCCAGAACCCAGGAGATGGAGCGGAGAGCGTGGCAGAGAATGTCCTGGTTAGAGCTCCCCTGCCACCATGGTACCCAACATCATCCCCACTCACATTCCTTTGACCAACAAAATCCTATGACCACGCCAACATTTAAAAGGATCGCCGATGTGCAATGCCTCCCTGTCTTGAGAGGAGAGAGAGTCACAACCCCCGACTGTCTGCATCACCTGAAGGTGGAAGAAGAGTCAGAGGGGCGGTCAGGGGCACACAGCCTTGGGTGTTCATCCCCGGTGTTGTTCCAGACTCACTAAGTGGGGATGTTTTGTTCTGTTTTTCGTTGTTGCCATGTGTTATTTTCCTTACATCGGATGGACATAGAATACACGAATGTTATTAATTGCACTCCGTATGCATTTGCTGCTGAGCGAGCATGAGGAGGGAGAAAACTGCAAGCAGATTGTGCTGTCCCGTTGTCACTATCCTCTCTGTGCCGCTGGCGGGATCGCGGAGGCTGGGGAGAAGTGCAGGTACCCTCCTGGATAAAGTGTCCGGGGCTGAGTTTTTAAGTAACACAGCAGCCAGCTGTGATGCGTTGGGGAGTCGGTGTCCTGGGCTTGGGAGCACGTGCATCGAGGATGACGGTGACTTCTCGTAGAATCGACCTTTTGTCATAATGTCCCTCGTCCTCCTGATAACAGCTCTTGCTCTGAAGTCTACTTAACCTGATATTCACCGATACTCGAGGTTTCTTTTGCTTAGTGTGGACCTCCTGATGCACCATTATTATTTTTTTTTAAACTTTAGTCCCAATACGACTTTCTGTGTGTCATGGGCTGGAGGCAGAAGTGAGTGACCTCACTTTCCCTGATCCCTTAAGATTTGTGTTGTACCTTCCAGACCCTCCAGCTTCCCTGTGTGTCTCAAGAGCAACCATTCTGTTCTATCTTAGGACTACACACACCTAGATTAGCCTTCTCCTTGCACACCTGCTCGGAGTGGACCCAGCTCCTTGAACATGAGCTAGGTCTGATGACACTGTTGATAGATGGGATGGCACGACCAGAAGATAGATGGAACATGGCTTTCATTACTATCACCGAGCTACATGATGTATTAACCTTGGAGATGCTCCCTTGTTATTTGAGATACCACACGTTATCATTTAAGCCATGTCAGGGACTTTTCTGTGATTGAACCAAATCCGCAGGCTCAGGACCATTTAGGCTCAGCCCAGCTCTGCTGCTCCCTGGTCCCGTGACTTTGAGCAGGTCTCGTCCACATGGGCTCTCCTTTTCTTGTATCTGTAAAATGACTGTCTAGCCCCAGACAATCTCGAAGCCCCTTCCGGGTTCTAAAATTTTAATCTCTTCGAGTTTAATTCACTTGGACTTCAGGACTAAAGCGTTGGATTTTCCTGGCAGCAGACCTAATTTGGAGAGAACCAAGGGACACGCAGGAGCCAGCTGGCCTGCACCGGGCTCTTTAAACAAGATGCCTCACTGATTCCATTAGACTAAGCCCACCAGACGCTCTCGCGTGCCCCATTTTACAGACATTACCACTGAGGCCCAGAGAGGTCTATTCACTTGCCTGAGGGCACACAGCAGGACGCTGACAGGGCAAGACTTGGAAGCCAGCTCCGTCTGAATCCCAATACCTGTGGTTGTTCCTGCTTCCCGAATCTCTGGGAGAGAAGGAGAGGGGTCGCCTTTCTCGAAGACCTTAGTGAGAGCTGGTTTTTTACACTAGAGTTATTTGTAAGATATTTGCACACTCAGACAATATCATAAAATCAAGATGTTTGCAATGACAGAATTAAAGGAGCAGAGCCTTGGACACCCGGCAGGTTCCTAGTCCCCATGTCAAATGTACACTCTTGCAGGTAGACCGAGTCATTACGAGAAACTCAGCCTGTCCACACAGCGTCCCCTTCCCTCGTCTTCAGAGGCTGGACTCGAGATAATAATTCTCATCAGCACTAAGTTCAATCGGGTCGTTCAGCCGTCTCATCAGTATTGCCGGAAGGAAAAGTCATAAGCTGGAGGTGGTGGAAAGGGGCCTTGGGAATCAATTGATTTAAGCTGTTGAAGAATTTATACTGTGTCGGGGCTTTTGTAAGCAGCATCCGTTGTGTTTGTTTTTCTGCATAATAAGAAGAAGTGTAGGGCTTGGACAAAAGACTCTGAGTAATTTTAAACATCTGTTTGAACTCCTACGTCATTGGTTCAACTGTATTTCTTCAATTCACAGGAGCATTTGCCTAAACCTTGTCAGGAGCATGAACTGGATCCTGGCAGAAATCAGGATGTCCACAGGGATGACTGATACGGTGGCAGCAGCGGTGTGTCTCCTTCCCGAGGTCCTGTCCTCAACTCTGGGTCAGGTTTTGTGAGTCCGGGGTATTTGATTTCTATGTGAGTAAGTACAGAATAGGAGCCCCTACACTGGGACCACTTGGAAGAGGTTTTCTCCGATAGTGCAGAGTGCAGCAAAAAAGTTTCAAAGTTCAAGGTCCCGGATTCTGTGGAATGTCCAGAGAGGCCTCTTGAATTTTATAGCCAAACCAACATAGGAAAGCCCTTTCTTGAACAAAAAGGGAAATGATCATTTTGTCACCCTATAGAGCCTGCTTTATGAAATGATAATCAGATCAGACTCTTCCCATCCTGACAGGTCAGGGGCCTGAGATAACCCAATCACCTGTATGACCTCGTTAGGCTCCTCACTGACAAAGGGATAGAACAAGACGATGCCATTTCCCCTGACGGTCAGTGCCCTGAATTCACATGCACATGGGAGGCAGAAGAAGAGACAGAAAGATGAGTCATTGCCATGGGCTCAAGGGAGCTGGGGGATGAAGTTGGAGCCCCTGACATAGGTGGGAAAGGGACCCTCCTTTTCGTCTCTCCTGGCTGTGTCCTTCAGTGCTGAGAATTCTGGAGCCCAGGAGAAACTGCCTCTCGCTGTCTTGTCTCCCTCTAGTTGAGGAATCACGTATGCATTTGAGTAGTGTTAAAACAGTGGTGGAAATAAGAAAGAGCCATGTCTAGTGTATTGGGAAGGATTTGGCAGAATGAGCAGAACAGTTTGTGAGAGTTAGCTTAAACAAATAAGGGTTGTCTGACTCCTACAACAAGGGCTGTGGAGGTAGGGAGCCCAGGACTCGTGGGGTGTCCTGGTTGTATCGGAGAGCCCAAGACCGTTCCATTGTCCATTGCTGTCTTCGTCAGGGCTTGTCACATCACAGTAGCAAAATGGCTGTTGCACACCCTGCTATGATGCCCATTGTCCCCGCGGGTGGAAGGGGCAAGGGCAAAAGGGCAGCAAGCCTGCCTACAGAGGAACCCACAGAGAGGAGGGAATAAAGACTGAAAAGACATACATCTGAGACAGAAGGTTCCAGAGTCTTACTTGTAAAGTGGCTTTGTTGATCCCAACAACTAGAAAAGAGATTGGAGGAGAAGGGATCCGGAGGAAGAAGGGGGGCTGAGATTAGAAGGAGGAAGGATGCGGGGGGCTGGAGATGAGTCCTAACTGGACTGCAGCACACAGACCTCTCCATTCTGCACTTGCCTTGAGTGGGGAACCTCCTGAGATGTCACCCCACCCAGACACAAGCAAACACGGGGAGCAGAAGCACGGGGTTTGGGCCACCTGGGGTGGTGGGGGTGGGAAGAGAAAACCCCATCCTTTGACCGAAGTGGACGTTCTGTCTGAGCGTGGACAGCGGCGGCCACGCCCCCACGCTCACATCCACACCCCCTGGGGACGTTCCACCTGCTCCCAGCAAGGGTGATGTCAGTTCCCGTGGTAATTTCACAGGCTGTTTTGAAGATTCCCATTTAAAAGGAAAAATCAAAGTCCATAGAAAAGTGTCATGTGCTGTTCAAACAGAAGATCTCTAGTATGGAAATTTTTTTTTTTTTTTTAATGTCAGGTTCTTTCTTAATGTCCACAGAGGTTGATGGAGTGGTTTTGAAAAGATCATGCTGACTTTAGGCAACAGGCAACATGCTCTCCTGATTACAAGAGACCCTTCATTCATCCTAAACAAAGCTTGTTTATTCAAGTAGCTCAAACGACTTTCATAAGATCTTAACTCAGTTTTTAGAAAACCCTCTGGCTGTACGGTAAAACAAAGATTCTCCTTTCTAATCCCTGTGATCCGGGTAAGTAATTCTTACCAGGATGATAATTTTAATTAATGGAAAAAGGTCCAAAGTGTGTTTCAGTATTCTAGGCTGGCGATCACCCTGGGCTGCCAGATGTGGGCTCTCTGGGGGGGCCAGAGGTGCCGAAGGAAGGTAGGAAATGAAGCAGGTGGGTTAGCATTCTCGAAACTGTTAAGCATGTTAAATACCATCCAAACGGACAGGGTCACTTCCCAGCATGCCTGCAGCTTTATTATTACCACTCCCCAGAGTGGAAATACAACTACATGAAAATAGATTTGCCAATGGGCGCCTGGGTGGCTCAGTGGGTTAAACCTCTGCCTTCGGCTCAGGTCGTGATCTCAGGGTCCTGGGATCAAGCCCTGCATCGGGCTCTGCTCAGTGAGGAGCCTGCTTCCTCCTCTCTCTCTGCCTGCCTCTCTGCCTACTTGTGATCTCTCTCTGTGTCAAATAAATAAATAAAATCTTTTTTAAAAAATAGATTTGCCAAGTCTTAAATCTTTTCATTGGCATGGTGGGTGATAAATAGTTTCCCTTTTGTCTGATGCTAAGATCTTGGTTATTTTACGGCTTAATATCACTTCATAACACATTACTATACTCCCTCCACTAAGCCTCATTGCCTGCCACGTTACATCAGCTCAGGGTCCAGACACCCATGATCGAAGTCAGCCCCACAATGCGGTTCGCTATACGAAATTGCTCTCATCCTCAGAGTTTTGAAAAAGAGGTAAGTTACTTGCTCCCTCCCACAGACCACTGTATGAAGCTTAAACAGATAAAACACGATCACCTTAGATACTCTCATTCGCAAGGAAGGAAAATGAGATCCATAAAGGGAGTCGCAGGTCTGTAGTAACTCTGAAATAGAGCCAGGCAAGTTCTGGAAGTCTCTTGTTAGTCGGGCTCAGTGCCTGGAAATAATTCTCACGGCTCTCCATTCTACTCTGAGTGGAGAGTGCATGAAAAAAGATTAATAAACACGTATTTGCTGCTGAGTTCTTTTCCTGGCTGACTTCCTACCTGTAGGATTTGGGGAATCCATATGCTTTCTTGCATTTTATTTCTTTAAGTTCAAGAGAGTAGTGTTTCTGCTGATAAAATTCTCTCAAACTGTTTGTGGACCTCCCGTGAATCACACCGGCACTCCCTGCATTCAAGAAAAGCGACATCTGTGAGCCGCTTCTCTGTGATATAATCTTACAGGCTCTGATGGTTCGATTAGGAGGCAGATGTGAAGTTTCTCTACAGAGCCTCTTCTGTATGACTGAACAATTCTCTAAGGCACCTGCTTTGAACTTGCTAAGATTTTAACAAATGTCTTCTGATCAAACACTCGTGTCAAGACAGCATTTTCCTGGGAAAGAGCACCCTGGATTTCTTCTTTGTGCAGGGGAAATTTTCTTAATTTTCTCATTGTTTGCCATGGGGGGAAGCCGAGAATTTTCAAAACCACTGACTGCCCCCCTTTTAAGATTTTATTTATTTATTAGAGAGCATGCATGAGAGAGAGCGAGGGTGAGAGCGTAGAGGCAGAGAGAGAAGGGGAAGCAGGCTCCCCGATGAGCAGGGTGCCCGATGTCCGGATTCGATCCCAGGACCCCAGGATCATGACCTGAGCCAGTGCCAGACGCTTAACCCACTGAGCCACACAGGCGCCCATGACTGTCCCTTTTTTTATTAGACTTTCTCATCACACGCTAGACCATCAACAGCACCTTCATCGTTTTGCTCCAGAATCTGCTTAGTTAGAGCTCCAAGGTCATTGGACATATTTTCTACTTTGTACTACAGGTGATGCCGCTCCGTGACCAGACTCTCCCTGCTCCCCTTTTCGATCTGCTCCTCGCTCACTGGTGACCCTTCTCTGCCACCATCCTCGACATCCAGAACCAGACTTCTACGGCTGCCTGGCCGGCCCATTTGAGTTTCCTCTGACAAGCTTCCGGTCCCCGCAGACACTGCCCACCCCTCGGCTCCGAGCCAGGCCTGAATTCCCTGAATTCTTAGGTTTCTGTGGGACAGGACTCTACTTGCGGGCACCCAAATATTCATTTTGTTACTGTTTCATAGACACAGAGGACAGGATGAGGGGCGGGGTCAGGAGGGGCAGGATGGATAGGAAGACGTCAGTCAAGGGCACAGGGTTGTCATCCTACAATGAAGGAATGCAGGGACCTGGCATCCAACCCTGTGAGCTTAGTTAACGGGGCACTATTATACACTGGAAATTGCTGAGAATTGATCTGAAGTGTCCTCACTCAAAAAAAAAAAAAAAAAAAAAAACCACCACGAAGAAGGAAAAGACTCACCATGGGAGGTGAACAGATACATGAGCTTGATTCTGATGATGATTTCACAATGCATGCATACATCAAAACATCACATTGTACCGCTTAAACATTTTTTGTTAATTATGCTTCAATAAAGATGGAGGCAAATTACCTCGAATTATCACAGCTTAAGACAGCAACCGTTTATTATCTCCTCACTTCTGTGAGACAGCTTCATTGGTGGCCCGTGGCTCCAGGTCCCCGACAAGCATGTCACTGAGCTCTGGGCTTACTGGAAGGTCTGCTCTCTCAAGACCAGCCGGGGAAAAACAAGGTGCCACGTTCTAAGCTGCCCGGCGAAGAACTTCCTGTTGCAAGCCCCTGATGTCTCTGGCCAGCGGCCAGTGAGGACCTGCCAGCAGCTATGTACGATTAAAAGTTGGCTGGAGGGGCGCCTGGGTGGCTCAGTGGGTTAAGCCGCTGCCTTCTGCTCAGGTCATGATCTCAGGGTCCTGGGATCGAGCCCCGCATCGGGCTCTCTGCTTAGCAGGGAGCCTGCAAAAAAAAAAAAAAAAAGTTGGCTGGAAACAGAGCTGGAAGGTCCTACTTGGAGAAACATGCATCGTTCGGCCACAGGAAGGAAGCTTGATTGCCTGAGATTTTGTAACAAATGAAAAGCAAACAAAGGACCCTGGAATCAGAGAAAAACAGAAGCAGGAGGGTTCCTGGGAGGCTCCCTGCAGATACCTCAGTCTCACCAGCCGTGCCCTGCTGCTGGCTGGGCCTGGGGCTTCTCCCCTATCCTAGAAATGCGCTGAATATAAAAGAAGCTTTCCCTAAGGTGTCATCAGCTGGGGTCCCCCGCAGGAAACAGGTGCACAAGCCAAATGGGTACTTTGAAGACAAGTACCCATCAAGGGACCCTTTAAAAGGCAGGAGCGAAAAAAATAAAAAATTTTAAAAAGGCAGGAGCAGTGTGAATATGAGAATACAGATGCCAGGGCTGGCCAGAGCTGTGAGGGTCGGTACCACCTGTACTCAAGAGGAGAGAGGAGTGGCTTCTAGAAACAGGAAATGGGAGGGAGGCACAGAGATGGGTCCATTTCATAGGAGCTCTGGCCTTTGGTAGAGGGACATGGAATTACCCCAGTGACCGGAAGGGAGCAAAGTGGGGAAACCAATTCCAGGTGGCCTGACCAGCGTTCACTTGCCTTAGATTCTGAAAGCTCTGTGCCTGGCCATGAGCATGGCTCCTGGTAGAAAAACAGAGCCCTCATGTCCTTCCAGGGACAGGTGACACCCCTGCGCCGCCCAGGCCCACCTCCAACCCTCCCTGTCTCTCCTGCCCCAAACACACTCAAAATGTGAATATCAGATGATTCCCAAAGGGTCGATCTTTGATTTCCTCCCTAAATTCTTCAGATCGACCTATCTGGGTGATTTATTTTTATTTTTTTAAAAACCTGGATTTTGAAATATCTAGTGTCCATCTTTTAAAAATACACACAAATCCTATATCTTTCTTCACTACCATCTTTAGAATGTACTGGAAGTGAAAATTTGGGTATACAGTTACAAGCCAAGCCTTTTCATCAAGTTTTAACAAAGACTTAAGAGGACATTTGAGATTAACGTGTGGAAGATATTCTCTTTCAAGGCTCCCAAAATCAGGCAGTAGTAGGGAATTAGATTTAAAAAAAAGAAGAAGAGAAAAGAAAAAAGACAAATTGAAATTTCTGAACAGATCCGTTCTGGAAAGGCAAAACAGTAATGCACTGGCAGAACGTCTCGGGTTTTTGAGTTTTCATCTAGCAGACTGAAATAAATGTCTGATTAGAAAGCATTTTTGCATGCAGAGCCTTTAAAAAAGAGGAGATATTTGCAACTAAAACAGTAATAATCAGGCCCACGTGTCCCTGTTGAAATCAATGAGAAGAGATATTTCTAACGCTCACATCAGCAGGGGATAGGCTGGGAGGCTAGCTTGAAATCTCCAAATGTTTTCATAAATACGGGGATCAGACGCCGGGTCACCCATATTCTCCCCAAGTTTTAATTTATTTCAAAAAAGAATTATTCCATCAACTCAGAAAGCCCTCGGGGCCTCAGATGCTCCTTCCTCGCATTCTAGGCTGCACCGCTAGCAAGCCATTTGGTGCCGTGTCCAATTGTAATTATCCTTGAATCCTAGATATCATTTTAGTCTGGAGTGAGCGAATGCACAGTAAGATGAATGACTCCCCAGCTGGGTCCAACTTTGAAAAGACTTTCAGCGTGAATGCTTGCATTTGGAGAATTAATGAAGACGGGTGATTGGTATTCGAATTCCAAAAGAGACTCCCTTTCTTTCTTTAAATGGGAGCCCTCCTGGTCCAAGGCATTATATTTGCTTACAGATCATGAGCCATAAAAGTCTAGCCCAGCCCGTGGTGGACCCTCAAGCGGAGACAGGTGGAATTGGAAAGCTCGGCTGTGTGAGCCTGGGAAAGGCAAAGCTAACCTGTTCTGTTTGCATCGCAGATTAGAAGACAGAAGTGACATTTTCTGTTAAGGTGGAGAAAAGGAGTGGGATTTATCAAAATTATATCCCAAGGCTGTGTCTGTGACTTAAAATGCCCTTGGGCTTCTCTTTGAAAGGAAAGCAGATGTTAAAAGCAGGTCTGTCCCCAGGACCTCCCTTTGTTGCATCTTCGCCTAACCCCCAAAATGGAGGAATGGCTGGGGAGCACGGGGAACCTTTCACGAGGGTCTAGGAGCTCTGGCAACATATAGGGTGTTGCTTGGCGAGCCTCTCCCCCTCCATCCTCCTGCCTCCTCTCCCCCATTCCCTCAGCCCCACACCCTGTATGGCCTCAGCCTGCATTCCTTTCCCTCTCGACACGTGCCTCCTAAATATTATTTCACACGTTGTGCATGAATCACATTTGGGCCAAAAAACCACTGTAATAGAAATATCGCCCTTACTGGAGATAACCAAGAAGCCGCACCAGGAGCCTAGGCCCTGTTCGCGGGAGGGTAGGCATGAGCCCTGCATTGGCACAACACAGCTGGTGGGTAAGGGGACCACCAAGATGGCTTCGGGCATGTGCTTCCCGAGATTCTGACTGGTAAGCCCATTGTCTCATGCCATATAAAAAGTCCGAATAGACTTCCTTTTGCTATATTTTCAGGCATGAGAGGAAAGACTATAAAAATAACCTTATTTAAAATTTTAAGCATCCGAGTCTCTATTTTGGAAGCGACGGCAAGTTTCCCACACTCTCCCAAAGAACTCTCTCCTTTACCGGGAACACGGAAATAAAAGGGGGGTGACGACAAAGCCATGGAAGCTAGAGCCATACAGGGTCGTTGGAGGAGAGGGTGACCAGATTCGGCAAGTAAAACACAAGACACTCCATTCATTTGGAATTTCAGTCGAGCAACAAATGATTGAAGTGTAAGTATATCCCATGCACTATTTGGGGGTATACTTATACCAAAGTCTTTGTCATTTATATGAAATTCAAGTTTAACTGGGTGTCCTGAACTGTACCTGGAAACCCTGCTGAGGGTTAATTACAGAGTTTTTTAAAATGTGTGTTTAGGAAATGCTAGTTTCTTTCTATTCATTCAGCGTTCTTTGCAGAACAATCTAGAAGTATTTTATTTCCTCGTCTATGAGACATAGCAGAGTATAAAACACACTCCTATTTCTTTAAGGAAATATTTACGGGGGAAATCCAAGTATTTAATAACACACATGGGTGGGAAATGATTTTAAAATGGTATTGTAGGGAAAAATGTATAACATTGCTCATGTAAATACAATTTGCTATACATTATGTAGAAGCCAACAGTTCTGGATCTGAATTAATAGCCCACAAGTGCTGAAAAATTATAAAATCACATAGTTAAAAGAAATATATTGGCTTCGGGGAATGAATTCCGGAAGACGGCAGCAGAAACACTGCACATGCGCTAGTAAACTGAGCCTATCCCTTAGGTTTATTATTATGAAAACAAACGCCAGTATGGGGGCTCATAGAATATTGTTGACCAAAAAAACAAGCTACCGTATAAAATAAACGACACGGGCATGAATTCCTATCCTGCGTTTGCAGTCCGGGAAAATCAAGCAATGAGAACAGCAAAAATATAAATGTGAATCCGTTCCCACCCAGGCTGTCGGATTAATGTAGACAAAACAAATATATCAGCTAAAACAGAAGAATACACAAAGGGGGGGGGGGGACTTGGTGAAATGCCAGTGTTGTACTCTTGCATGCAGAAAAAATATTTTGCTGATGATTAGTATAAAACAAGCAACAGGAGAGAAAAATGATCTTGATCAGGAACTCCCTGGAATTTCTATTGCTATTTGAGATGTGCATTGTGGAAGTAATAAAGACGAATCACGTACAGGTGGTACCGCAAACCCCACCTATATTGTCTGGGTATCCCAAGTCTTATTGTTTGGTTGGTCAAGAACAAGATGGAAACACCATAGGAGGTATTATAAGTCAACCACAAATTTCTTCATTCAGGCCTGATTAAAAGGAAGAACAAAATCATGAAATTTTCTAGCAACTTGGAGAGCAACTGTAAGAGGAAATAAACGGAAAGGCAAACAAATGCTTGACTCCGCTTCCTGCAACATTGAAGTTAGATTAATATTTTAGATTTCTTTCTTATAAGTCAGATCGTGCTAATTCTGTATCATGTCATCATGAATCTGAGTTTGCTTCTATTATAGAAAGGCAAATTATTTTCTTGCAACGTGGACAAATTTATTCAGTGATTATAAGGACCGTTGATTTTTTTTTTTGAAGATTTTATTTATTTATTTGACAGACAGAGATCACAAATAGGCAGAGAGGCAGGCAAAGAGAGAGGGGGAAGCAGGCTGCCTGCTGAGCACAGAGCCCAATGCGGGGCTCCATCCCAGGACCCCAAGATCATGACATGAGCCGAAGGCAGATGCTTTAACGCACTGAGCTACCCAGGCGCCCCAGGACTATTGATTTTTAATCATGAGACTGTGAGTATTGTTACTGAAAAACTACATTCCTAGACAGTATGTTTGGAAAACAACTTTGTTTACTTAAAAAATAGAAACTAAGTTTGCCAAAAGGAGGTTGATTTGACCTAAGAATTTAGGCTAATGAAACCCACTGATTCTAACTTCACAGATCTCGCTCTTGTCAATTCAAATAAAATAAGGGGGACTGAACAAAATCTCTTTTCTTTGAGAAAGACCAATGAAGGGCTGCCCAGGAAGGAAGCAGTCAATGGTCGCAGCAACATTAGCCAATTGGGACCTTTGAATTTTTTTTTCATTTTGTAGAAGGAGATATTGAAGGTCAAGTGCAATTGCTCTAGGATCTATATTTCTACACTGTTCCTGTTTAAGAGCTTCTGAGAAGCCTTCTCTAATCCTGATACCTTCATTTCTCTCTTTCATGATTTTCTCATTCATTTTCATGAAAGTAATTATTTCCCTTATTATATAAATGTCATTTGTGTTCTATTGGTCCCCGTTTTTCTTCAAGGCAAGTTTCATGCCTTAGCATCTCCCATAAGCATCGAGGAGAGCCCTCTGGACATAGAAATTTCCAGAACTGTTCTTTGAGTGGGTGAGTGTTGGTTTTAGTGCACATCTCTTAGGGGAATTATGGCATAGCAGGACAATATCTAAAATTATCTCTTCCTATGTTCCCCACCCTGTTCTCCTCCAGGCTTTTCCATATTGCTAAACGCACCACTCTCCACCCAGCAGCCCTCAAGCCAGCACTCTGGGATCATCACCCTCCTCCCCCTTCCCCGCTGAATCCAGCCACATCCTGATGGTCTCTAGTCCCAGCTGTCAGACCAAATCCAATCCTGCCTCTGTTCACCCATTCTGCTCACATTACCAAAAAGGGGCTTGAGGAACACAGCGAGATCACATCTGTTCCCTTGCTAGAAAACCTTCAGCAGCTCACAGTCTGCTTTGGGGGTGAAGCCACCTGTCTTCACTTTGCCTCTGAGGCCCCATGTCGTCTGGGCTCCAAGACTATCTCACTCCTGCCCTACTCCTGCATGGAGAGGAGAATGGAGCTCTAGGAAAGCATGAACAATAGCAATGAATTAATCTCAACAAACACCCACTGAGTGTCTACTGTGTGTCTGACTTGATACAGGATGTTCAAGATTCAGTGGAAAGCAACTGTGGCTAGCCAGTCCAGTCAGTTTCCCCCACCTTACCTCACCAGTGTATCACTCTCTCCAACTATCTCTACCATGCCCATGCCGGCAACTGCGTGTGAAACACAGAGGTGCCATTAATGTCAATGGGAAGATTTTGGAATGCATTCCAAATACGACAATTACTACCCACTGATTACCATCAACAGCAACACAAGGCACTTTTCCTTCCGTAATGATGCTATAATTGTCTACATTATCTCTTTAAGTACTTTAGAGTGATTATATATTTAAGTCTATGTTCACAATCAAAACGTAAACATGATACACAGCGTCCGTGTGCTTCAAGCTCTCAGGCCATCTCTTTCCCAAAAACAAATAAACCCAATAGAACATTAAGGAAAATGATTCAAGCACACCACGCAAATGATACCCCTTCACCGAGCAAAGGCACACCCCTCTGTCACGAGCCAGCCGACCACCAGGGGGCTCACGGCAACCACAGGAGGGCGCACGGCTCCTGTCTTGGGGGGCTTGAGGATACCCAAAGATATCCTCAGAACGGGTGTGAGCAGATGGGTGTGCATGCGTGTGTGTACGTGTGTGTGTGCACATGCACTAATGTGGGTATGGGGGACGCATTAGGAAAATGACCTCTCCAGGACGGAATGTGAACATTTTGAAATCGTGAGTGGCAACGGAGACATAATTTAATTGCTCTGTAAATGAACTCGCAGTGAGGGAAGAGAGAAGGGGAGGATGGGGAGAGGAACAAGACAGCCGGTCAACAGCAGGGACTAGGGAGGAAGGGGAGCGATGAGGTCTATCTGTTGGCCGTGATGTCATAGAAACCCCATCTTCTATCCAAATATTCAGGGAAATCTATTATGCATACAAATGACTACACGTTTTTTTTTTCCTTTTTTTCATTTTCCTTAAGCAGAATTTATATCTGCTTGACTCCAACGTGGAAAGAAACTACCAAGAATTTGAAGCGGAAATTCAATATTAAGATTTATTAACTACGACAGGAGATGGGTTGATGGTGGGATGGCAAGGAAGAAGCACAGAGAAGTAAGTGTAAGGAAGGTCAGGACAGCAGCCACCACCCCCCGGGGCTGAGAATGAGCCCACACCCAGCACCACCACCACTGCCAACGAGGTCTTGCTGGTGAGGGCACAGCTAGGAGGTATCGTGCTTGTGGACTTTGCTGGAAATCTGTCCCTTGGATTTCTTGGACAACGGCCCACCAGGATGCCAGGGAAGGCTACTCAGGGAGCAGCTTTGCCGGTGCTTGGGGCTAGAGTAGCTCTTCTTGCTTCAGGAGCTAGAAGCCCCTCCCCCCAGCACTGGCTGCGAGGGGGTGGGGTGTCCTGGGAGTAGCTGTGGACCACCATGCACCACACAAAATGGACAATGGCAGGAGCCACATGCCCGAGAAGTCACCCACGCTGCAAGAACCTGGTGAAGGAACATTCTGGAACCTAGAGAGGCAGCCTGCATTTCTTCTTCAATATCTCTCCGGGGCCCTCCATTGAACAAAGCTTCCAGGAAAAACAAAAACAAAACAACACAAAGGGTTTCCAGGGTTGAGGGTTTCCAGGGGGACAGAACCTACTGGATCTATGGACATATATAAGAGGAGGTTTAGGACAGAAACTGGCTCTCCCTGGTTATGGGGGCCAAGAGCCAGGTGCTCTGGGGTTCAAGGGCAGGACATGCCCCGCCACCGCCACCCGAGCAGACAGACGGAGCGCGCCTTCCTTCAACTCCGGTCCGTTTGGGCCATCAGAGGACTGGGTGATGCCCACGCACATTGGTCAGGGTGATTTTTGTTACTCCGTGTCCCGAATCGGATGCTGATCTCCTCCAGAGACACCCTCACCAGCACCCCAGAGAGAACGTTTCCCAGCCAGCTCATGTCCCTTAGCCCAATCAAGGTGACATATGAGATCAACCGTGGAAGAGACCAAGGGAAAGGGCGACTTCAGAGCTCAGAGGACAGACATTTAGAACCGGCACAGAGGGCGCCTGGGTGGCTCAGTGGGTTAAGCCGCTGCCTTCGGCTCAGGTCATGATCTCAGGGTCCTGGGATCGAGTCCCACATCGGGCTCTCTGCTCGGCAGGGAGCCTGCTTCCCTCTCTCTCTCTCTCTCTCTCTCTGCCTGCCTCTCTGCCTACTTGTGATCTCTCTATGTCAAATAAAAAAAAAAAAAAAATCTTTAGAACCGGCACAGAGATCAGGTAGAAGGGATGGTGCACCCCGTGAGCCTCGGTGGAGCAGAAAACAGCAGAAGCTGGAAGAGGAACCAGGAATCCACTAGCACACAGAGCTGCAAATCCGCTCTGCAGGGCAAGACCCACTGGTTGGGGGCCTGTCAGCCTTCGGGGGTGCACCTGCCTCAGACCACGCCCCCAAACGGCATTCGCGGGGTGAGTTCACAGAACGAATTTTAATTCCCTCAGCAGAAATTCAGGGTGAAGTCAGACCCCTTCCCTAAAGATGTGGAACAGGAGGGATTGCTAATTAGCTAAATTCTAACGGTCTCATTGACTTTATATGTGCCTTGGACTTTGTCTGAGGTATGTGTGTGTGCGTGGGTGTGCATGGGTGTGCGTGGGTGTGCGTGGGTGTGCAGCTGTGCATGTAAAAAGAGGGTGTGTCAGTTAGAACCTAAATCTGCTATATTCAAGTAGTGTCTTTTTTTTTTAAATGTCAAGTCTTGACTCTCCACTACCATCATTAGTGGTTTTTTTTTTAATATTTTATTTATTTATTTGACAGAGAGAGATCACAAGCAGGCAGAGAGGCAGGCAGAGAGAGAGGAGGAAGCAGGCTCCCTGCTGAGCAGAGAGCCCGATGCGGGGCTCGATCCCGGGACCCTGAGATCATGACCTGAGCCGAAAGCAGAGGCTTTAATCCACTGAGCCACCCAGGCGCCCCTCAAGTAGTGTATTTTTAGAAGTTTATTTAGCTCCATCTTTTTACGATGAATATATACAGTTTTTTAATTTAAAAAATAATACCCAGGGAATTAATAAAAGAAGTTACCACGGCCTAAGGGACAAGTGAGCCATAAGCAGAAGGGATATTGATCCTCTAGTGACCAGCTTTGGCCCTAAAGTGACTTTCACTCATCAGATCCCAAGCCTGGGCAGCTGCCATCATCCCGGAGAAGAAATAAGGGTAAGGAAAGTGGACGGAATGCATTGTTGCTTCTAGAATGAAGCCTCCGACAAGGAAAAACATGGCATCTGGTTTCAGCTCATCCCAGCACCAGCTCATGCCTTCCCTGCTCTTGGGTGGAATTTCACAGCGATGACCCCAACCAGCCTCCCCGGGAGGTTGCTTTTGCCAGCTGCTACCTGGAGTGGAGCTCAGACACCCAGATTTATTTTCTAGGAGGAGGCCCTGGTGAGCTTCGAGCTCATTCGCCAGAACCTTAGTGATTTTCTCAGTAATTCTCCCAGAACACAGCATCTCCCTCTGGCTTATGTTACATCCCTAGGGCTGGGGGTGTGATGCTGGATGCCGCAGGTGAGAAATGCAGGCAGCCTCTAGGAAGCAGGAGGCCCCCACCCAGTGGGCACCAGAGGAGGGGCTGGGGAGCCCAATACATGCTCTGTGCATGCAGGAGGACCCCTCCCCCATCACAAAGCCACCCCACACCCTCCCACCCCCAGAGAGAAACAGGTGAACCAGTCTGAGAATGCCGTAGTGCAGATAAACCCTAAGGAGCTTGGATCTCAGTGGCCACATCTCCCAGTGTCCAAGATCACAGAGTGGGGCTGGGACCCCGTTGCCCACACAGGCTAAGGGAGCTGAGGTTCTTTCCAGAACTTGCTTAGAATGTAGCAGAAGGAGGAGGGGGAAAGGATGGTCATTTTAAGCATAAACGGGGCTCCCATAGCCAGGGAGGAGGGAGATTGAGAAACTGTTACTCAACAGGGTAACAACATAAGAAGCATCCTCGATGAAAACCAATATGGGAATAATCATCAGTTCCAGATAAACAGCCAGATGCTCACGAGGGCTACTGTCCCTCTTCAGTAAGTCTGCTTTTCTTGTGCAGTTTTATTTAAGAAGCAAAGTATCCTGTAGCAACAGGTGGTGAGTGCTCCTTATCCACACCTCATTCCAGGCAAGAACCCAGAGGTGCCTTCACCCCTGGGCTGTCCCTGAGTGTAGGGCAGCCCCATCAGCTGCTATCCCTCACCCATGTCCCCAGCACGGGGAAGTCCCCCCAGGGCACATGCAAGCTCTTGGTGGCCCATCGAGGTTTCTTGTTTCCCTTGGAAAAGCTGATGCTGTGGCTTCCTTGGTACTCCACGCCCATGGGGTAGCTGTGCATGGGCAACGTCAGTCTCCCTGCAAATTCCCGTCACTCCCGATTGTCCCCATCATAGAAGCTGAGCCCCAGTGTCATTTAGCTGTTATTTCCATACAGCCGAGCTAGGAGAACACTGAACTACATTTTGTGCCAACGTCCCTAACCACAGGAGAAAATTAAACACGGAGGAGTCCCAATGTTTCAGGCAAAACGGAAGGGAGCTGATTTCTTTGTGGAAAGGACAACTCTTCCTTCTCGTCTCACATGCAAACTGGGTCTGTGCCATAGGGGTATCGTCCGTGATCCTCATTCACCTGCTAGGCTGGCCCGAGGCGATGTCTGCTTGGGCTCCTGCTGTAGGGCGCTCTATGAGGCCTGGAGGAACAGTTATGTGGGGGGAGGTTACACTTGCTGATTGAATGATGGATGGAAGGTTTTTGCTGAGTTAAAAGATCGGTACAGGGAAATATAAAACTGGGCTTGAAACTGGCTGCTTCAGAACGTTCAGAGGGGGTTGGAGGCAGTATGAGCTGCTGCAGACGGGGAGCCTGCTGGAAATGGTGAGACTCTACCCAGGTCTTGGAGGATAAGCAAGACCGGGTTGGGAGCAGCGGGTTAGTCTCTCACTTTCCCAGCTCCATTTTCCTAATGCACGATGAGAAAAGGCATTTGATGTTGGGACCCACCACACGTGCACACGCACATTGTCTAAATGAAGATTTCGTGAAACAGAGTATGTTAACTTTGTTCCGAGAATATACCCTGCGATCCTATCGTCCTCTTCAATGTATCTAAAAAAGGGATAGATGAGATCCCTTCAGTTGATGTCATGCTCCCTGAGAAATGACCCATGGCTCAGACCTAAAATATAGAACATCCACTGAGTTTGGACCTGGAATATTCTACAGTTTAGACACAAGTCAGGTCTGGCTATTTTCTCCTGTCTCCTTTTGTGGATTGTCGCCACCATCCCGAGCTTCCTAAGACCATTCAGGTGGGAGGCTCTGCCATAGGGTAGATGTAGATTTTGAAGCACTCACTGTTGATTCCTTGTGGGTTTGCCTGGTTTGTCTGTGCGGCCTGAGACCTCTCAAAGGTACTGACCTCCTGTGGGCAGACGCCATCTCCTGTCCCAGGATGTCCAAGACACAGGTGACTGCTCTGATCTTGCTGGAGCAAGATGGGAGGAGCCCTAAGGGGGAAAACAGCCCCAGACTGTCCCTGGAGAATAAGGTCCCATTCATGGCCATGGTGCAGGACATCAGCTCCCTCAGGGCACCAGCCAGGCTCCTGTACAGAGAGAGCCACAGAGGATTTAGTGAGAGTAACCTTTGCTCCTCCTGTCTCTTCCAGATATAATGTGCATTCTTCTGACGGGAGGAACTGCAGATGCCTACCTTACACCAGAAGGGACTGGAGTAAACAGCTTGATTGGACATGTGATTGCTAGAGACATTGCCTTCCGCAAAGGAATTGCTAATTCACAGCTAAACTAGAGAGGAAAAATCAGTGCCGGAAATGTTGGTGCAATTAATTAAGGCTTCGTGAGAAAAAGGGGCTGTACATCTTGGTGTTGGAGCCTTTACCACGTACTACCCCAGGAACTGCCTTCTGACCCAAATCTCATAGCCTGAGACGGGCTAGGCTCCATAGCACTGGGCTGGGGCAAATGCCAAGGGCAGGCTGACATCACCATGTGGAAGCCTATGGGTGTGCAGAGACACTTCACTTCCCACTGCCTTTGTCCCTTGGCAGGACACAGCAAGTGGGATGCTACTGGGTCACATGACCACCCTGAGCCAATCACCGCTCCAGCTTGATAGAAAATACTGATTGGCTAGACTTGGGTCAGGTTCCCATCCTGGAGGGCATTGATAGTCACTGTGAGATGGGGGATGGTCTGACCATTAGAAAATTGGGGGTTTATCTCCAGAATCGGGGCACAGGAATTCAGGGAAGAAAAAAAAATCATTCCAATGACACGGGGTGTGGCGTACCTGCAAATATTCCCAAATTCTCAGGAATGCCTCCTTATCCTTAGTACCTGGTTTCTGGATGTTCCTTGTAGATGCTCGACTAAAATATAATATCATCATTAAGTTTAAAAAATCTTTATTCATTTATACAGTACAATGTATCTTTAGGAAGGAAATAGCACAAAAAATGACATATGTTCACACAAAGAGACAAATAACGCTTGTATTTCCCTCCATGCCTCTGATACACACACACACACACACACACACACACACACACACACACACACACACACCAGCAACCTGAAAAAAGCATAAGCATATATTTTGCAAAACCAGACATTGTCCCAAGCTCTGACCCTGGTCTCTGGGGATGTACTTTATTCAGGAAGTGCTATTTAACCAACATACAATTCCTTCCCTCCTGACTCTGTTTCCAAAATACGTAATGTGATTAGGGGTTTATAAGAAGAGATTTTTCCCAAGCCTCCTATACTAATGGACCTTTCAGAATGTTAATTGCCCCAACTTGACATGTGTCCTTGAACTGTGGGGCTTATTTTCCCATTATTTTAAAATGCCTGTCATTTTTTGGGTAGACAATAATTAGTTCTAAGAGGCAAACTTCTGGCAAAGATGCAACTCACAACTGAGTCATCCTTTCCACCGACAGCTTGTCTGCCAAGTGCCACTGTTTCCAGGAAGGCAAACTTCCATCATCTGGTTCCAAACTGAGCTCATTGCTGGCCCACTTTAAGGATACCCGTCTCGCTCTGACTCCACGTTTCTTCCCTGGATGGCGCTGATGATCACAGCACTGGTGGCCATTTGGAGAAAACTGAACCATGTATACAGGCAGTTAGGGTGCTAGGAATCTGGGTTGTTCCAGGTTCCCCAAGAAAAGGGCAACTGTATAATTACAATCAATCCAGGACAGTATTGAGAGTGAAGGGAAACACTGTTAACACCCTCTTAGGACAGCAGGCAGATGTCAGGACTGTCCAGGGCAGAACGAGATGTGTGGAAATTCTACTCTGCAGCATTTCCGAACCCCCCTGCTTTCATTCTTACTATCCATTCTCCTTGGAAGCACTTTCTCCCTCTATGATTGTGTCCCATCCAGGCCAAATGCCTCCTCTTCCGTGAAGATATCCTGTCCCTGGTTGGCGTGTTTCCAGGGATGTCTGGGTCTTCAACTTGCCTCACAGTTTGCCTTTTGTATTACTGATATCAAAGTTGACTTCATTGAGTTTGATCCCTTTTGTTGCTAGTGCCAGAAACCCAACTGAAATCAGCTTAATAAAAAAAAAAAAATAGGGATATTAAATGGCCCATATCATTGAGAACTTTTGAGTATTGGTTTAGGCACAGCTTGATCAAGGGACTCAATGAATGGAATCTCTCTCATGACTCTTGGCCCTCTGTCTTCCTATGCTTTGGTCTTAATTTCAGGATCTCTTTTTGGGAAAATCAAGCCTGGGATACCACAGGACCTCATGCTCATGAGTAGCAGCTGTCTCCTCTGGAATGAACACATGTTCCCTTCCTCACTGCAGTCCCCACCTTTCCTGCTGGGGAACCTGGAGGAGGGATGAGGCACAGGAAGGTAAAATGATGATGGGGAGGCAAAGAGAGCAGGTATCAACCGCCCCAGCCTACCTTCTGCTGAAAATGTGGACTCTTGCACTGGAAGAGGTTTTTACAAGAGAAAAACAAGCAGATGTCTACCTGGCCTGAATGTGAGGTTCCCTCCATGACCAGCTGTGCTCATTCCTTAGAGACCCCTTCTCTCTCTCCACCTGGCCCACGGAAGTAGTTGTCCTTGGACAGCTCCCTCTTTTGAAGTCAGCAGACGGCAGAGGAATAAACTTTTCGATTAACACTAATATTCTGCTCCTGCCCACTCTCTGGTAATTTTCTTTGGCAGGAAAGAAGGCAAGAGGCACATCCAAGTCAAGCACGATGTGCTTAATGAGACTGATCTAACTGAACAATCCTCATTGGTGACTGAGATGTCTTTATATCATTGTATCCTTGGGGTTGTCTGTGTGTGAGCAGCCTGGCTCCCAAGGCTTCTAGAGTGTGTGCATGTGTGCGTGAGTGCGTGAGTGTATGTGTGTGTGTGTTTCCTTCTTGTAACATCACTCTCTCTGACCACAGCTAAGAGCTCTTCATACAAAACAGCAGAAAAGGTGAAAGGTGATATTACAAGGATGTTATTAGGATCATTAGAAAAATGGTCATTTCTCTCTCATTATACATTTTAATTTCCTGAAGTCCACTTTGTGGATGAGTTTAGGGACTTCAGTGTCACATTCAGGTCACTCACACATGACTTTCAGCGGCTGGAGCAGGGAAGAGGTATCCATCTGTTTCCCAGCACCCAAATTTGATCCCTGTCACCTTCCTTTTCTTTGTCCTTGAGGGTGTGTCCTACCTCCTGCTTTCTTTATAAAGTGGCCTTACTGTAATTTTAGCAGCCCCTCTGAAGGAAGTAAAATAAAGCAACACCAAATAAATAATAATAGTGTTTAGCTAAAACCTGCGCTGACTTTCTGTTTGGATGTATGGAACAGAGAGCTGGACAGGACAATTATACAGATAGCTCAGTGCTGCCCCCTAGTGGTCAAGGCGCTAGGCCAGCCCTGCCCTCCCCAGGTGGTCTGGTGAGGCAGGTCCAAACACGGAGGGGTGACCTTGACCAAGTTACTTCTGTTGTCTAGATGTCTGTTTCTCCGTGTGTAAGATGAGGATAACCATAGCGTTTTCTACCAACTCAGACCATCGTGGGAATTAAATGAGTTAACAAGGGAGAACAACGCCTATTGTAGTATCAGCATGAGTAAATGTCATTTTTTTTTTATTTATTACTATTATCATTATTATTCAGGTGGAGAAAGTGTCCCATCCATGCGGACTCGGGGGCACTCACTCAGTTTGTCTCAGCCACAAAGCAGTTTTGCCAAGACGGGGAAGACCAGGCGGGGGTTCGGATCATCCTAATTGCTCCTTCATTAATTCCTGACCCTTGGGACATGAATTAGGGGAAGAGCGTCTCTCTTTGTCTTTATGGCCTTGTTTTCCTTGGTTGGCGTCACACCATTAAGCCAAATGCACATCTTGGCCTTTAGAAATTCAGCATACCAGAACTTTAATATCTCTGCTGACGGGTGAGGGCAAGACCAGTCAGGAAGACGGCGTGAAGTGAGATCACCTTTCCATTAGCTCAGGAAGAAAAATGACACAAGTCAATTGCCACCAGTCAAAAGGGCCATTAGCATTTCCTTTATCTTAGAAGCATGCCGGGCACTTCCTTAACTTGGGTCCAGCTGGCCAGGTGGGTATTTTGTATGTGACATCCTTGCAAGGCTTGCCCAGGGGTCTGGAACCAGACCAGGGAGTGACCACTGAAAAAGTGCCGTTGGACTTAAAAGAGAACAGTGATCAGATTGGTCCGAATGGTTCATTTGACATTTACGACTCATCCGTTCAAACTCCTGCTATAGCGTTGTTAGTTAAGTTACGAGGTCCCCTGCCTTAGGCTAAATTCAACTTACTTATGACTCAAATTTAAATTCAAAAAATATTTTAAGACCTACTATGAGATTGATTTAATTTATCCTTTTTCATCCATTCATCCTTCCGTCCGTCTGTCCATCCATCCATCCATCCATCCACCCATCCATCATTTCACTCAAAGTGCCTCGCTGTGAGAAGCGGGAAAAAGTAAGTGGTGTTTAGATGAAGCCCAGGACGTAGGAGATGGTGAGGAATAGCAGGTGTGAGGCTCCAGACAGGGCAATGGACCTAGCACTGCCACATCCAATGTAACTGACCTAAGTAGGTATCACATATGTGTAAAGATGCCAGGGTAAGGCATAGGGAATATGTAAAATAAACATCAGTGAACAAGCAATCCACATGGTTGTGCTCCAACATACAGGCTACACTGGGTCACAGAAAAGCTCTAAAGGGGGGAGGTGACATGATCATGCCCTCTTGTCCTCTTGAAGTGGATCTCTGCATTGGCACCAATGCTGCTGCCCAATGATGCAAAGCTGAGCTGAAGTGGGTAAGACACACACAGTAAGTCTTCCCTCTCTACGCTCTTCTGGAGGTAGGGACTGGAATAGGATTCCTCAGTGGTCCGACCTTCCCAGTTCCATCCTGTTTGTTATCACCGGTTCCAAGACGGATTGACTTTCCAGGTACACCATCCCTCAGGATCTCTTCAGTAAGAGACCTGTATAAGATGAGAGTCCACCCTTGGGGCAACTCCAGAGATGAGCTGCTTTAGAAATGGCAGGTGGGTTTGCACAAAACAGAAGTGCTGAAGAGACGTGGGGAAGTATCGGGAGAAAGAGTGTTTCCTTATGAGACTAAAAAACTTTATTGTTCTCTTGTCGTTTCTTCTTCAACAAAAGCCTGGCATTGACAAAAAGGGGCACCTGGGTGGCTCAGTGAGTTAAGCATCTGACTCTTGAATTTCAGCACAGATCATGATCCCGGGCTCGTGAGATGAGCCCCAAGTCGGGCTCAGCCTGGAGTCTGCTTGAGATTCTCTCCTTCCCTTTCCTTCTGCCCCTCCCTCCCACTCGTGCTAAGTTAATAAACAAATATAAATAAATAAAATCTTAAAAAAAAAGATTCCTGAGCAACATGGAGTTCAGATTTTGGAGAGATACAGGGAACCACAATAGAAACTCATTTGCCTCCAGAACCCAAATAACCTTGACTTAAACCAGCAGTGGCATTTTTTCCTCCTGTAACAAGAAATACAGATCCAGGCCATCTGGGCCTGAGGCAGCTTGCAGTGAGCAAGCAGGGGTGTGGGCTTTTTCCTCATGGGCCAAGGATTTTTGAAAGCTGTCATGTCCAAAGCAGGAAGAAGGAGGGAACTGAGAGAAAGAACATCTAGATCAGGGAAGATAACAGCCTCTCAGAAACCCATACATTCCCCCATTCTGCGCATCGGTGGTCAGATGTCTGCCGGAGGGAAGTGTGAGCAATGACGTTTCTTTCCCTCCAATCTTCTACAGGAAAATATGCCAAGGAGGAAGGTGGTTCAAACGGGTGTTGAGAGAATCAGCTTTCGCTGTCTGCCGTAAATATCAAGAAGGACGTTGGAGGACCCAGCAGTGGACAGAGTCCTTTGGCCATCCTGAATGCCACTCATTTCCTGATTATTCAGAGCGGACTGACCTTTAAGACAGAAATAGCAATATGGCTTCTCATTGGCCGGAAACACCTCACAGAAGAGCGTCTGACTTGTCAGCCCACTCTGTACATGTTTTTTGGGATTGTTGAATTAGTTGTGGATATCAACAAAATATACGGCACATGAGGAAAACTTGCCATTTGTCTTAAACAATTGTAAGTCTGACCCTACAGGCCCCTCTCCAGCCGCTGTGGCACCGAACCACCCAGAACTGGGAGATCCGTTGTCCCTTTCAGTGGATCGCCCCACTCGACAGCCCCAGGTTTCTGTGGCTCCCGTTCAACGCTGCTGTTACATCACGAAAGCAGCCGTAGACAATCCATAAATGATCGAGCGTGGCTGTGTTCCAAGAAATCTTCATTTATGAACATCGGAATTACGATACCACATTACTTCCTAATGTTGCAAAATATCTTCTTTTGATTTAATTTCAACCATCTAATAATGGAAAACTCATCCTCGGTTCTTGGGCGATACAAAAATAAGTAGCAGGTTGGATTGGCCCTTGAGACCAGCTTATTGGCCGTGGACCTGATGCATGTAAGCCTATTCTGAGTTCCTGGAGCCCAGCTGTGGAAGGTGGTCACCCGTTGAGTGCAGACATTCTGTCTTTCATTAACAAGAGCTAATGTATATGGAGGAATCAATCTGTTTTAACATAATCTAATGTGGTCATGAAAGGCTTCTCTCCTTTTATTATCTAATACAGAAGTGCAGGCAATAAAATTCCACACTGGCTCCATTAGGAAGCTGAAGAATTAAATAACTAGGCAATCGATGGAATAATTAAAAAGTTTTCCATTATGCTATGCAAGGACCATCAAGAAAAGGTGGGTTTCAGAATTCAAACGCCCTCCGCAAATGCCATTACTTAGAGCCAAAGGCATCTACTCATCCTGGGGCGCAGGCAAGATCAGGGGAGGGGCGGAGCTCTCCTCTGGGGGTCTAGAGAACCCAGGAGGCAGTGGCACCCCGAGATGCCGTTAAGCCATTTCATTGTTCACCAGAATCTTTACTTTTCATCACCTCTGAAAATGAATCTGAACTCCCTTTCAAATTATCCCTAAAAGGAGCATCTCAGGCTACAGGCTTCCACGGCCTCTGATCACTGTTACTTCTTCCTTATATTTCCTTTTCCCCTTCTAGAATCATCCCTGTGAAGACAACAGGTGCCCGTCACCGGGACAACCTCTGGCGTGTGATGCTTTGGGGTGTGTCTCAGCCCAGACTCTTGGCTCTGGGGTTGAGAGAACCCTCAAATCCCAGCCCTCCATTTTCCTCTACGGGGTCCTCCCCTGTGTCTTCTTATGTGACACCCTTTTTCTGCATTCCCTGATGTAACACTTTTTGGTTTAAAATGAAACTCCAAATATCCTCTATACAGCTATGCTTTCACAAAAAGAATAACCTTTTATAGGCTCATTACAACACATACGACAGTCCCCTTCCTCTGCTTCAATCCAGCCGATCGTCCTTCTGTCTCCCTGTCGGACCCCGGGGGAGATGATCCTTCCGCTGGGACCAGCAGGGGAGGCTCGGATGGAAGTTGGCTTTTGAAGTAGATCACGTAGAAGGTGATAACAATTAATAATAATGATCACAGCAAGAATTTACATCACGTTTACTGCACACCAGGCATGTTCAAAAACTCTATTCTGCAGCCTTATGGAATGGTATTATTGCCTGCATTTTACAGATGAGCATATTGAGGCATAGTGAGGATTGTTCAATGAAAAAGAAGATGTGGAAGAAAATAAGGTGTGGAGATCAGAATATTCTGGGAGTTCGAGACCTGATGAGCAAACGTTTCAGACCCAGGCGAGCAGAGGTAATATGGGAAGGAAAGAGAGCTTGGAGCCCACTCTTTGGGAACCTTGAATGATAGGGTGGTAGTGTATTTTTCTGTCTCCCAACTGTTCTCCTACCTCTTAGGTCATGAAACATCATTTTCTAACCCTCGGGGTGGGCCCTTTTCCCCGTGTCACAGCTGCTCAAACAACCTCATATCTTTCTTTTTCCTTCAGAAAACACATATCTTTTTCTATGTATTCATTTATTACATGATTATTTGATCAATAAAAAATTGTTAAATAAGTAAATAAAAAGCTTATTTTACGACTAAGTAAAATCTTATGTAGAAAATAATTTTCTTTCCATTCTAGAATAGACTTCTACTGTTTAGTAGCAGTTTCCCCTCACTAATACTAACAAGGTTTGCTGATTCCCAAGATTATACCCAAGGTCACCTCTGTTTCTCTCTGGTAGTTTGATGAGAAGAGAATGACTGTACCTAACATATACTGAGCTCTTACTCTATGCTACGCGGCATTCCATTTGCTCTCCACAATGCCTCTGCAACATGAGTGGTATAGGTCTTCTATTCCACAGACAAAGAACGATGGCTTAAACTTTCAAAGAGCCTTGACCAAGGTTACTAGGCCAGCTGAGTCATGGAACCAGGATCCTGAGACAATTTGACTCCCAAGTCAGGGCTGATGTGTTACTGATTCTGCCTATTTATTTTTCAAATTACCATCAAAGGAGTATGATTTCCATAATTAAAGGTCCATTAGTCTCCTCCCTCCCTATGTTGGCCCCTCTGCAATGCCACTGCTATTTCTAAGCCTGAAGTCCTCTGGAAACACTAGGCTTGCAGGCTTTTCTCTCCCCTTGTTTTTAGACCATGAAAACAAACCATATTCATTGGTGCTACAGAAAACCCTTTTAGATCAGGGCAGTAGTGATAGCCACAGGGGCAATAAAAACTAAACTTTCCATATTTCCCAGATGGAATTACTCAGTTTCCAGCAATGTCCCTCATAACCCATGGTGGTTGTTCTCAGAGTGGTCTCTGGACAGAGTACGGTGGTGGAAGTAAAAATTCTCAGGTCCCAGACCCACCCAGTCAGAAACTCCGGGGGTGATGCCAACCAGTCTGCTTTTACAAGCTTTCTAAGGGATTCTGATGTTGATAACCACTGACCTCTCATATCTTCACAAATGGGGACTGAAATCACAGCATGCCTGAAAGCGTGCTATGGGTTACTCCTCCACAAAAGCATCTGTAGGCTTTTCAAAGATGGCAGCCTTGGAGAATCACACTCCGATGACGTCAGGTGCCCTGCCACCTCCTGCTGGGATCTCATTCTGCTTTTGTATGTCAACGGTGAGTCCCTGCATTGATCAGATTAAATTAAAACGGGTGTTGCAATAAATTCCTTGCATACACAGACATGACATTAGCAGGCAAGTTGCTAAGCACGCATGTCTTGATAATGTTCATTCATTTCAAATGGACTCTCTTCTCATTTATCATCTCCTAGGAAAGACCCTGACTAATGAGGACTGGGGCTGGCTGCGAAAGAGAAGATGAAGGGGAACAAAGCAAGTGTTTCGCACTGTTCATAATAGTCCTGAAAACCAACAGGGTCAGATAATTGCCCCCCGATGTGATCTTCCCTCTGAGGTTTGGGTAGCTGACACCATCACCAGGTGTCCACAGGCTCTGGTTCTGCAGAATCTCTAGATGCTGTTGCCTGGCCAGGCTGAATTTGGGCTGGTCCTAAGCAGATGCCTCAGACCCCTCTTGGTTTTTCCTGGACTTGCCTGCATGGGAAAGATGATGAGGAACAGCCGGGTAAATCTGCCTGCCTTGTTTTCTCCCTTGTTTGTACTCCATCCTACTCTAAATAAGCTATAATCGTATAAGCTCTTGTCTGCAGAAAGGGAGCGAAACATAAAGAACACTGTCCCGAGATAGCAATTAGTCTCTGGTCACTCATCTCCCTGCAGGGACCAAATTGTTTTGTAATTTCTCATTAAGCATCTGCTAATTAAAAACACACAATTAGTAATCATTTTAATTACAAGTTGCTCTCCCAGAAAGGACTTAAGATACAGTCAAAATGGAAGCAATCAGATACACAGATTGCCAGGGAAATACAAAGTAACCAAGATAGGGCTCGCCCCCAGAAGTCATTATACAGATAGCAAGTTGCAGATAATTAAAGAGAAAGCCGGTGTTTCTGCCCATCGGCTTTGCCTCTACAAGGTGAGTACTTCTTCTTAAAATTCAGTGCTGATTTTTAAAATCAATAAATCGTTATACTCTTGTGAAAAGTGGAATAATTCATCATCTCTAAAAATTAAAATGAGCAAAGTTGTCTCCACACGCATTTGGAGTCAGGAATGCATTTTCTAAATCTGCCATCAGAATGCCTCTGCTATCATATCAGGACTCCACTCGTGTAAATTTGAGGAAATAAATACTATTTCAGCATTGTTAAAAAAATAAAATCTGACATTTGCATATAAATAGAAAATAACTCGGATCCTGACTACAAGAAGAAAAATGATTTCAACATTCTTATATAATTCCCAGTAAGTTTGCCTTTACAAATGTCCTTGTCATGTTATTTTAAAATGAAGGTTAATTTCTGTAACTTCTTTGGAAACAAAAGTGGAACAAGGTCTTCCAAGAAACACCTGCTTGATACTGTTGAACCCAACTGGATTCTCTGTGCCCCTCCCCCAAGTTCCAGCCAAAAGAAGAGAACAGTAATGCTGATCGCTTCCCATCTCCCTTGGTTTTACTGATCACACCTGTATTCATAGATTTCGACCGTCGTCGTTGTCGTCATTGCAATCTTGGAGTCTACGTGTTCCTCCTCTTCCCTTGAGGATAACCATCCTTGTGCTCCTTTCAAACCTCTCTGTGGCCTGGCATCTACATCATCTCAAGCATTTAAAGATGCTGAAGCAGAGAAAGCGTTCCATGTGGATCAATGGCAACACAACGGTACTGCCAGACAAATGCGTTGAACAAGCCTGGTTACATATTTTGCAGTCGGGGGGTCCTCCTCTAGATGGTCTTGGCCGAGTTAAAAATGTGAAATTCAGGCTGAGTCTTCACAGGGCTTGAGTCTGGGCTGGGTGATGGTGAGGTGGGTGTCACCCGGCGGGAATCTGGTTGGGACTAGACCCCAGTGAACACAGGCAGGACTCACCCCAAGGGCTGCCTCCTTGCTGTGAATGCAGACAACCTCAGCCTGACCTGATACTGAGCTGTAGAAATAAGGGCTGGACCATTGTGTGGTCTCCTCACCAGGTGTTCTTGTCCTTAGCCATGCCTTACGCTCACATGTCACAGAGCCTCTGGGTCTTTGTGGTGCAGTAAAGGGAAGGTCACTCTATGCTTGGATATGGATGTCTGGAGCACGGCACACATCTGTTTATGATGACAAAACCACCACCTCCCACCCCGTGACTGAGCTCCACAATCTGTCCATCATGGGTCATGTGAGTGGTTGAGTGGTCCTATCCTATCTGACGGGGACATGGAGCTATCCAGGGATATGGCTCAGTGTCATCCCTGGGGAATGCAAGTTTCTGTAGGTCCCTGTGAGCTTGGAACATCATGGAAAGTCGAATGTTGTTCAGATGCCTGTTCTGGAGCTAAGTAGTCATTGGCACTTGTTCCCAGGGCTGCTGGACCCAGGGAGAAGGGGTTAGGATGACTGAGGCTCATTCCCTCCCATTCCCTCCTCTGAGTAGTCTTTGTAAATCTTTACTTAACTCCTTCCTCCATTTCAATGAATGCAGGACTTTAAGAAGGTGAGTATGTCACGTCACGTGCTTAAGTGCGATGCCTATCCAGTCTGTTTTTCTTACTGCCCTCCAGTCTGGCTCTGCTCCATCCATCTGGTCTGGCAGGAAGCAACCATGGTCATTTTCAAGTGACCCTTTCCCCATCTATCATGGAACTTTCTAGATTCCTGGGAGCTTGCTCAACCCAGAATGGAGGAAATCTTTTGGTCCTCAGTGCATCATGGAGGCCGCCCTCGGGTGCCCCCTGACCTATGTCCATAGAATCCACTCAGAGGCATCAGCTCCCCACCTTTAAGCTACACTGGGGCTGGAGACCTTGTGCACATCTTGCCTGGAAAGGTTCCCAGATGCCTTCACATGATGTTCTGGCCCTTTCAGATGCTATCCTTGAGTTACAAGATGAATGATCAACCATCCCAGTTCACCTTGCCACAGAACATCAAAAAGCCCTGATTTCCAGAAACCCCTCCATGCTGGGTGAACCTGGACATCTGGTTGATCTAATCACACCTCCTGCTTCCCCTTCTAAATTGGGTCACCAGCCCCAGCCACCGCCCTTCAACTGAGAAAACCCAGCTACCCACCACCAAACACCCAGACTTTGGAAGCCCAACTTTCTTATCTAGTCTCTGTGGCCAGGAAAACGCAGGTGTCTAGGAAGAAAAAGCCTGAGCTTTTTCCTTGAGAAGGGAATAAAATCACATGTCCCATTCTGTCAGCATCAACCTTCTGCTAGAAAAGAAGGCACACCTCTATTCTCAATCAAGTCATGTCAGCATTCATGGGGGTTCCCTGTGGAGGTGCTTTTCAGCCCTGGGTGTAAGTAGAATTATCCGGGAAACTTGAAAAATACCCCCATGCCCAGACCCTCCTCCTACTCAATTCAGTAAGAATCTGCAAGTTGTGTCCTGGGCATCAGTAGGGTTAAAAGCTTTCACTTGTCAGGGCTGGTAGACAGAAGGTTCTGCTTGGTTTCAGTTATAGTCATAAGACGTTCAATAAACAGATAAAAGTGAACAACAGTTTCTGGGAACTATGATCTTTAAATTCTCAACTGCTGACCCATGGAGGTCAAGGCAATATGGCCCATGTAAAACAAAACAAACTACCCTACGTGCTAAAATTCACTGACAGTGAAAATCACTCAATTCACGCCACTTTAGTGCTCCATTTCTGGACTGACGAATCCTGCAATCTCAAGATTTGGGGGTGGAAAGAAATCCCTCCTCCCCCATCTTCTGCTGCAAGCCAACTGAACTCAAATTATTGACATTGTTATTAGTGCTTGTTGTTGTCTTTTAATTTCCTGACCTCCTTCAAAACCTTGCCTAGCACACAATCACTTTCTTCTCTGCAGAGTTTCTCAAAATTGAATCTTGGTTATGTCAGCTCTCAAGAGTACACAGGAGTGTGTATCTTTACGTATATATTTAATCGTAAATATAATAATTTACAACCACATTCAAATGCTTACTCTGGACTCCATTGCAAATGCCATACCTTTATGTTATCTTGACGTATTTATAATTGCCTGGAAGGATTTCTTAGATAACTAACACTTTTATTGGGTCAGAAAATCTTGATGTGACCTAAATTTTATATACGGCTACTTATTTCTGTTGTTGATGCAAAATATTGGAATAATTTAAGATCCTGCTGAGTGGGAAAAATCAGAAGAGGTAAATGGCATGATTACTGCCTTTTTTATGCTAACTAAATAATTCAAAGAAGTTTGGGTAAAATATATGATACAAAATAAAACTACCTGGGAAACGTTCAAGACCATCTATTATTTAAAAACTGTGTGTGTGAGCAAGAATATTAATAAGATTGTGCCGATCTGGGTCTGTTCAAATGGGGCCACTAATGAGAACAGTCTTCACAGGTGTCGAATCTTGAATTAATAGCTCGTCAGCCAGAAACCCTGCAGGAGATCTTCCTCTTCCAGGTGGGGCGTGGTCAGCACCTGGACAGAGCTTAAGACCCCTGAGGGCAGACAGCAGCTGGGACCCTTGATGTCCTTCCTCCTTGGCTTTTTTAATGAGTACACTGGCTTAAAAAATGTAATTTAAAAAAAAAACAAACAAACAAAAACAAGAACATATATGGGAATTTTAACCTTATTCTTTTTTTTTTTTAATTTCTTATTTCTTGCAATTCACTTAAGCCTCCAGAGCAGAAGGACTTCAGTCCTAGGTGGGATGTGATCATGTAATGTTGCTTGCTGCTCTCTGCCACTGTGTCCAGGGACATGAGCAATGGCTGAGGTCAAAGGCTTCTTCAATGCATCACTCCGAGTGAGTGCACAGAGAAGGCTTACCATTCAATGTTCCTCTGCCACCTCCTTTCCAAGTTCTGGAGTTCCTTTGATGGTTTCTATTACAGAGACACCCAAAGGAAGTCGGAGTGTCACTGATTCGCAAGGAATATCACTGGATCAAGGGTCTAACTGCTCCCTTGGTCTGGGACTTCCCAGGGTTGGCAATGACAGCCCCATGTCCCAGAAAACACAGCAATCCCCAGCACCACAGGGTGCTCAGGCCCCTTGGGTTCTGCGATCACGTACCCAGACACAGACAGGTAGTGCTCCCTGCTTACGGTTCTCCACCTGGTGGACTGGGAGACCAAGAGAATGGAACATGAGATGTTCATAGGACAGAGCCCAACCTGCTTTTCTGCACAGTCGTGGGTTAAAAACATACGCACTCATAGCGGTTGAGGTCCTTAAAGAAGATGGGGTCACCCGTCTTCAAATCGAGAGACAAATTTTGGAACAAAATGCCACATTCCTTTTGCTGCTTCCCTAACCGAAAACGAGGCCCCACCCAATCGGAGCCACATGGCGGTGAGATTTCACCAAGGACCCTTGTCAAGACGGGGAAGAATAATAATTCAGTCACCTTAACTTATTCTGGTGGAGACCTGGGACATAATTCAACATTTACTCCCATTCGTTTTACGGCTGTCACAACACATAGAAATATGACGGAGAAAAGTGAGGGTCTGCTCATCGCCTAATAATTACACAAGGAGAGGTCTGGGGGACTTTTCCTGCTGCATTTTTCTCCTCCCTGACCTCTGTTTCCAGATTTCTGGAGAGCACAGACCGCCGGGTGCTTTCTGGACGGTTGGGGGCCCCTGGGGTGGGGCGGCGGGTGCAGGTCACAGCAGCGAGTGACTGAGAGTGAGCTCGTTGGGTGTCTGGAAAGGGCTGAAGAAACGCAGCACGGAAAATTAGCCCAGTAAAACAGCTATAAAATCTGAGTCACGGCATCGTAAAAGTGCCGACCAACCAAGAAATAATAAATATCACGAGCAACCAGGAACAAGCCGGTTACCATACACACAGACCTGGAAATACCAATCCCTTTCAAAACCTCCCTGTTATGCTTTTAACAGAGGCAACTCTGAAATACACAAGTCAGTGTATCGAAAAGGATAGCTCCGCCATGGAAAGTGGAGGCGATGTTAAGCCCGAAATGATGTTCTATTTCTTTGCATGAAAAAAAAAAGAAAGAAAGAAATCCATAAGGATGGAGAAATCAGAATCCCCTAGACTGTTTCCCTAAGCAGAAGCCGATTCTCATTGTCCACGGTAATTATGTTCTATACTGTCGCTACCGAGTTAGCAAAATCAGAGCTCTCTTTTTCCTAGAGGAAAAACAGATTTAAGGTTCCAGGTGTCCTCTGTCACATTTTCATCCACCGACTGAAACGACCTTTTTTTATGTGTCTTTGTCATTAAAGACACCTTGCTTAACAGATATGGTTGGTTCCTTGACGCTGACCTCAGGGCCAACGTTAGAACTAGTAGTGGAGGGAGTTTATCTGGAGAAGCATTTCTGGAAGGCACATGGCAGCCTTCTTGTGCGAAGGAGTACTAGGCAGCTCCTCGGTGCTAGCTGGACAAGAAATCACCAATAGCACAAAAGTGGAAAAAAAAAATCCAAAACAGAACTGTGGTAGGAGCTAGATAGTGGAAAGGACACTTGTTTACGGTCTGAGAGATGAAACAGAAAGACAGAGGGTAACCTTGCTACCCTCAGCTGGGATCGGGAACGTCTGCCACTTAGATATTTTTTCCGCTCTGTGCATATCTGCCAATAACTGCCAGTGTGACGTGAGTATTGATAACAAACTTCCTAAAGCCACTGAATCGACTTATTTACCTCTGAACTGTCAAAATGCCAATTTTGGGGGAAGAACGTGCAAAACCACTAAAAAGGCATGTAGCACCGTGAGGATGCTTTCTCAGCCCTGGAGAGAGCGGAGTCCCATCCCCTCCCCCGCTTGTGGGCCCAGATCACTCCTCCCCTCCCTGCTCTCCAGGTATGTCCAAACTCAGCCTCTCCGCAAGCCTGACTTCCTTGCCTGACACTGTGGAAGACATGCTTCATCTGCTTCCATTTCTGGTTTGCACTGAAGGGAGAAAAGCAATCTATCATCTCTTGGGGTGGGGGGCGGGGGGACAGCCACTTGGGGGAATCTATTTTTGTACATTCAAAACAGCACTGCTGGTTCTTGATGAATATCAAATAATGATAGTGGAAGGAAAAAAGGAAGGGGGAGAGGGAAGGAGGGAAGGAGGAAAGGAGGGAGGGAGGAAGGGAGGAAGACAGGGAGGGAGGAAGGAAGGAAAGGAGGGAAGAAGGGAAGGAAGAAAGAGAAAAGGACAGAGAGAGAAAAAGCCCTCAGAGTGACCTGGCAGGTACTTGGTGGGAAACTTTGCTTGCTTCTTTTCATATATGGAAAAACAAGCCACATATGTAACTTTTCACATAACTGTTTGTTGAAGGGGAGTCTGGATGGCTCATCCAGTTAAGCCTCAGACTCTTGGTTCAGCTCAGGTCATGATCTCAGTGTCGTGGGATCGAACCCCACCTGGGGCTCCATACTCAGCAGGGAACCTGCTTCCCCCTCTGTCCCTCCCTCTGCCCCTCCCCCTGTTCTTGCTTACATTCTTTCTCTCTCTGTCTCTTTCTAAAACAAATAACTAAATAAAATCTTTTAAAAAAAAAGTTCATCAAAGTCACAGTAATGTAAGCACAGGGTATGAACATTTCCTTGGAGTTTCATGACATTATACTGTGGCTAAAATCGCTCCCTGGGATATTACCATCCTTCACGATCTTCTCCTTATGCTCCCCCTTTTTCTCATTTTCCTGTCCAGCGACAGAGCCAGGATTCAAACCCTGGGCTCACTGGCTCCTGAGTCACGCTGCACACACACCCTTCCCCCACCCACCAGAGGGTCACAAGGCTGTGATGTTCCACTGCACTAAGGCGTTTTTCTCAAAAACTGAGTAGAGACACCATCCACTGCCACGGGAGCTGACAGATTCAAGCATATTTTCCAGAATAATATAGAATTATTGTTCTCTGTTTCTTCATCAAAAGGTACGGCCAGAAAGGTTATTGATAAAGTCTCCTTACTTGCAATACCTCAATCTCCTCATGGCAGACTTTATAAGGGGCGTTTGTTCTTAGGAAGCCTGTGTGGCTGTCCCAGTCGAGGATAGCGACAAAGCAATTTCTGAGTCTGCGTGATCTCTTCGGCCCCAGCTTCGTCCTGTTCTAATTGCCTTCAAAGTCTGTGGCTACGTTCGCTAAATCAGCAGCCTCCGTCCTTACAGAACGCAGACTCGCATACTAAAGATTCAACAATGCACACGTTTAAGCGTTAAAAAGCATACAAAAGCACACTGTAGGCGTTCGCCCAGCCCAGCCACATTTCTATAATGGCGCCTCCCAATAAAGGAGTGTCTTTGGGCAGCGACCTGTTTTAAGTTTGACTGACATCAAAAGAGTCTTAAAGGCAATTCTTTAAAAATCCTTTTTTATTCTCTCTTCTGTGTTTAGACCCTTTTAAAATCAAATATCCCCAATTGCATCTGTGTACATCTCCACTTTCTGACAAGGCCACTTAATTATCAGCGGCATTGACTGGAAAGCTTCCCCTTATCAGCACCAAGGCTGCTTTTCTTTGTGTGGCCAGCAGCCTCTAAAATGCTTCTCAGAGCTAAATCCCAGTGCCAGGAGATTTTCGTCTTTCCGAAGGTCGCCTGTCATTGTGACTGGATTATCTGGCTATTAAAACTGTGGTCCTGCCAGAATGCCAACCCTCCAAAGAGATTGTGCTAGAAACTCCAGAGATAAGCCAGTGACTTTCTGTAAGTATAAACAAGCAGACTCCTGCCTCACTCCTGAGAAACACAGGCATTCCAATGTGCCAGATATTTAATCTGCAAACAGGTCCTGGGTGCCCGCTCCATGCGGGAAGCTGCCGGAATGTTACCACAATGTGGGATGACATTCATTAGAAGAGCATTTAAAATATTGTGCTGTTAAGTCGGGGCTTTCTTTGTTCTAATTTTGCAGTTGGAGAATTGGGGAAGGGGGATAGAACGGGCAGACCTAAGACCACGTGCATTTCCTGCTTGTCGTGGGGAGGGGGATAGGACAACGTGAATTGTGAACAAACAGGATGGAAAGTCAGAAATACTCACATGGGAGGAGATTATGGTTGATTGTGCTCTCTTTTTTCTTCTTTTCTGTTTGGCTGGTCACTAACTAATCCTGGCATGGTTAAAAAAACAAAACGAAATTGCAAATAGTATCTGTATAACTTCTAAGATTTCAGCTCTAGCAGGATAAATACCCACCCAGCAGTGGCTCCAGTGAAAAGGACATGAATTGTTTTCTTCAGAGGGAACTTGGAGTTCTGTGATTCTGTGACGATGCTCACCCTCTCCGTGATACCTCTGAGATTCAGCCACTGTCCATCTGTCTTCTTTGTAGCATCAGCACATTGACTCTTCATCTTCTTGGCTATCGCTTCATGGTGATTATATGGCTGAAGAAGCTCCAACCATCACACCTGTGTCCCAAGCAGGAAGGAAGCAGATGACAAAGTGGATTTCATCCAAGAGGTTCCCCAGCAGAAACTCTTCCCCTGGCTGCAACAGAGGCCAAGAAAACGAGTGTGTGATAAATGGGATTGGATGGCCACAATTATCTGTGGTCAGTCAGAACCCAAAGACTGTGGATGGGCATGTCACACCTCAACCAAATCCAGGATTTTATGGGCAAGGAAATGGAGAGATTCACTGACGGACAGGCAGCAGCGTCAGCCCCTGACTCACCACTCGTCATGTCTAGAGCTCTAAAGATAACACTAGCCTCCTGATTCTCACTGGAGATCTTCGATGGTGGGCCAATATCCATAAGGAACATAGCTTGAAGTCTTTGATTCTGACTCTATTGACTCAGCTTTGAACACTTCCCACAAGGCTGCATACTAGAGCCCTACTTGTTCAGAGGACAAGTCATCAGAAGCGAACCCAAAGCTTATGCTATTCTGAATATTTGTTGACTTTGACCAGCGAACCTGGGGATCTCAACAAGCCTTCTCATGACTTGTATAAGGCTCTGTGAATTCTCTGGCAGAAGGGGAGCCATGAGTCTGATGAGGTTGAGAGCATTCGGCAAGGGACACGAGACATAGCAGTTACTCCGCTCACGGAGATCCTGCAGGGAAATGTGTATCGTTCACAGGAGTGTGGGAGAAAGAGAAGTAGGGGACTCTAGAGCAGAAATAGCAACTTTGGATCATTTTCTCAGCCAAAGCCACTTTTGGCAGACATGTTCATGATTCGTCATCTCCTCGCAGATGTCTCTGCTTTATGATTAGGTTTCAGATGCTCTGTGAGCGAAGCCTTCTCTCTAGACGTCTGAACTTTCTGAGACAAAGCATTTCCCTTAGTAACCTCCTGTTCTGAAAGTGAAAACAGTTATCCTCGGGGGCAGGAAGGATAAAGAACACAGGGAGAACCTGATGCTACCTCCTTGAAGTGAGGCTAAACAGGCTCTATTCCTTGTTAAAGAAAAAGCAAGAGTATCCAAATGGAGACCGTGGAGAGATTCGTTTTATACTCTGTGTGGTTCGGAAAACAGTACAGATGTGACATTTGAACCTACCAAGCCTGCTATCCCACCATCGCCACTGGCCTTGGGGCTGTTGATTGCACAAAAATCCCCGTAACCTAACACACATCCTACCTTGCCTGCCCCCATATTAGGACATTGCTAACCTCGGTCAAGGAAGTGTTCCCTTTGCTGTAGTGGTTATAATAAAAACTCAGCTTTGCTTCATCAGTGTGTGTCTGGTGGCATTTCTGAGATAGTAGGTAGTTGACACCAGGAAGCCCAAGACCAGAGCCACGGTTGCATGTTTAAGATCTCCTGGAATCCTAAGGGGACCCTCCCTTTTGAAGAGATCATATCAACCCTACATATTTCAGGCCATTGCTTTATGGCTCTGTGTATGAATTTTCTCATGCCATCCATGCAAATCTGGAGTCCTTATTGATGATGGATAGAAAGGGGCTGTTGTGACTCCAGTGCCCAGGGAGAGTAGAAATACCAGTAAAGAAAGAAGCAGGCTTTAAAGGAGCTGGAGGAGCGAAGCCCTTCGTGGACCTACACCCTACAACATAAGACGTAGAGATGAATTTCAGTTGAGCTACAACACCCTAAATGTCAAGCCAGCCTGCCCCATGCTGACTCCTGGGTGTCATCGCCCCACTCCCCTGCAGAAAAATGAAGACATTGCTTTGTGGTAATTCCACGAAGGGCATGTGGCTCTCAGTCAATCTCAGCCTGACGAGGAAGTACAAAGAGACATTTAACCTTTGAAAAGGTTAAATTTTTCCTGCAGGTGAAGAGTGGTGAGAAGATTCTACAAGATAAGAAACAGGACCTTCTTAATGCTGAAGGCTAGAAAGAGAAGACTAGAAAAAGCAATGTTTAATGTGAACAGGTTCACTAATAAATGGAACCCCAGGCATCTCAAGAGGTCACCACTTAGCTCATTGTAGACCCAAGACTCAAGAAAAATGCTCAGCCTGCCTGGGTGGAGGCGGTCAAACATGAAAGACTGGTGCAACGCACTGGAGCTCAGAAGTGTGCCAGACTCCCCACCGGTCCAGCTTTGTTCCTCTGTGTTTCCTGGAGGTGTTTAGATTCATGAGCACAGATTTAGGCAAAGAAACATCCCTTGGCCATTCATTGATTGGTCCACCAGCAGGTAATTTGCCTCTAGGTTGTGGTCTACCCACTTTGGGATCTCACCCAGGACACAGACCTAAGGGCCGAAGTCCCATTGGGCATCTTCTCACACTTTGCACGTTGACTGAGGACAGTGCCCCCTATGGGTTGCCTGTCAATTTGGTCTATAAACTTAGTAGCACAGAGATGCTGCTAGGGTGGTGTTGCTTCTTGGGTCTGCTCGCTCTCGTGTGGACACAGTTGTGAATGTGCTCTTTTTCATTTTGTTTAGGCGTATCAGTTCCTGCCTGGTGGTAAGTAACTGTGAATCCACCCCGACTCACAGAGCAGCCATGCATCCCTCCCCCACTAGCCCCAGGACATTGCTCTATGCTTCATCCACATTACACTTAAAACTGAGCTCAGCAACTTACACATGGAACAACTTGTTTTCTCTCGTAGCCTATTTCCTCACACACATAGACGTGCCGTGTGGATTGTGATCATTGCCTCCAAAGTGCTGCACCAAATGGCTCGTCACTGGCCATTCCCCTTTGAACTCAACCACACATCTCTAAAAGACATGGTGTCAATGGGAATGTTTCATCTCTTTATAATTTATCATTTATTACCGGTTCCTTATTCTCGGTAACCATCCTACACAGCCTGAGCAAGACCTGATTGGTTACACTCTCCAGAAACTCTTGGGGCATTCTTTCCTCCACATCAGAACATACGCTAAGTCTTCAGTAAAAATCACCTAGTGCGAGTATGAATGACATTTAAGTTCTTCATCTAGTCTCTTGGCAACTCTGCTCTGTGCCTCAACTGTGCACCAGTCAGAGAGAAGTCATGTTTGTTTGGAGATTTAATCTAGTCTAGCTTTTGAGATCACAGGATACGGATGGATGCTTAGGGCAGGACAAGGCAAATGTAGACATGTTGCATGAATGCCCAGAGCTTCCCCACTGTGCATTTAATTCTGGAGTTAGATACCAATCAATCAATTCTGGTTTCATCTGTGTTTATCCTGGTATTTAACCTATAAAGTGACTGGGCCACCCCGGGAGAAGAGGAAATGTCCCTGCCACGCATGTTACCACCAAATGACAACTGATACACTGTCCAAAGCCAGAAATAACAGTCCCTGCCCCCAAACCACCATCCATATGCCCCCAATATTATTATTCTAAAAATTCCAATAATAGCAACGTCACCTGAAACTTATCACTAAGTGTTATCTCCATGAGAGATATTTCATGTATGTTATCTTATTTGATCTACCAAGCCCCTAGTGAGGAATTATCTTTATTAAATGTGAAAGGAAAAAAAGAGGTTCAAAGAGATTGATTAACGTGGTCAGAAGAAACTTTAAGTCAGCCCTGGAAATGGCCAGACTCCAAATCATGTGCTCTTTATGTAGAGATTTTGTTTTCGCAGGACTTTGCCACTTTACGCCATTTTAGGTAATAAAATTCCTAGTTAAATAACTGAACTTCATATTACATACTAAGTTTTAGTTTTAATATCACCTCAGGAGGAAGCTTTCCAAAAAAGAGAGAGAGAGAGAAAGAGAGAGAGAGAGCAAGAAAAACAAAGAAAACCTTACCTCTTTTGGTGCTTCCTCATTAATTCTTCTTTTATTTTCTATTATGGTTTCAAAGAGGGAAAATATTTTTTCTAACATTTTATTTACTAGTTTTGGTCTGACACTGGCCCCCCCAGGTGTGCACTCTGTGTATTTACCTGTCCTTCCCTTTTCCCTGTGTCTCTCTTGGGTGCCCCTCTGAGCTGCTGGAAGAGGCAGGCCACCTGCCACATTATTTTACACGGCATTGCCACATGTCCTCAGATCGGTTGAAGGGTCACCAGGAACTTCAAAGTCAGACTGGAGTGTCCAAAGCCCTGCTCACATCTGTCTTCCCTGTGGCCAAAGTCAAGAGCAAGAGGAAAAAGTACGCAAAAAGCCCCTTCTTTGAAAACACAAAGACCCCACCGAGGACTTATCCTTTCACATTCAGAAAGTAGTGACCTTTTGCCACCTTCGTAAAGAAGGGAGAAACGTTCTCTGCCCAGATATTATCCAAAAGGATCAATACTGGTTACTAATTGAAATTTAAATATGGCATTCACCTCTGCCATCCTAGCAATGCCACAGACCTCGGGACCTCCACGAAATGACCATGGGCAAGACAGCCTTAGACTTGACTTTATAGGACGATGCTGAGAACTTTCCGGTAGAACACACTTGAGGTGAAACTTCTTAAGTAAGCCTTTCTGAAATATATTTAGAACAATACCCTTGCATACCCTCATCGATTTATCTAGATCCCTCCTTCACCAGTGTCAAAGCTTAGCAGCACGGACTTCCAAGACAGTATCATGTACTCACTTCCCACTGGGAAGAGTAGTTTTCCTATTATCTCTCCTTCAATTAGACCCTTTCGGAGGCTGGAGGGTAGTGGGAGGAAAGCGCAAAGGGTCTAATCGTGGGAGTGTTGTATTCTAATTTCGATCAGCTAATATTTATGTGGCTGTGAAGAAAATTAAAATTATTTAATCTTGTGGATAAACACCGATTTTTGAAACCATTTAACAATATTTAGCCTCATCAGCCTACATAAAAGAAATAATTTTGCATTCATAATATCTAAGGGGCTAAAATACACTCAGGTTAAAGATACTATTTTGAGCTGATCGCAAGGATCACGAACTATCAAAAATGCAGATCACATTTCAGTCCATTTCACTGCCCATCTTCCCAACACCTGCTCAAGGCAGAATGACGTCCCCTTGGAAAGCAGATCTTCGATGCATGGCACCCGCTTGTGTATGGGTGTATGTCACTGATTCACCTACTCACTCGCGGCTTTGACAGAGGTGGATTGAGGACCAGGAGCCAAGTATTTCATCAGGCTTATTCATATTTGTTTTCTAAACTCACATATGGTACCACGATCACCTTCCAAAAGAGAAGACTGAGAATTATGCAGTTTGAGTATAATTTCCCAGGAGTGCTTCGATCACAAGGTTCGAATCTTTTTTTAAAAAAAAGATTTTATTTATTTGGGAGAGAGAGAGCACAGGTGGGTGAGGCAGAGGGAGAAGGAGAGAATCTCAAGCAGACTTGAGAATCTCAAAGCCCCGACGCAGGGCTCGATCTCACCACCTTGGGATCATGACCTGAGCCGAAACCACGAGTCGGAGGGTCAACCAACTGAGCCACCCAGGGGCCCCACTAGATTCCAATCTTGATGGTTGACTCCCTTTGCCACCAAGTCCCAGCAACTCCAGCATCCACTTGCCCACTGCAGAAGGCATGACAATGGAGACTAGCCGCTGTTTAACCCTCTCTCCTCCCTCATTCCACTCTCCCCTCTTCCCTTTGTCATTTCTCTCTCCTTTCCTCCATTGTTCCTTCTCGCTGTTGCATTCAAAACTGGGCTGAACTTAGTTAGCCCTTTATGGGTCTCCCCTCCTGTTGGATTTTGCTTTTGAAAATATAACTTTGACTGAACAAGGGATCATTTCTGTTTATATTTTCCTGCGTGACATGGGACATCTCTACTTGTTGAAAGCCTTGTTTTAAAATTCCTGATGTGCCATATAGTCAGAGATGTGCCCCTGAAGAGGAAAGTTTTGGTCTAGGAGTACATATCTGACAGTTACCGTTATAATGGCTGTGGTTTAAAAAACAAAACCAAAACAAACAAACAAACCAGAAAAACATAAGAGCGGGGGAGGGGGGACACCTGGCTGGCTCAGTCGGTGGAGCACGTGACTCTTGATCTCAGAGTTGTGAGTCTGAACCCCATGTTGGGTGTAGAGATGACTTAAATTAATAAATAAGTCTTTAAAACAAAACAAACCATGAGAATGAATGAGAAAGATACCGAGAGTGTACGCATTGAGAAAGCAGGGGGGTCGAGGCGAGAGAGAACAGAAGAACCAGCCAATCCAAATCAAGCAAACCCTGGGAACAGCCTCACAGAAACAGGAAGCAGATGCCATGAGACCACATGGGACCTGAAGGAAGGTAGATGACGTCAGAGAATGTCCCAGGGCTGGAGGAATCCCATGAAACACAGAGGAGAGGTACGAACACTAGGATGTTAAATTTAAATTATCAAGGTCAACATTTAACCCAAATTGCTATCTCGAAGAAGCCCATCTGCCCACCACTAATGCCGGTAGACCCCAGATTCCGGCCTCCAGCCTCAGATCGGCCAAAGGAATCCAGCTCTCATGGGACAGAAGCTGATTCTAAGCCTTGGGGCAAAAACAAAGTCAGGAGGGTTTTGCAGCTTGTCACTGTCGTCAGAAAGCAAGAGTATGTTTTAAATCTTAAAGGCAATTCTAAAGGGGACAAGAACTTTAATTAAAGGCTTTCACTGGCCCAGTTATGAAAATCTCGAGCATTTAAGAACCGGAGTATTCGTGGTAATGGTTTATGGTTAATTGAAATAAAGTGACTCTGTGAAAGGCAATGAGGTAATTATATTCAGAGGAAAAAAATTTGATTCAAAAGGAAGCATGTAACGGGGTATTTTTATTTAAGTTGGTACGCGGTGCTTGTGCTCACCTATACGTCTGTGCATGTACGAGTTTCATTTATTCTGTTAATCATACAGCTGCGTATGTGTGTGTGACTGAATTAATTACATCAATTATATGGCATTTTAGAATATGCTGGAATGTAAGTACGGTAATAAATTTTATAGTAATTGTAATCTTTATGTATTTGCTAGTAGAGTCTATTAAGTAATTTAAAAAGAACAGCCGTTTTAAAATGTCATTTCATTTATCTGATGGCATTGAATGAATGGGCCACTGCGTGTTCAAGGGTTAAAATGTTTTTAAGTCATATATGTATCCATATGTGTGTGTGTGTGTGTATACATATACATATGTTTGTATTTATGTTTCTGTATATGATCTAGAGAGTCTGGATTAACAGAGTCCCACTTTAAGCAGGAAATTGACCACAGACAGGACTGAAAATAGTCCCATGATGCACCGGGCAACAGGACAAGGCAAATTTAGTTGATCGCAGGTTGAAGATGAAGGCCCAGAAAGTGAGTGTCCTTGGGATGACCTTAGCCGCTAAGACACAAGAGGCAGGCAGAGAAGTGGGAGGATCCCCGTGTGTGTTCAGGGAACCACCTGGGAGCCTATGGCCCTGATTGGAAGGAAGAACTTGGGAGTGATTCGAACACAGTGGAGTAATCTAGTCGAGGGCCAGAGCGGTGTGCCCTCCTGTGTCCAGGGCCTTGGGCTGTGAGATCCTCCATGTGGAAGAACGGTGTCTCTATTAACTGACATAAAGTCACTTATAAAGTCCTAACAAGGCCATCCAGGTGCCGAGAATGTGTCCACTCCTTGGATCCCCATCCCAGCTGAACGTCTCCAATTGCCAAGTCACTTTATTCTAATGAGGAAAGAGCTTCCCCCAGCACCTGGAGAAATAAATTCTCATTTGCTTGGGATTTCCATTCTCTGGAAGTGTTACACTTATATCCTTAGGAGCTCTGGAAACCCAAGAAAGCTTAGAATCGATAACAGAGGTGATGAATTCTATCATACCTACGTATTTTATTTTTCCGTTAAGACACGGAGTAATTGGAGAACATTTGTATTTGAAGTATTTAGAGTGGTGAAGATCACTTACCACGTTATGCTACAGAACCAGCCGTTTTTCCCGGTAAGAATGTGATTGGAAATCAATGTTTTTGCCTTGTGACTTTAAACTGAAAAGTAGAAGAAATCTAGCTAAATGCTAAGATTGTATTAGAATGTTAAAGACAATTGGCTCATTGTTAAATATATTATGCTTGTTTAAATACATAAGACAGTTTTGCTTTTAAAATGACATCTGAACTGCTTAAAAAGAGAGCAGAAATATTAAATTTACAATTAAATTTACAATACAGTTTAAAATATGCAAAGAAATTCAATTCACTGGTCTTAAAATAAAGAACCCTTTAAAATAAATGTTAAAACGTATTAGTTTTGTAGATAGGATGCTAGGATTTGTCAGTTGTACTGAAAGGCTTAAGGAAAACATTGGGTTTGGGAATTTTGCTTTAATGTTTTGGTCATTGATTTAACCAAGTGGCCACAGTGGTCTTTCCTCTGCATGAAAACCACCCTGAGGGCACCTGGATGGCTTAGTTGGTTAAGCCTCTGACTCTTGGTTTCAGTTCAGGTCATGGTATTGGGGTTGTGAGATCGAGCCCCACGTCTAGCTCCACGCTCAGTGCAGTCTGCTTGAAATTCTCTCTTCCTCTCGCTCTGCCCCCTCCCTGCTTGCTCTCTCTGTCTCCTCTGTCTCCTGCTCTCTTGTCTCTCTAAAAATACATAAATAAAATCCTTAAAAGAAAAAAAAAAAAACACCCTGAAGGTAGCATCGCACAGGAATAGAGAGGACCGAGCGTCACTGCATAGCTGGGCGGCTGCGTGGGAAAGGCAGGGACCCAGGAGCCCATCCACTGAACCACAGTCAGCACCAACACATCCTGGGCTTCGCCTCTCCTTGGAGTGAGCCTCATTGGACCACGTGAATGGGGTTAGGTGGAGGGATTCAGTTGGGAAAGGGCACCCAGGAAACAAGGGGGCCAGGACGGGAATCTGCGGGCAGGGACCCATGTGACTGCAGTCTCCCCCCACCTCCGTTCTGTCTCAGATCACCAGAATGAGGAGGCGGAGACTCCTGGGGTCCCCTCCCCAACTCAGCATCCTGGTGGTGAGAGAGAACACGGGATCGGGATGGACCACATGGGCTCCCCTCAGGCTCCATCCCCACAAACCAAGTGACCTTGAGCAAGGGACGTACCATCAATTCTGCATCCAGGAAACACAGCTAAAGAAAGAACCAACCCCATGGGTCCGTTGTGAAATTTAATGAAAAAAATTTAATTGTGAAGTGTTTGCTTTAATCCCTGGCACAAACCACTCAAAAGTTGGTGAAGCTAGAAGAGTGTGGAGGGCCGTGACCCAGGGAAGGAAGGAGGGAAGAGAGTGCTTTCAAGTTCTTCTGCTGGTATCTTGCATCCAGGCATTTCCATGGTACCTGCTGGGCACCACCCCTAGCTCTTCCTTGGTTAGGTCCTGCCCTCTCAATGATGCCATGAAATGGGTGCTCTCTCCCTGTCCATGTCAAAGATGAGAAGTCAGGCTCAGAGAAGCTGGGTGGGCTGCCCGAGTCCACGCTGGCAACAGTCAGAAGTCATGCCTTGGCTGGTCAAGGTCATGCCTTGACCCCATGTGCTGGATACCAGTGAGGTCCCTGATGTGCGCATGAAGGAACTAAAGCAGGAAGAGTTTAACTGGTTTCCAGGAGGAGAGAGCGTCACCTGAGCTCAAATATCACCGATGCTAACCCCAGCAGACATCACAGTAAATGTGATGCATTATGTAACAGCACTCTTCTAACCACCTTGAACGTTGTTGATACATTAACTTGCTACATCATTTCAATTACTCCGTGGCACAGACTGTGTTATGACTTCCCTTGTTGCCTGAGGCCATCTGAGCGCAAGCATTATAAGTGGCTGCTATAGATCATCCATGCGGGGAGCGGCAGACCTGAGACTTCACCCCAGGGCAGCCTGGCTTTAGACCCTCCCTCAAAACCCCTGTGCCATACACACACACACACACACACACACGCCCATAATCACACAAGATACAATATTGAGCTACGTTCTTTATTCACTATTCTATGTGTTAAAACTTGAATCATGGAACATCTGGGTGACTCAGTATGTTAAGCATCTGCCTTTGGCTCAGGTCATGATCTCAGGGTCTTGGGATCGAGCCTCACATCAGGCTCCCTGCTCAGCGGGGAGCCTGCTTCTCCCTCTCCCTCTCCCTTTGCTACTCCCCCTGCTTGTGCTCTCTCTTCAATACATCAATAAGATCTTTTTTCTTAAAGACTTTTACAGATTTATTGGAGAGAGAGAGGACAAGCAGTGGGGAGGGGCAGAGGGAGAGAAAGAGAGAAAAGCAAACTCCTCTGTGAGCAGGAGCCCAACGTGGGGCTCAATCCTAGGACCCCGAGATCGTAACCTCAGCTAAAGGCAGCCACTCAAGTGACTGAGCCACCCAGGCGGACTACATAAATAAAATCTTTTTTTTTTTAAGTTAAATCATGAATTCCTCAAAACATAAAAATTTAGGATCTGTACTCTTCAACCCACATGTGTCCTATGGGGAGGGGGGCGGGAGGGTGCTTTGAATTGCTTCGGAAGCCACTTTTCATGGTTTCTTACACCAGGAGAAACCTCTAAGCCAACACTAATGAGTGTAACACCAGCATTGGTGGGAGGGGGATTTTTTCCTATTAAAATAGAGTCTTCCCCGGACAGTCTGAGGCACAGGGGCGATGAGTGGCCAACATCCCCCGCATTGTCAGTTTTAGTCAATAAAAATATCGGAGTTCAGTTAAATGTGAATTTCAGATAAACAACAAATAATGTTTAGCCTAAGTATGTCCCCGATTACAGTCCATCCCGTATCTTATCTAGTGACTGTATTTTTAATCTAAGTGTATCCTATATTGAACTGTGTGTCCAATCCTTTATCTGGTCACCCTGCCACAGAGCCCGTGGACAGAAATTTCACGCAGAGTGAGGTGAGGCCTGCCACTTCCTGCTTGAACTGTGTGTCAGAAATGGAGTTCAACAATCCGGGGGTCTGTTATTTCCACCTCAAAACTATCTGACTTGCTCTGTTGGTCAGCTCTATGCCACGTTCCTCCTCTGCCAATTCCAGAGAGCAAACCTGCAGGGGCTTCTGTCCCCAGAGAGAGGGGTGCGTGCCGTATCAAGGAAGAAGCACATTTGTTGTCAGCCTGATTGGCTAGAAATGTCCCCCTCCCCACCAACCTTAGAGTCCTCTTTCCTGTGTAGCAATAGTAAAAGAGACTACTTCAAATTTTTAGAACCCTCACCCTGCCGTGGTTTTTTGAAATAGTTCCTTAGAAATAGGGCTAGTCAGTGGAGAGGAGAAGGGAGTTGAGGGAAATTGGAAGGGGAGGTGAACCGTGAGAGACTATGGACTCTGAAAAACAATTTGAGGGTTTTGAAGGGGCGGGGGGTGGGAGGTTGGGGGAACCAGGTGGTAGGTATTAGAGAGGGCACAGATTGCATGGAGCACTGGGTGTGGTACAAAAACAATGAAACTGTTACGCTGAAAAGAAATAAAAAATTAAAAAAATAAATAAAAAGAAATAGGGCTAATCGGGGCACCTGGGTGGCTTAGTGGGTTAAAGCCTCTGCCTTCGGCTCAGGTCATGATCTCAGGATCCTGGGATCGAGCCCCACATCGGGCTCTCTGCTCAGCGGGGAGCCTGCTTCCCCCACTCTCTCTGCCTGCCTCTCTGCCTACTTGTGATCTCTGTCAAATAAATAAATAAAATCTTAAAAAAAAAAAGAAAGAAATAGGGCTAGTTGTTCATGAAATGAACTACCTTTGAGGAAGTGAATTTTTCCTGATAAAATACCCCACACTTCCAAGTAATAATTATGATTCCCATCATAATTATTCACTTGGTTGTGTGAATGGAACGACCCTATTATGTAAATTGTGTGCAATTGCTTAATAACATAAAATAAGTTTTAATCCATCTGTTTTCCGGAGTAGGAATGACCTGATCTAAATATTTCTTTTTGACAGAGGTGAATTTTTCTCAGCCAAGATTTAGGAAGAGGTAGCAGGTTGAAAAGGCTAAACATATACTTAATACTCTTCGGTAACAAGCCGAGCAGCCAGTTCCATTCAACTCACTGAACAAATGTGACTTTAAGTGGGCTTCACCATATATATCTTGGGATAAAAACAATGTCTGTCTTTTGGTCCCGTATGGATTTAATGAGATTCACGCACCACTGGTTTGTTGTAAATTAGAGATTAGTGTCGTTTTTGGGTTTGGTTTAAAAATACAAGGTGCCAAAGATGAATTAACTTTACACATGTTTGGAGAAATTGTATTAGGTTCACCCAAGTAGAACAAAAGGGAGGTCGTTATTAAGGAAAGGGATAAAATCGGAGACAGAAGTTATCTGAAAGAACCAGTGATCTGTTCCGATGTTACGGACAAGGAGGCGTACCGAAAACACTAATGAATTCACGCGTCTGGAGAAAGCCCCGCCAGGCTCGGGGTCTGATTAGCAAGGGCTGAGCATTTCACGAGCTTCCACGATCCAAAGGATCCAAGGAGGTGGAACAGGCCGTGTCCTCCAGTCTCCATTTCCCGCCTTCTCAAAGTCGCATGCATAGAAAACTCAGACCAGAAATTCGAATCAGGATTCCAGGTTAAGCCCTTAGAACCAGAGTGTGCATCCATCGAAGGGCTCGGCTGGGAGTCCCCAGTTCTTCCAGCTTCAAGAGACTCCAAAAATCTAGATTTCCATGTGAAAATTTCCATAGTTTTAATCTTAGATACCAATGCAACCAAAATTTAAAAAAGAGTGTGGAATAAGGAAATGAGGCTGCAGATGAATCTGTGCTATCGATTGTTAGTTGGTTACCTTTACACGAGCTCGCGGTAGGACGTGTTCTGTACAGCGTAAGACTGCACAGAGGCTGTGTTTGTAGTGTGCATAGGAGGTGGGGATTGGGGCATCAGGATTTCCTTGTTCAGAAAGTTCTACTGTGACACAGCCAAGTAGAACCGGGTGCCATAGGTCTGGTGCATGAATTCTCTTCCTTGGTGGGTCCAAGGTTCTCGGTTGCCTTCCTTGTCTCTTGGAGCTGCCCTGAGTTCTAATATTTGCCCCCATTTTCCTTGTAATAGGACATTCAGCTGTTTTTCGAGATTATCCGGGGCTTCTTAAGTGTCCTTGAAAAGCAAGACAAGGGTGCCTGGGTGGATCAGTTGGTTAAGTGAATGCCTTTGGCTCAGGTCATGATCCCAGAGTCCTGGGATGGGGTCCCCATAGGGCTCCCAGCTGCACGGGGAGTCTGCTTCTCCCTCTGACCTTTGTCACTTTCATGCTCCCTCACTCTTGAAAAAATAAATAAAATATTTAATTAAAAAAAAAAAGAAAAGAAAAGCAAGACAAATATCCATTCTAAGCAGAGGTTTTCAAGTGACCCCAAATAATGGAGATTTCGTTCAACTTGGAACAGCTCATTTAAAGAAACGCTCCAACTGTCTTCAATACCCTATTGGGAGAATTGCCCACCCCGTTGGCTGGTGACCCAGGGTTTTGTCCAGCCCACCTCCGTCATGCTGGAACTAACAACATGAAGTGTATTAAAAGAATGATGGGCCAGGAATCATGAGGATTCCATTCTAGTTCAAAAACCACTAACTAGGGCGCCTGGGTGGCTCAGTGGGTTAAGCCGCTGCCTTCGGCTCAGGTCATGATCTCAGGGTCCTGGGATCGAGTCCCGCATCGGGCTCTCTGCTCAGCAAGAAGCCTGCTTCCCTCTCTCTCTCTGTCTGCCTCTCTGTCTACTTGTGATCTCTCTCTGTCAAATAAATAAATAAAATCTTTAAAAAAAAAACACTAACTAGGTGACCTCGGACATAGCCTCTTCCCCTTGCTAATTGGACTGAGTCACTGTTTCCATTCACGCCACGCCTGAGGGTTCCAGTCTGTCCCTTCCGTAGCGTGCCCTGGGGATTTCAGATCTACGCGGCCATCCCCGTAGTTGTATATGCCTGTTCCTAGGGGAAAATCTCCTAATATACACTACCTACCACTTCTGTCCTCTGGTTCGTGCCTGTCTGACATGCATGTGTTATTGTTTAATACACACAGATATTTGCATATGGTTGCAGAAAGAAAACTGTAAATATACTCATTTAAAAGTAAGATTTATATCACGACCCTGAAGTAGAAGTGAGCATCATTTGATATACAAGGCAAGAGTCAGGGTTTCAACAAAAAACAGGATGCTCAAATAAGGATTGATCAAAGGAGGATTTATTTACCCAAAAAAAAAAAATCTAATCACACAGTTTTGGGGTGGGTGTTGCAGAATCAGGAGAGACAGTTCAGGACCCCAGTCTCTGGCAGGGAGACCACTAAAGTCTGCCCCCTTGTGGGCTTTCTAATTCCTGCATCTCCAAGAAGGGGTGACAGGTGGAGGTCAGGGTGGGGCATGGGAAGACATGATGGTGTTCAAGTGGTAATTAACAATATCTACATGAAAATCTTTTTCTCCCCTGCTTCACTGCCTGTGAGGTAAACCCTTCAAGGTTCGCGGGGTCTTAAAAGGCATCCAGCCACACACAACCACACACACACACACACACACACACAGAGCCATGGAAGGCAAGAGCCCTACACTCAATCCAGGAAGGGTGCTCTGGTCTGCTCGGTCGGGGGCAGATTCTGCTAAATGAGTTCGTCTTCGCTTACCCCTGAACCTAGGTTTGTCTCATGCGATGGAGGATGAGTTCCTACCAGACCTCGTCTTTTTGTCTGCACCTCCCCTGAGCACGAGGCAGGTGTTCGGTCAGCAGTGGTTGTAGGAAAGGATGGGTGAGCGGTGCCTCCCTATTGCTCACCCACTCATAATCTCTGAGAAGTCAGGATCCGTTGCCCTCCGGTTATGTAAATGAGCTAGAGAGGGTCCCTGGGGCTTGGTCCCCAGACTGTGTTTCTTCACAACAGCTGAGACGCATTAGCTCAAAAACCTGCTGGCACTGGACTAAAATTTTTATACAACCGATTGTTTTCAACAGAGCTGAGATAAGTGCATTTTAGCTATTTACAGCTTGCCTGCTTTGCAAACTCCTCACAACAGCACTGACATCTGCTAGTCCTAGATAAGACAAACCCCGTAGCAACAGAGACTTCAAGCAGCTGCTGGCCCTCGGAGCTCGCTGACCAAGACTCGTGCCATGCCTCTAAACAACATCACCTGGACACACAAGCTTCCTCGTCCTCCTCGCCTTCTGGGTAGCAGCCCCCAAACAGTAGCCTCTGGATCATCGCATGCGGTGGGGGAGGGGGGCTTTTGCCTGCAAACCCAGCCGCGTCCCCCAAGTAAGCCCACTGTGTGCTACTGCCACCTGGTGGTCAAATGTTTTCCCGAGCTCAGCCCCCAAAGCTCTTGAACCCCCTACATCTTCTTAGCATGCCCCCCAGTGAAGGAAGTCTGGGCCCCTCACTGCCCGTGAACTGAGCGGCATCTTTCCACTGCCCCAGCATTCAGAGGGAACTCTCAGTCTGTACCTGGTGTATGAACGAGTGGTTGGATGGATAGATAGATGACCCCTAGGAAATCTGGAACTGCTGTCCTCAATAGGGTGTCCCCAATGACAGTCTTCTGCCATCACCACCCTGGAGCCCTGAGAGAACCTCCGTCTAGCCCTCTGTACACAGTCAGTGCTTAATGGGTGCTGTTAATTGATCAATGAGAAGATCAGGCATCCCAGCAATCCTAGATTTTTGGTAAAAGAAGGACAGGGATAGACCTACAGGCCTGGCGGGCGACATCAGCTCCAAACCCTAAACACAGATACATCAGCTGCATGTGTCTCTGTCCTGGGGCTTCATGATGTTCAGGGAGCCTGCCTAGGGCTCCCAGCCCCAGAGTAAAGCCTCATCACTTGGTGAAGCTGAACTAGCTGAAATGACGGGTTCGCTGATGCTTTCGAGCTTGGGGCCATCGGGGGAGTTGGGGGGTGCAGGGTGAGAACCCAGCACTGCCCCCACGCTGGGTTCTCACCGTGCCCTGCTCCGTCTCATCTCTCCGTTGCTTCTGCTTTCTATTTACATCTTGATGTCACTGCATGGTGCGTTCAGCCCCCGCCGGCGAAGCCTGAAGCCGCGGCGCTGGGTCAGGGCCAAGCCGCGGGTGAGCGAGGCAGAGTCCCCGCCGTCTTCTTCCAGTACCCCCGCTGCCATCTTCAGGGCTTCTTCATTATTTTCAGATTTGATACGTACGGACCAGAGCGCACCCAATGCTGCAAGAAAGCTTCCTTGAAACCAGTGGGAAGTTTCTTCAGATTTCCTGTTCTGCTTTCCCCACTGGCCAATCATCCGGAAACTCTTCCTCCAAAATGAATGTTTGACTTCCATCATCGGGGGAAAATGAAATAATACCCCCCTCACAGTCCTGACTTGACTTACTCCCTAATTAGAGGATGCAGAATCCTTTTAAAGGGGCCTTTGAATGTGTGGATGCAAAAGAATGAAATGCTGTAACGGGAACCGCCCATGAATGCTAATGAGAGAATATCCCCAGGCAGGACTATTTCCCACCATCTAGGGAAGCCACTTATTTTTACCTTTGCATTGGATCAATTAGGCTTTGTATCCTTAAGGATTAGGCATTATCTGTGGCCACAAATGACTAGAAGTTATCCGTGTCTGAATCCTCTTGGGGAGAAGGTAAAGCTGACGTTGTCCTGTGTCCTGGGATCTGATGGAATGAATGACCGCCAAAATCAATACCAGAAGAACTGCCACCGGCCCCAGACACAGGTTTGAATCAATGAGAACTTGGGAAATCATGGCAGGTGCCACATCCCTGCTTTGCCCAGCTTCCAACGTGAGGGATTCAATAAAAATAGACGCGTCCCCACCGGTTCTCACTCTCTCCACCCACGACACTTCGTGCTGTGTTCTCTCGAGAACGTGGCTCTGATCTAGCAGAGCTGTGCCCTTGAAGAAGCCTCTTTTTTTGGCAAATGGAGTTTTTGGCTCAGACCCATGGAGTTAATATGGGTGAAGACCATTTTCCTCTCTATGGACACTCAGTGTGATGGCCAGAGGTCATTATTTCTCCCTTCAAAATGAATTAACAATTTTAAGACGATGTCACTTTTGTCTTTGCACAAGGAAAATCAGCTTCCTCATTATCCTTGAACCCTGGGACCCTTTCCCACCGTGTCTGCGTTGGATTTCTTTATATAAAGCTCCCCTATCGCAGCAACACACAAGAACCATCTGGATGGATAGATTTCCAAGAGGGGCTTTGGCAGGACACAAGAATTTAAGAGCTCCACAATATAGAGGGATCGACTCAGAAGTACACGTAGTCAGCGCAAAGAGTCAGACAATTGCCAGGAATCCTTTTTAGAAACTGGCAGAATTCAATTTAATGCGATAGGTGATTTGGGATATAGGAAGAGAGGAAAATGAACTCGCAGTGGCTTTTGCCTCATTTCACCTAATAATTTCAGTATAAACCTTTCATCAACGTTTCATCAAAAGGAATTTCTGTGTCTGCTATTTTATCTCTAGCTACCAAACAGCATGCACACCATTAATATCCTCCGTGGGACAAATTCCAGGCCGCTGGGGGGTCCAAGGAGGAAAGAAAGAAATAAACAGACAGAATTCAGATGAGACCCGGTCGTCCCCTCAGCAGACTCCAGAGTTAAACAGATGCTTGGGCACCCATGCATTTCAGGGGAAAATTAAATGGGTAGCGGGCTTCAGAGGTCCAAGGAAACTGAGACCCCCACCCCCAGACCTGTTCTTCGATGGGAAGGACCAATGTGCCTTCTGGCAACACAGTACTTGTCACATCAGATCAAGCACGGGCTTGTGCAAATGTCTTAGTGACTCCCATTCGAAGCCATATGGCACCCACCAGCCAGTGACCTTTTCCAGACACTGGAAGCAAATCTGTCAACAGTCCAGATCATCTAAGCTTTACTTTCCCCCTAAGTCTTGTTCGAGTGACATTTAAAGATGCAGGGAATCATGGGAATCCATCCCAGCAGGCTCGTATCAAATGGAAAAGGAAAGTTGGCTGGGTCCAGATTTTTCAACTGTGACATGAGACCAGCAAGTGTGTTGACACCCAGTGTGAGTGTGTGCATTCCCCAGCAACGATCCCCGAGAAAAACTCCCAGTTCCGTGAGGAACTGTCCCAGTGACATTGTTCTGAACAATGATGTGGGGCCTGGAGAAGACACTTAATCCTACATCAAGCTTGGTTGGTGCTGAATTTGAAAACATAGGCAGGAAACAGAAACCGATGGTTAGAAAAGAGAGAAAGTGAGTGAGAGAAGTCACTAAAACACACGTTGTCATTTCATCCCTGGAGCTTCGACCTTACCCTCTCAAGCCCTAGGGATCTGCTCTGAATGTGCAATTTCCATATCCCACCAAGATGCTGTCCAGAGATTGGCTGCATCGTGGACACAGCCCCGAAGGCACAGGCCCCCCGCCCTCGTGGAATGTTCTCAGTAACAGCATCACCGCTGCTGCGTCTCCAAGGACTGAGACGCAAAAGGGAAGCCTTTTCTAAAAACGCGAGCACAGGGGGTCCAAGGCGCCAGTGAAGACACTTGTCAAAGGTGCCCGTGAAGAATGCCACCGCAGTCCTCGGAACATGGCCGTGTAAGTGGATGTCGGCATTTTACATCCATGGCTTTATATCCATACACAGACCCGAGTAAACTACAAAAATGTGTATTTGACCATTTTATCTATGCCTCCAAACTCCTCTATATTTAAATTGGCAATAAAACCCTTTCAAAAAAAATTTTCCCAGTGGCAAACCGTGGCCAGTCGCCTTAGGTTTGGGTTGGCGCAGATCGGGGATTTTTAGGAAAATCTCTGTGCGGCCATTGGAAATGTGTCAAATATTTGAGAGATATGTGAGATATCAATTTCAGGGGCTGGAGGAAGCTGGGGAAGCATGCCCCCGGATCCAGGGTGACCCAGAGACTGAATCTGGCTCTCGGAAATGATTCCTTTCTTCTTCTCAGGTTTTTAAATGTTTGAGGATTTTACGTTAAATACAGGATAATGGGGTCTCAGGAATAAGTGTAGTTGCTGTCGCCGGGTCCACAGGTGCAGCCACTGAGTCCGCACCACACATAGCAGTGATTGGATGCAAATGAGGGCAGACACCGCCCCCTATAGGCGGGACGTGTTCCACTCACTTAGCTGCAGTCCTCACCACTCCCTATAGCCTCACAGCCTCCCTCAGAAGGACGACCTGCTCTGGCTCCTGTGGGGCATGTGGATTTGGGACTCCAGGTCTTCTCACACTCTCTATTCCTTCTCGGAGGAGACTAAGCCCTCCAGGACCTGTGGGTCTCAGAGCCCACTTTAGAAATTTCTAAATCCCTGGGGATGCCTGGGTGGCTCAGTCTGCCGAGCATCTGAATCTTGATTTAGCTTAGGTCGTGATCTCAGGGTCATGAGATCTAGCCCTGCGTCCACTCCACACTCCATGGGGAGGCTGGTTGAGATTCTCTCTCTCCCTCTGCTAACACTCCTTCTCTAATAAATACATAAACCTTAAAAGAGAAGGAGGAGGAGGAGAAGAAACCTGTAAAGCCCTGTAAGGAGAGCTCACGTCATCAGATAATGTGTTTACACCCATCCGTTTGTGGAATGTTCTTTAAATCTAAATGTTTATTTTTACGGAATGTTGCACTTAGATGCAACACTGAGTTGGCCCCACTCCTGGATTAACGTTACACTATAACCACTGATCCATGGAAAGCCTGTTTCTTTCTTCATTATGTATTTTGTCCCTTCATTCTCTAATTCCACTCTTACTGACTTCATAGGAACCGGACCAACATACTTACGTGAGCCCTCCCAGGATTGAACTTCCTACCCTCTTGACACAAACATCCTGCAAGGCCAGACTTGACGTTTACCTCCCCAAACGCCCAGCTCATGGCCATGTCCTGTGGGAACCCCAAGGCCCCCACCCGTCCCCGAGAACCTGCGGCGTTAGGCATGTCCTTCCTCCTCCTCCTCACCTGTGTCTGCCTTGCACGGTGGCCGTTTCCATGCATGCCGCGTCCCCTTCCCAGAACTGAAGAAATTCCAGGGCTAAGACTGTGTCCTGGTGTATCTCTGACACTTTTGCGGGACAAGGACTTACCTGGAGCTGCACAGGGAAATTTTGCTAAAATTAAAAACCATGCCCATCCCGTGAGAGCCATGGAGCCATTTGCACAATCCTCCCTCCTTCCCTGATGTCCAAAGGTACCCACCTCCGAATGATGCCGCCTCTGGTGTCATATGGTTAAGCACACACAGAACTACACGTGTGCGTGACGGGCCGTCGGCCGCGGCCCCAGCGTCCGCTTACCGAGGACGTTTGATCGCCTGAACATTCACGCTTGCTGCCTGGAATTGGAGTTTGAATCAAAGTGGTGGGATGTTTCTTTTCTCCACGACACGATGACAAAGGAAGAGATCCCCGGGAGTAAACCCTGAGAATAGGGATGTGGCTGAACCCTGTCCTCAAAGTGCTTTGCCAGACAATTGAGAACCACTATTTTGTCTGTGGCTAAAAATACAAAAGTAGGGCAAGCTATAGGAGATCAATTTTAAATCATCTGAAGCTACAGGAAGGACATTTTCTGAGGTGCTTTTGAGATGGGATAATTTATGTTTCTGCCATGGCCTTTTAATAAAAGGGTGGCGGGGTTGGGGGGAGAGACCGCTATCGGCGTTTCCAGTACTCCCTTCCCGACACCGTGTTTTACCCACATGTTAACGGTTCAACCAATGACAAGCCGTCAGAATTTTTTTCTAAGACTGTGGAGATGAGTTACTGTTGTTCCTTATGAATGTGATGTCGTTACCAAAATAAAACAACTTACAAATTGTGTCATTAACTCACGCTGCTGGTGGAAAGGTAATTTCCCATGTTTCTGCTTCCAGAAGAGCAGAGAGCTGAAATTGGAAATTTTACTTGTAGAACAGAATTCTTTCTTGGGGAACATGGGTGGGGGGCAAGGTCAATGACAGAATGCAATGTACTCACACCTCACAACAGCCCGGGAGGTCATCAAGTGATTCCCATTTTACACAGCGAGAAACAGACCAGCTCAGTCCCAACCACTCTCTTCTGGAAGGAGTCCCCAGCATCCATCTGTGGGCCTGTCCCCCGCTGTCCCTGAGCACAGCTGCCCCAGGGTCTCCCTCGACAATCACCTTGGGGATCATCCATACCCTCTCCTGTGGCAGAGCCCCCCGCCTTGTGTATTTCTCTTTCTTGGTTAACACCTTCATTTTGATGAAAACTTTGTCCAACAGCTTCCCTAGCAAGAGGGCAGCCTTGATCACTTTTGAGACCGTAATCTGAACCACATCTGGGGGACACTTTAAAATCAAGTAATCCACCCCATTCCCATGTCCGCGTCAGTGCTGGCATTCATGATCGTGTCGTCAAGGTGCAAATATTCTAGGGGGTCACAGCCTTTCGGGGGGGATGTGTGGGGAAGGGATTGCACAATGAGGCAGTTTGGCTCAGTCAAGGGGTCTTGGAGCAAGTGACCCCACATCTCCAGGGACACTCACCGCTCTGCTCGTCACTCAGAAACAAAACCCTGCAAGCAGCCTGCATGGCGAGTGTCCATGGGGAGAGGGACCAGGAGAGTCTGGGTCTGAAGGCTCAAGGTGTCCATTAGTTCAGACCTGACATCCTGCCCACACTAGACACGTCGCCAATGAAACCAAGAGGCAGGACTACTTGCCGGGCCTTAGCAAGCGGGTTCGGCACAAGGAAAATCGTTGGCAGTCTGGGGAAAATAAATTAGAATATGCAAAGCTTCTAAATACAATCCATTAGCACAGAAGATAAAAAGGCACATAATTTGATGAAAGCAAACATAGATGCCCCCCCTCATCGTCCCAGTCGCTACCGTTTTCTTGTTACCACAGTTAATCATTTTTATTGTGATTGCCGCAGTTTATGGAAAGAGAAAAGAAGGTTTGTAACAGAAATTATTTGCATGTACGTTTGCTATTCAACATATGGCTCGCCCTTCGCGGAAGTGGGTTCTTACATCTGGATACCGATGTCTTTAACATGATCTCCCGTAGTATCCCTCTTCTCCGGGGTTGGAGTCACCCATGGTCAACCGGAAGCAGGTGGTCCTCCTTCTGGTGCATCGGCAGGTCAACTGCAGCCTAATGTGACGTCACGGGCCCATGTCACTCACCTCACTCCCCATCACGGGTGCATTTCATTACCCCCATCATCACCACAAGAAGAAGAAGAGGGGTGAGCACAGTACAAGGAGACATTCTGAGAGAGGGAGAGGGAGAGCACATTCATGCAACTTTTATTATAATATGTTATAATTGTTCTATCTCATTATGGATTACTGCAGCGGATCTCTTACTGTGCCTGATTTATAAGTTTCATGTTATCACAGGTGTGTACGCACAGGTAAAAACATAGCATATAGAGGGTTTGGTACTGTCCGTGATTGGGGCATCCGCTAGGGGTCTCAAGACGGATCCCTGTAGGTAAGGGGGGCTCCCAGCATGTACGCACTTCAGCTAATGCTGAAGCCTTCCAAAGAGAAATCTCAGACTATTAGATCAATATTTTATTCTAATGCTGATCAACCCTCTCTATAAATGCCATCTCTCCCCCACCCTCCGAATAAAACAAGATAATGTTTTCCTACAAAAGAATTGAGAAGGCCTGCCTATTTTTCTCCAGGGTAATGGAATATATTTATCGATGCAGAATAAATGACATGAGTCAGGGTTCACGGCGGAGACTCCCATAGCTCTCACTAATCTTATAAAGATGAAGTGTGCTGGGCGTCTCCGTAAATGAGACCCATCTAGTCCTTAAAAGCATATTCAGTTCATAATTTTCACCCACCATCCCTGCATTTTTCAGGGTCAATAGTGAAGTGCGGTATCCGACACTCTATTTGGTCTTTAGCAATCTCATTTTTGTGGATCTGAATCTCATCAGGGAAAATGAACTCAGAGATAAATCTGCATAATTACACATACTCTCTGCTTGCCGCAAAACATCTAGCCATTCCAATTTCTCCCGCATCCATTGTTACGGGGTCCAGGAGAAACACAATGCAAATTCCACAGACAAGGGAATGCTCGCCTCTAGAGCTCCAGAGAGAATACGGCTCGTGACATTCAAGATTTGATTTGAGACTCCTTTTCCTCATGTACCTTCTGAGAAAATAATACGGTAATGTTATTCCCAGGCACAAATGCAAATTCATCACCGTTTAGGCAAGCTGCCTATTTGCATGAACAGCGCAAGTTTGCCCAATAGTTTTTACTTAACTATTATGGGACCGACACCGACAAACAATTTCTGAAAAGCTTTTTTTATTCGGCCATAACAGAACTTCAGAAAGTACACATACTTCTCAGACGTAGATAGCTCGATGAATTATCACAGAGCAAATGCACACAGGCAGCCTCCACCTGGGTCAATAAATAAGACATCAGGGATGTCCCCAGGTCCCCGGACCCCCTGTGGTTTGCCTTCCTGATCGCTACCCAGAGTTAACGTTCTCCAGGTCCCAGAGCCAAGTACAACTGGGCAGTTCTGTGTGTTTTGAACTTGGCACAGACAGAATTGTCAAGGCAAGTGTATTTGGCTGCCCGGCCGCTTTCCCTCTGAACTCACTGACTGAGTTCACTACCCATTTGTGGTGTGTATCTGTGGTGCGTTCATTCTCCTTTTGTACTCGGTACATTTCATCTTCGGCATATTTGGTACGAATAGACCAAAACTTATTTTTACCCATTATACTGTTGTGCCTGATTTGGGGCTTTCTTAATAATGCTGCTAGTAACACTAATATTTTCGTACATGTATTTTGGTGCAGGTTTAAAATTGCTGGGTGCGACGGTGTGAACATGTTCTGTTTTAGTAGATAATGCCCAATACTGCCTCACGGTGGTTGGACTGGTTTTCATTCCCACCAGAAGTGTGTGAGAATTCCAGGAAGTCAAAATCCTCACCAATACTAGACATTTGTCAGGCTTTCAAGTGTATTAACTGCACGTACGTATGTAACCTCATGGTGGTTTTGAGTTGTACTTTCGTGGCAAAGGAGGTTGGAAATATTTCAATGTACTTGCTGGTTGTGGGATAGCAATCACCACCACCCACTCCCCGATAGTTGGAAGCATCCTTTCATTCGATCTTGCCATTTTTCTAATAGGTATGAATGTCGTTTGCATATGGATTTATAGAATTCTTCTGTGTCCTGGATATGAGCCTTTTGTTGATTTTATACGTGCTAATGTTTTCTCTCATTCTGTGGTTTATCTTTCCGCGTTCTTGATGTGGTCATTTGATGAGTAGACGTCCCAAACTTTAATGTAGTCAAATGAACCAGGGTTTGACTCTGTGTCTGTTGCTTTTGTGTTTGGCTTAAGAGATCTTTGTCTACACAAACACCATGTTTTCTTATAGAAATCCTGTGTCTTACCTTTGCATAGGGCTCACCAATTTACATGAAACTGATTTTTGTGTATGGTGTGAGGTAAGAGTCATCATTATTTTTTTCCATTTTTGTTTTTGTTTTTTTGGGTTTTTTGGGTGTGGGGGTTGGTGGGCAGCAAAGCAAGGTTTACTGAGCAATAGTGAAGTGACAGTACAGAGCTCCCAAGGTGGGAGGGGACCCAAGAGGGCTGCCCATTATCATTTCTTTTTTTTTTTTAAGATTTTTTTTATTTGTCTGACAGAGAGAGAGAGATCACAAGTAGGCAAAGAGGCAGGCAGAGAGAGAGGGGGAAGTAGGCTCCCCGCTGAGCAGAGAGCCCGATGTGGGGCTCAATCCCAGGACCCTGAGATCATGACCTGAGCCGAAGGCAGAGGCTTAACCCACTGAGCCACCCAGGTGCCCTATTAGTTTTTTTCAAACCCAACACCATTTGTTGAAAAGGGACCTTTTCCCCAACACATTGCAGGACCATCTTTGACAGAAGTCAGGTGTCCATACAGGCACAGCTGTTTTAGGGGAATTCTAATCTGTGTCTTCAGCTGATTTTTCTATCCCTGCACCCACAGGATATTGGTACAATAACTAAGACATTTTATTATACCTGATGGAGTAATTTCTTTAAATTCACCTCTTTTCTTAAAGGTTCTCTTGGCTGTTCCTGGAGATTTGCATTTTCACATAAGTTTTAGAATCTGCTGGTCAAATATCTTCTGGGATTTTGATCCAAGTTCCATTGGAGCTATATGAACACATTTATAATATTAAGACTTCAGTTCATGGGGGCACCTCGCTGGCTCAGTCAGTGCAGAATGCAACTCTTCATCTCCAGGTCATGAGTTCGAGCCCTCACGTTGGGTGTGGAGTTTACTTAAAAATAAAACTAAAAAAATGAATACTGTTATGCTGAAAAAAAAATAAAAAAATTATAAAAAAAATAAAACTAAAAAAGAAAAGACTTCAGTTCATGAACTATGGTATATCCCATTTTGAGTATCTTTAATTCATCTGAATGCAGCTTTATTCTTTATACTGCTGAAGTCTTGAATATCTTTCCCTAACTTTGGCCTTCGTTATTGTATCTTCTGTTCAGTGTTAAATGGTAACATTACTTAATTTCATTTTCTCAGTCTGTTACTGTGATACAAACGCATGATCATTTTTTTATGTCGATCTCTATGCAAGTGACCTTAGTACATTTACTTATTAATTTAAAAAATTATCTGCATGTTCTTTCAGGTTTCCTGCAAATATAATCGTGCCATCTACAAACAACGACAGCTTTCTTCTTTCTTTCCCAATCCTCAATTATTTCTTTCTGTTTATTTATCAAGGCAGTGAGGATTTCCACATATTTAACAGAAGTGGCAGTGTAGAAGAGCTTTGTCGCATCTCCAGACTCAGAGAGATAGCTTTTAATATTTTGCCATCAGATATAACATTTGCTGTGCATTATATTCTGTGGACATCCTATCACAGGTCAACATACTTCCCTTCCATTTATGGTTTTTTTTTTTTTTTTTTTTTTTTTTTTTAATTTTTTTATTTTTTCAGCATAACAGTATTCATTATTTTTGCACCACACCCAGTGCTCCATGCAATCTGTGCCCTCCACAATACCCACCACCTGGTGCCCCAACCTCCCACCCCCCACCCCTTCAAAATTCCCAGATCGTTTTTCAGAGTCCATAGTCTCTCATGGTTCACCTCCCCTTCCAATTTCCCTCAACTCCCCTCTCCATCTCCCCTTGTCCTCCATGCTATTTGTTATGCTCCACAAATAAGTGAAACCATATGATAATTGACTCTCTCTGCTTGACTTATTTCACTCAGCATAATCTCTTCCAGTCCCGTCCATGTTGTTACAAAACTTGGGTATTCATCCTTTCTTTCTTTCTTTCTTTTTTTTTTTTTTACAGCTTTATAAACATATATTTTTATCCCCAGGGATACAGGTATGCGAATCGCCAGGTTTACACACTTCACAACCATAGCACATACCCTCCCCAATATCCATAACCCCACGCCCTCTCCCAACCCCCTCCCCCCATCAACCCTCAGTTTGTTTTGTGAGATTAAGAGTCACTTATGGTTTGTCTCCCTCCCAATCCCATCTTGTTTCATTTACTCTTCTCCTACCCCCTCAACCCCCCATGTTTCATCTCCTCTCCCTCATATCAGGGAGATCATATGATAGTTGTCTTTCTCCGATTGACTTATTTCGCTAAGCATGATACCCTCTAGTTCCATCCACGTCGTCGCAAATGGCAAGATTTCATTTCTTTTGATGGCTGCATAGTATTCCATTGTGTATATATACCACATCTTCTTTATCCATTCGTCTGTAGATGGACATCTAGGTTCTTTCCATAGTTTGGCTATTGTAGACATTGCTGCTATAAACATTCGGGTGCATGTACCCCTTCGGATCACTATGTTTGTATCTTTAGGGTAAATACCCAGCAGTGCAATTGCAGGGTCATAGGGTAGTTCTATTTTCAACATTTTGAGGAACCTCCATGCTGTTTTCCAGAGTGGTTGCACCAGCTTGCATTCCCACCAACAGTGTAGGAGGGTTCCCCTTTCTCCGCATCCTCGCCAGCATCTGTCATTTCCTGACTTGTTAATTTTAGCCATTCTGACTGGTGTGAGGTGATATCTCATGGTGGTTTTGATTTGTATTTCCCTGATGCCGAGTGATATGGAGCACTTTTTCATGTGTCTGTTGGCCATCTGGATGTCTTCTTTGCAGAAATGTCTGTTCATGTCCTCTGCCCATTTCTTGATTGGATTCTTTGTTCTTTGGGTGTTGAGTTTGCTAAGTTCTTTATAGATTTTGGACACTAGCCCTTTATCTGATATGTCATTTGCAAATATCTTCTCCCATTCTGTCAGTTGTCTTTTGGTTTTGTTCACTGTTTCCTTTGCTGTGCAAAAGCTTTTGATCTTGATAAAATCCCAAAAGTTCATTTTTGCCCTTGCTTCCCTTGCCTTTGGTGATGTTCCTAGGAAGATGTTGCTGCGGCTGACGTCGAAGAGGTTGCTGCCTGTGTTCTCCTCGAGGATTTTGATGGATTCCTTTCTCACATTGAGATCCTTCATCCATTTTGAGTCTATTTTCGTGTGTGGTGTAAGGAAATGATCCAATTTCATTTTTCTGCATGTGGCTGTCCAATTTTCCCAACACCATTTATTGAAGAGGCTGTCTTTGTTCCATTGGACATTCTTTCCTGCTTTGTCGAAGATGAGTTGACCATAGAGTTGAGGGTCCATTTCTGGGCTCTCTATTCTGTTCCATTGATCTATGTGTCTGTTTTTGTGCCAGTACCATGCTGTCTTGATGATGACAGCTTTGTAATAGAGCTTGAAGTCCGGAATTGTGATGCCACCAACTTTGGCTTTCTTTTTCAATATTCCTTTGGCTATTCGAGGTCTTTTCTGGTTCCATATAAATTTTAGGATTATTTGTTCCATTTCTTTGAAAAAAATGGATGGTACTTTGATAGGAATTGCATTAAATGTGTAGATTGCTTTAGGTAGCATAGACATTTTCACAATATTTATTCTTCCAATCCAGGAGCATGGAACATTTTTCCATTTCTTTGTGTCTTCCTCAATTTCTTTCATGAGTACTTTATAGTTTTCTGAGTATAGATTCTTAGTCTCTTTGGTTAGGTTTATTCCTAAGTATCTTATAGTTTGGGTGCAATTGTAAATGGGATGGACTCCTTAATTTCTCTTTCTTCTGTCTTGTTGTTGGTGTAGAGAAATGCAACTGATTTCTGTGCATTGATTTTATATCCTGACACTTTACTGAATTCCTGAACAAGTTCTAGCAGTTTTGGAGTGGAGTCTTTTGGGTTTTCCACATAGAGTATCATATCATCTGCGAAGAGTGATAGTTTGACTTCTTCTTTGCCGATTTGGATGCCTTTAATTTCCTTTTGTTGTCTGATTGCTGAGGCTAGGACTTCTAGTACTATGTTGAATAGCAGTGGTGATAACGGACATCCCTGCCGTGTTCCTGACCTTAGCGGAAAAGCTTTCAGTTTTTCTCCATTGAGAATGATATTTGCGGTGGGTTTTTCATAGATGGCTTTGATAATATTGAGGTATGTGCCGTCTATCCCTACACTTTGAAGAGTTTTGATCAGGTAGGGATGCTGTACTTTGTCAAATGCTTTTTCAGCATCTATGGAGAGTATCATATGGTTCTTGTTCTTTCTTTTATTAATGTGTTGTATCACATTGATTGATTTGCGGATGTTGAACCAGCCTTGCAGCCCTGGAATAAATCCCACTTGGTCGTGGTGAATAATCCTTTTAATGTACTGTTGAATCCTATTGGCTAGTATTTTGGCGAGAATTTTTGCATCTGTGTTCATCAAGGATATTGGTCTGTAGTTCTCTTTTTTGTTGGGATCCTTGTCTGGTTTTGGGATCAAGGTGATGCTGGCCTCATAAAATGAGTTTGGAAGTTTTCCTTCTATTTCTATTTTGTGGAACAGTTTCAGGAGAATAGGAATTAGTTCTTCTTTAAATGTTTGGTAGAATTCCCCCGGGAAGCCGTCTGGCCCTGGGCTTTTGTTTGTTTGGAGATTTTTGATGACTGTTTCAATCTCCTTACTGCTTATGGGTCTGTTCAGGCTTTCTATTTCTTCCTGGTTCAGTTGTGGTAGTTTATATGTCTCTAGGAATGCATCCATTTCTTCCAGATTGTCAAATTTGTTGGCGTAGAGTTGCTCATAGTATGTTCTTATTATTGTCTGTATTTCTTTGGTGTTCGTTGTGATCTCTCCTCTTTCATTCATGATTTTATTTATTTGGGTCCTTTCTCTTTTCTTTTTGATAAGTCTGGCCAGGGGTTTATCAATCTTATTAATTCTTTCAAAGAACCAGCTCCTCGTTTCGTTGATTTGTTCTATTGTTTTTTTGGTTTCTATTTCATTGATTTCTGCTCTGATCTTTATGATTTCTCTTCTCCTGCTGGGTTTAGGGTTTCTTTCTTGTTCTTTCTCCAACTCCTTTAGGTGTAGGGTTAGGTTGTGTACCTGAGATCTTTCTTGTTTCTTGAGAAAGGCTTGTACCGCTATATATTTTCCTCTCAGGACTGCCTTTGTTGTGTCCCACAGATTTTGAACCGTTGTGTTTTCATTATCATTTGTTTCCATAAATTTTTTCAATTCTTCTTTAATTTCCTGGTTGACCCATTCATTCTTTAGAAGGATGCTGTTTAGTCTCCATGTATTTGGGTTCTTTCCAAATTTCCTCTTGTGATTGAGTTCTAGCTTTAGAGCATTGTGGTCTGAAAATATGCAGGGAATGATCCCAATCTTTTGATACCGGTTGAGACTTGATTTAGGACCAAGAATGTGATCTATTCTGGAGAATGTTCCATGTGCACTAGAGAAGAATGTGTATTCTGTTGCTTTGGGATGAAATGTTCTGAATATATCTGTGATGTCCATCTGGTCCAGTGTGTCATTTAAGGCCTTGATTTCCTTGTGATCTTTTGCTTGGATGATCTGTCCATTTCAGTGAGGGGAGTGTTAAAATCCCCTACTATTATTGTATTCTTGTCGATGTGTTCTTTGATTTTGTTATTAATTGGTTTATATAGTTGGCTGCTCCCACGTTAGGGGCATAGATATTTAAAATTGTTAGATCTTCTTGTTGGACAGTTCCTTTGAGTATGATATAGTGTCCTTCCTCATCTCTTATTATAGTCTTTGGCTTAAAATCTAATTGATCTGCTATAAGGATTGCCACTCCTGCTTTCTTCTGATGTCCATTAGCATGGTAAATTCTTTTCCACCCCCTCACTTTAAACCTGGAGGTGTCTTCGGGTTTAAGATGAGTTTCTTGTAGGCAACATATAGATGGTTTTTGTTTTTTTATCCATTCTGATACCCTGTGTCTTTTGATTGGGGCATTTAGCCCATTAACATTCAGGGTAAGTATTGAGAGATATGAATTTAGTGCCATTGTATTGCCTGTAAGGTGACTGTTATTGTATATTGTCTCTGTTTCTTTCTGATCTACTACTTTGAGGGTCTCTCTTTGCTTAGAGGACCCCTTTCAATATTTCCTGTAGAGCTGGTTTGGTATTTGCAAATTCTTTCAGTTTTTGTTTGTCCTGGAAGCTTTTAATCTCTCCGTCTATTTTCAATGATAGCCTAGCTGGATATAGTATTCTTGGCTGCATGTTTTTCTCATTTAGTACTCTGAATATATCATGCCAGCTCTTTCTGGCCTGCCAGGTCTCTGTAGATAAGTCTGCTGCCAATCTAATATTTTTACCATTGTACGTTACAGACTTCTTTTCCCGGGCTGCTTTCAGGATCTTTTCTTTGTCACTAAGACTTGTCAATTTTACTATTAGGTGACGGGGTGTGGACCTATTCGTATTGATTTTGAGGGGGGTTCTCTGAACCTCCTGAATTTGGATGCTTGTTCCCTTTGCCATATTGGGGAAATTCTCTCTAATAATTCTCTCCAATATACCTTCTGCTCCCCTCTCTGTTTCCTCTTCTTCTGGAATCCCAATTATTCTAATGTTGTTTCGTCTTATGGTGTCACTTATCTCTCGAATTCTCCCCTCGTGGTCCAGTAGCTGTTTGTCCCTCTTTTGCTCAGCTTCTTTATTCTCTGTCATTTGGTCTTCTATATCGCTAATTCTTTCTTCTGCCTCATTTATCCTAGCAGTGAGAGCCTCCATTTTTGATTGCACCTCATTAATAGCTTTTTGATTTCAACTTGGTTAGATTTTAGTTCTTTTATTTCTCCAGAAAGGGCTTTTATATCTCCTGAGAGGGTTGCTTTAATATCTTCCATGCCTTTTTCAAGCCCGGCTAGAACCTTGAGAATCGTCATTCTGAACTCTATATCTGACATATTACCAATGTCTGTATTGATTAGGTCCCTAGCCTTTGGTACTGCCTCTTGTTCTTTTTTTTGTTGTGAATTTTTCCGCCTTGTCATTTTGTCCAGATAAGAGTTTATGAAGGAGCAAGTAAAATACTAAAAGGGTGGCAACAACCCCAGGAAAATATGCTTTAGCGAAATCAGAAGAGATCCCGAATTGTGAGGGGGGAGAAAGGGGAAAAAAGGGGTTCAGAAAGAAAGAAGAAAAAAAAAAAAGAAACTATTAAAAAAAAGAAAGCCGATAAAGAAAAAATATAAAAAGAGGAAAAAATATATATATATTAGATAAACTATTTAAAAAACATTAAAAAAAGAAAACGGTAAAAGTTAAAAAAAATTCAGCATAAGAAGAGAAAAAGAAAAAAAAATTGAAAAAGAAAAAAAAATTAAATTAACTGCAAGGCTAAAAAATCATGGGGAGAAAGCCATGAGTTCTGTGCTTTGCTTTCTTCTCCTCTGGAATTCCGCCGCTCTCCTTGGTAGGTGAACTTGGTCCTGGCTGGGTTTCCCGTTGATCTTCTGGGGGAGGGGCCCGTTGTAGTGATTCTCAAGCGTCTTTGCCCCAGGCGGAGTTGCACCGCCCTTACCCGGGGCCGCTCTGAGTCATCCGCTGGGGTTCGCTTTCGGGAGCTTTTGTTCCCTGAGCGCTTTCCGTAGAGTCCGGTGGACGGGAATAAAGATGGCGGCCTCCCGGTCTCCGGCCCGGAGGAGCCGAGAGCCCGGGGCCCCACTCCTCATTGCGCCCTCAGAGAACAGCGCCCAAAGACTCCCGCCACCCTGGCCTCCGGCCACGCTCCGAGCTGACCGAGCCCGCGACCGGTTCAAGGCAACCCCGAGCTGAGAGTCACTCCTCGGCTCTGTCTCTGCAGCCGGCCTCCCCGTTCTAATACCGGTAAGCTCTGCGACACTGAGACACCCCCGGTCCTTCTGCGACCCTGCGGGACCTGAGGCCGCGCTGACCCCGCCTGGGCTTCCAGTTAAGCCTCTGGAGCGATGTCCCTCAGCGGAACAGACTTTTAAAAGTCCTGATTTTGCTCCGTTGCTCCGCCGCTCGCCGGGAGCCGGCCCCTCCCCCCGCGGTCTATCTTCCCGTCGCTTTGGATTCACTTCTCCGCCAGTCCTACCTTGCAGAAAGTGGTTGATTTTCTGTTTCTGGAATTGCTGTTCTTCTTCTCTTCAATCTCCCGTTGGATTTGTAGGTGTTTGCAATCTTTAGATAAGCTATTTAGCTGATCTCCCGCTACCCGAAGTAGTCTCAGCCTGCTACTTCTCCGCCATCTTGACTCCTCCTCCATTTATGGTTTTAACATCATGGACAATAAAACTTTGTCAGATGGTTTTTCTGCATTTATTAAGATAATTACAGGAACTTTTTGTGTGTTGATGACTCTATCATCCGTTTTCCATTTAACATTTCAGAAAACATTTTATACATATCAAAACCCAGCCAGAAACATTTCACTTTTACAAATATCTGTACATTGAAACATTTTTTTGTGAAAATATGAAATCTTCCCTTTTCTCACATTTCAGCTCCAGAGGCATTCACATTCCATCCTTTGGTGCAGAATCTTCCTGGTTTTTCATTTATAGGAATTCGATTTTAAAGGGAATAAATAAATATAATCTGCTTTCGTCTTAGCATATTTTTCCTTAAGGATATTACTCAAGCTGAATCTATATTCGAGGACCTGATAGAAAAAAACATTATTTTTACTTTGTGATTTTTTTTTCAAACTTTGTAAAGAGAAAAGTTATACAACTCACCAAAAAAACCAAGTGAGTGCTTGAACAAAGTCATCCGATCAGTTAAGTTGCCTTGAAAGGAATGTCCTTAACCATGGAAAAATCACGGCAATGGCATTAGCAGTGAGCCCTGATACTTGCTCACTCTCCACGTGCCAGACCCTGGGCTTTTCCACTTTATCTGTGGCTTCCGTTGTGTGGCAAGATGACACGGTTATGACCACACCACCAATGTAAGAGCAGCCAGGCAGGGTGTGTGTGTGTGTGTGTGTGTGTGTGCAAGCGCACATGGGCATGTGTGGTGCTCTTCCGAGGTCTGTATGTCTCTCCTTTTCTATCATCTTCAGATCCTCCCCAGGTGCTGTTACTGTTCCTTCTTCAACGATGGGATTGAGGAAGACATTGGCTTGACAGGGTAGGACCAAGGTAGAGACGGCCTTTAAACATCTGCCTCCCTCCATCCGCCTTAGAAGCAGCTCCCCACGTTCCAGAAGTCTCTCAGATCCCCTTCTGAGTTAACCAGAGTTTAAGAATATCCATAAACAAGCAAAGAGCAAAGTTTTGTAATTCTGTAATTCCTGCAGCCTGAGTATTATCTTCCCCTAACAGCGAGGGTGGTCAGACTCGCCGGGAATGACAAGGGTATATTGATAAGGCCCTCAGAGTGGGGGACATACTCAGTTCCGACCTAGTATAAAAGTACAGATATGGGCAGGCAGGAATTTGGTCCTGGTGTAGACACTGCCCAGTGTTCTGCCCAGAAGTCAGAGGGAGGAATTCATGGTTGGAGGGATTCTTTTTAGGTATGGTTCTTTTGGGGGGCGCCTGGATGGCTCAGTGGGTTAAGTCTCTGCCTTTGGCTCAGGTCATGATCTCAGGGTCCTGGGGTCGAGCCACGCATCGGGCTCTCTGCTCAGTGGGGAGCCTGCTTCCCTCTCTCTCTGCCTGCCTTTCTGCCTACTTGTGATCTCTGTCTGCCAAATAAAATAAATCTTTAAAAATATATAGTTATGGTTCTTTTTCATGAACTACCAAGACCCCAAGGATTATATCACCTTCCTGAGTGGAAACAAAGTGAGAAGGAATGGATAGGAGAACCAGGAATGTGGGGGAAAGTGGATGTGAATGTGAGCGTTAGGTCAAGGAAAAAAAAAGAAAAACCAAACACCCACATTAAACTAGGACCCATCTGTGCCTTTCCCATTTAAAAAAAAAAAAGCCGTCAGAGTGCTTCATGTTCAGCTTTTGTTAGCATGGATAAAACATAAGCTCTTAGTAACAGAGAATAATGATTTGAGATTTGTTCCAATATATTATTCATCGCTTGAGCGACCAGTGCCCTGAAAATACTTTGTTTCACAAACACGAACTCAAGGGCAGGAGAACGTGCAGCTGAGGTCCTCGGGAGGCTCTCCTCCCAGGTTTGAGTTGTGGCCCCGTTGCCCCGTTGCGTGTTCATATTTCATATATGAAATGTCTAAGAGATTTCTTTCTTCCTCGCCCAGGTGAAGGGCATTTCACTTAAGACCTGCTGAAGCACTTGGACTTGAACATGGGACCTGAGTCCTGTGGACTGGTCCTCTAACTCCCTGTGTCTTGATGTCTGTAATACAGGATGTCTGGCATACGTTTTTAGCCACTAAATTTGTGGTCATCATTTATATGAGCAATAGGAAATAAAGAAATGTGGCCCTTAGCCCTTCAAGATGCTGATCACAGCCTGGTAACTAACAGGTGTCACAGCAGACATGAGCCATCGTGGAGTGACACCTGCTTCCTGAGTGGGGGAGAGATGTAGGAAAACCCACTGCCAAGTGGCATTTTAGTTTTATCGTAAGTCACACTTATGTTTCTGTAATCATACTCACCTATGTTTTCATATCGTCTCAAAATGTACGATGAGCTTTTAGACACAAGATTACAATTGCACTTGCCAAGATAAGTAACCAGAGGGTTTCAACCTTTCACATGGAAGAGTTTGAGTCTATGAGAAGTTACATGGTTTCTAACCACACTCGGCTTTTAGTCGGTCTTTCAATATGCCATTTTGCTTGGCACTTGCTTCTTCCTGGATCAGATATTTTCCCAGATTTTGCGTAGCTGGGTCTTTCCCTGCCCTGGGGATTCAAGCAAAATGTCACCTCCCTCAGAAGGACTCTCCCCGACTCCCTGTCTGCATAAAGTCATGGATCCCTCCCTCAGAGCTGACACCGTAGAGATGCTCAGTTCCATCAGGGGACTCTCTTGGTAGAATATCACACCATTTAAATTCCTTTAGTTCTTTCTAAGTTTGCTTCTCTCCGTGTACTCTCCATATTGGAACATGAGCTCCTACGGGCTGAGGTCTTGTTTGCTGTGCTCACTGCTGCCTCTGACACCCAGAAGGAGGCTTGTTACAAGAACATACTTGATAAAAGACTTGGCAAGATGAGCAAGAAGGAAGACACTCACTTTCGTAAGGACAGTTTTAGAGAGGGAGACCTGGATGGGTGCTGGAATCAGACTGTTGGGTCCAAATTCCAGCTCCTTCATTTACCAGCTCTGTGCAACGCTAAGAATTTGCTTAAACTCTCTGCGGCTGTGACATATCATGGACCAGTGGTGGCCACGTTGCCTCTTGCTGCCAGGGTGGCCATGAGGATCTAGGCACATAATTCATGCAAAGTGCTTTCACGGTGCCTGGCCCATTTGAAAAGTCCGATGCAAGTCACGGTCAGCAAGGAAGCCATGTGCACAGAGGGCAGGCGGTGTGGGGAATATCTCACTGCACCATTTTGAACCCCTCATGTTCCCTGCACTCCCTGCATTGACGATGTATGCCCCTACTCCTTGCCCTGTGGTCTTACAGTCCCCCCACTGGGAAGAATCACACGTCCCCACTTCCCTGATGTCGCTCTTGGCCATGTGACTTGTGAGCAGAGGTCCCAGAGCGGGGATGAGGCTGTGGGAGGCAGAGCTCTCTGACCTGTTCTCCTGGCATTATTAGGAGAAGGGCTTGCCCGGAGCACCGCCTGCCCCTAAAGCCTGTCTGGGGCCCCACAGAAGCATCACCTAGATCAGCAGGCATAACACGGCTAACGCACAGGAATTCATCATGCTCCTTTCCAGAAAACGGCCCACCTCTCGGAAGCAACCAGGTTTCTGCCTTCCATCACCTTGGATTAACTTTGCATCTCCCTCAGCTTCGTACAAATGGAATCACAGGACACTTTCACTCCTCTCTTTCCAAAAGTAAATGTTCCTCTCTAGCAAAAGGAGTCAAGATCGCCATGGAAAATGTTACAATTACTCTAGTTTCAATTGTACTTGAAGAGCGTTCCTTCTCTCAAACTTACATGCTTCACAGCTCATGTCCCTTTCATTCTCCTGTTCCTGTCCTGCCTGTAAAAAATGTGTGACTCCATGGGTTAGCAGAAGATTCTAGGGAAGCCATGGAGAAAAGCTTGATACGTCAACATTCCAACCACACATGCTTCTGGCTTCACCCCTGGTGACTTTGATTTGCTGAAAATCTGAGGAAAGGAATTTGCTTGCAAATGATCGGGGTAACAGGGGCGCTTTATAGTCTGACAACTCTTGGGAGTCCGATGTACATCTACATCCCATCTGACTTTTGTCTAGGGAAGCCATCTACAAGCAAAGGGTCCCGACAGGAAAACCAAGGGGCAATGCTCTCCTCTAGATCCAGACCCAAGCTTGCTTGCCAACCCCCGTCTGCTCGTCGATGAACAAGAGACAGCACTGGTCCCAAGGAAGCACCTACTTCATCGGGATGAATGACAACATCTTTCAGAAAGAAGATGCACGTTCACATGCTGTCAAGTTCCCCGAGCTTCCACCGTGTGGCGAAGGTGGACCTGGCTGCTGTTAGCTGTCATTAGAAGTCCCCATGTTCTTTCTTTACTGTTGCACAGATAGGAGTGCTAATTCCTCAGGGATGCTCCCCAGCTTTTTGTTCTGCTCTTTACACTGGGCAGGAAACTCCCATTTAATCCCATCTTAACCCCCAGCTTCAGATCCATTTCTTCTCCCATTTGTTTCAAACGGGGGCATGCCTTCTGGAATAATCTCATATGCCATTTTTGAATGCTAGTGGAAACGGTCTCGAAGCATTCTGTTAGGATCAGTATTCAAATTCATCTGTAAATGTTAGACCCCGTCAGATAGACTCCAATACCGTGTGGGATTTTTTGTTCACTGCTTGGGATCCTCGAAGCAAATCCCCTTCCATTTATTGTAATTCCCTGTGGCAGACACCTTGGATTATCTACTCTAATATCACTTGCCTCCCCCTTCCTCTATAAAAGAAACCAAAAAGCAAAATATTCATCTTTGCAGTTCCATCGTGGTTAAGGGTGGCTCTGTGACCTAATTCAAGCCACTGGGACTTGAGTGGAAACACCTAGAGAAGGAGCCCTCCTCAAATAAAAAAATATATACAGGTTTCAAGTAGAAGCACTTTAGCATTTCTGTGTTTCCCCAGGCGAGGATGTGTATGTGGTGGCTGGAGAAGGAGCAACCACTGTGTGACCATGAAGACAAAAACCCCTGGCTGAGGACGTTGGGAAAGAAAAGAAAAGGGGCTGGGATCTTTCTCTCTCTTTTTTTAAAGGTTTATTTATTTATTTGAGAGAGAGAGAGAGAGCACGAGCAGGGGGAGCGGCAGAGGGAGAGTCAGAGAAGCCAACTCCCTGCAAGGGTTCCACTCCAGGCTCCACTTGGAGCTCCATCTCAAGACCCTGAGATCATGACCTGAGCCAAAATCAAGACACTTAACTGAATGTACCACCCAGGTGCCCTGAGGGGCTGGGCTCTTGAAGACAGTGCAGAGACCATTCCACCCATGGACTCCCCAGCTCTGGACTTAGTGTCACGTGAGAAGGTAAAGCCATCCTTAGATGTCCACGTCCCTGGAGCAGGGCTTCCTGCTCCCTCCTGCTGAAAAGAGCACCCGCTGGTATAAACACCTCATCATCAGAGAAGCCTTTCCTGGGACAGAGTTCCCTGTGTTATCTCCCTAAGGCAGCTCCGAATCCGCCACTTTCTCTTCCCAGCAGCCTGGCCCTAAAAGCGTCCTTGTGGGCGGTTAATGTGACAGGCTCCCGGGGAAAGGCTGGCTTAGCCACGCAGCCTGTGTGGCCCTGGGGAGGGTACCTAAACCTCTCTGAGCCTCAGCAGACTTCCCAGAAGAGGGGTGCATAGTACATGTCTTACGAGCCGGTTGAGAAAATAAATGAGACAACATGTGTAAAGTGCCCTTCATGGAGCCTGGTGTAGAAAACTCTTGTCTTTGCTTCCCCTTCTTTCATCTTTCACAGTACACTGTGTGTGTGTGTGTGTGTGTGTGTGTGTGTGCGTGCGTGTGTGATACATACAGTATATGTATATATTTTTCATATACATATATAATATATATTTATATTGTTAAAATATATTTTATTTTATATATTTTTATATATTTTGTATATGTGTATATATTTATATACATATATTTATTTATATACATATAATTAATATCATATTAGAAAGGACTGAATGTACTCTCTGATTACATTTATATGAAGTTTAAGGAGGAGATGCAAAGTTTTTGTTTGTTTTAAGAAGGGGCAAAGTTAATTAAAGGTGATTGAAGTCAGAAAAGTGGTTGCCTTTCAGGGGCTGGCTGTTTTCAGGGAAAGGGTATATGTGTGTGTCTATATCTATGATTAGTTTTAGATTATTTTAGATGAGATTATTATTCTAATTTTTTAGATTATTATTTTAATTTTTTTTTTATTCATCTCTACATGCAATGTGGGGCTTGAACTCATGACGCTGAGATCAAGAGTTGCATCATCCTCCAACTGAGCCAGCTAGGAGCTCCTTGATTATTATTTTATTAACTTAAACACTTTTGCTTCCTTGGAGTATGTCTTCGTGCTGGCATGTACGTATTTGATTTGACATGATGAGAACCAGAGGTTACATGGGATGCTACGTTAATTCCACAAGACAGCTGCCTAAAAGTGTTCTGTGGTCAAATTCAATTTGGATGTGGCTTTCCCTGTGTGGATTCACAATTAGCACTAGCATCTTCAAGGGTGCAAAACTCCAGCACCGTAAAAGGCCTTTAACTCCTGTGGGAGAATTCCAAATAATTTATGTAAATACTCTGCCTTCGAGTGAGGAGAGACTGACCCCATTCCATGGGTGTGGGTCATGCATGGTGACTTCCTCCCAAAGGGACAGTATAGAAAGGGGTGAGGATGCGTTGTTACCTTGAATCGAACAACCTGATTTGTCAGAACCTCCGCCAAGGCATCAAGGTCAACATCAAGAGTGAAGTCATGTTGACAGTACATACCGTTGATATGATGTGATGAACGCGCTGCACTTTGTCCTTGAATCTTCTTCTCAGTTACCCCTAACCCAGACTTAGCTCGAGAAAAACATCAGACAAATTCCTGGGTGGGGAGGGTGGAACATCGATACAAAATATCGAATCTATACTCCTCAATGCTATCCAGATCATCAAAACAGCAAAAATTTGAAAAACTGCCACAGCCAAGAGGAGCTTAAGGCAAAAGGACTAAAAATAATAGAGGATCCTGGAAGGGATCCTGGAACAGAAAAAGGACACTAAATAAAGCAAGGAAATCTAAATAAACTGGTCTTAGTTAACTGCAAAGCTATTGGTTTCTCAAATGTAACAAATATATCTCACAAAAGTAAAATGTTACTAACAGGGAGTCAAAGCATGGAAACTGGGTGTTATCTTTCCAATTTTTCTGTAAATTTAAAACTGTCCTTCAGTATAAAGTCTAGTTTAAGAACAAATTGACCTTTGTGCAATCCCGTAATGGCTACATGTATTTGAAATGGACATTTTTTTCCCACAATATCTATAAACGTTCCCTAGAGGACATTTTGGAAAGTTATCAATTAGATTAAGCTTTTTTTTTTTTCCTAATGAGAGTTTTTGAAATAGTTTTTCACGGTGAATAAAATAGCCACATTTTTATTATCACTCGTTAATTGCTTATGTTAGTTGCACATGCATATTTAAAGCAAATTAATTAAAAGGCTGTAACAATTTTAAAACATGACCTTTTCCCTCTCAAGTTGTATGAAATGATTTTGTCAGTAGTTGCATAAATGTTTATGAAACAATGCATGCAACCAAATGTCACTGCTTAGACTACTGTGTCTCAAAGTGCCATAAAATCCAAGCCATTGAGGTGCACCTGGGTGGCTCAGTGGGTTAAGCCTCTGCCTTCGGCTCAGGTCATGATCTCAGGGTCCTGGGATCGAGTCCTGCATCGGGCTCTCTGCTCAGTGGGGAGCCTGCTTCCCTGGCGCACCCCCCGCCTGCCTCTCTGCCTACTTGTGATCTCTCTCTCTCTCTGTGTGTGTCAAAAAAATAAATGAATAAAATCTTTAAAAAAATCCAAGCCATTGAGAGGCTCCTTCCTAATATGGGGAAAATTGTACAGACTCAAATATACAGTGACTCAGTTATGCAGGATAACTTGGGGGGTGGATAGGAACTCATCTTCTGTCTGACCAGCACAACTAAAATGTTTCAGGAGACTAGTCTAATAAAAGACCCTTCTCCTGCAACAAACTTCTAAAAAAGTTGTAGATTTTGGGGGGCGCCTGGGTGTCTCAGTCAGTTGAATGTCTGACTCTTGGTGTCAGGTCAGGTCCTGATCTAATGGGTCCTGGTATTGAGCCCCAGGTCAGACTCTGTGCTCAGCAGGAGTCTGCTTGAAATTCTCTCCCTCTGACCCTTACCCTACCTGCACTCTCTTGCTCCAATAAATAAATAAATCTTTTTTAAAAATGGTACATCTTTAATATTATCCTAGGTAATTTTTTTTTTAATTCCAGCCTAGAACACAGTGCAGGGATCAAACTCACAACCCTGAGATCAAGACTTGAGTTGAGATCAAGAGACCAATGTGGAACAGCCTGAGTCTCCCAGGGACCCCAACCCCAAGGTAATCCTTTTATAAGCATCTGTGCTACGTATACTAATTTCAGATCTTTTGTGGCAAGTGATAAGCCCATCTCAAAATTAGTTTTAGCAAAAAGAGAACGCAAGGGTTCTCTTAATAGAATTAATAGAATAATTCAGAAAAAGTCATGGCTTCAGGCACTGCTGGATCTTGGGTCCAAGTAATAGAAAAGGTTCTCTTTGTCTCTCTCCTTTGCTACACACCCACCCCCCACTTCCTGATAAGCTCAATCCTTAAAGTGTGCACTTCTGTCCTTCACGTCTTCAAGCCTGAGAAGCTGCTGGTGTGGGTGAATCATGTTCTCCGAAAATTCACATGTTTAACTCCTGGACCTTGGTACCTCAAGATGTGACTGCATCTGGAAATAGGCAGATTGCCAACATAATCAGTTAAGATGAGGTTCTTAGGGTGAAGCCCTGATCCAATCTGACCCATGTTCTGGAAGGAAGGGGAGATTTGGAGACAGACAGACACACACACACACACACACACACACACACACACAGACGCGACACCATGAACAGCAAGATGAGGGTACAGACTGCCCCTGTCAGAAGTTGGATCCTCCCTCCCAGTCTCAGAAAGAACCCACCCTGCCTGTAACCTGATCTTGGACATCCAGCCTTGGAACTGCGAGAATACATTTCTGCCAGTTAAGAGACAAATGTGCTATGCTTTGTTCTTCAGCTCCAGCAAACTGAGGCACGAGCCAAGCAGATATGAAGTAAGCAGCCCCCTGGGGTCAGAACGCTAAGAGCAAAGCCAGTGACCATGGGCCATGACTGAAGGCCTTGCTCTTTTCCCCCCAGCAATGGCGTCTCAGCAGAGATCAGACAGAGATTACCATAGGCGGACTAGTCACGCTTAACACCTGCGTGCCCACTGTTAGTCTGGGTCAACAGTCCTCAGAACTTATTTGCAATTAAGAAAACAATTGGGGGAGGTTGGCTGATACGAGCAGCTTGCAAAATGAGGGTTTTGCAAAATGCCATTAAATTGTCACAGGCCAACTGTTCCCACAATTATGTACAATAATTCTATGATGTTAGCTCAAACCAGGAAAAATAATCTCCTTATGCAAAATGTATGCGATTAATAAAAGATGAACATTTTTATTCAGCTGTGCTTGGCCTTCCAAATACTAATTACATCTATTCCTTTTTATTCATGCAAAGGTTTTTTTTATATAAATGTAATCATGGTTTAGTAAATCCATAACACTTTGTTGAACAGCAATGCTGATCACATCTCTTCAGCTAAGACTTGCAAAGCATTTCATTAAGATGGTGTTCCGCACTGAGGTTCACTCCGTGAATTGAGTGTGTGACAACAGAACATTGCCCCATGCACACCCCATGCTTTTTTAAAAAGCCTCTTTACATATGATCAGCCAGTGTTGCTGAGAAATTTCTTTGTCCCCAAATGATGGGGAAAGCAGGTCAGGATGGTGGTGAACATAGGTCTTCGCTCTACATTTTACTCTCGTGCTTGTACTGGGGAAAAATAGTGAAAGCATCAATCTTGCAGGACTAGTCGCGGTGGAAGAAATGGCTTCTGCAGAGCCCTTTGCGAGACTTCTTTTGGACACTGTGGTGACTTGAGCAATGTTCTTGAACATTCCTCCGTGGCAGGAAGCACCCGGGAAGGAGGCCTATCTGGGATGGGCAGTGATCATTTATGATGCACAGAAGCTCTCATGGGGGCAATGTGCTCCTCACGGCATCGTACAACACACTAGAATGGAGTGAGGGAACCATAACGTGACATCAAATTTCCCTCTCCTTCAGAAAATCACTTATAACTAAGCCCATCTTTCTTACTTTATTCTTTCCAGCATACCACATTGTGCAAAAGGCTCACCAAGAAAGTTTCCCTCTTGAGCACATCTCCCTGGGGTCCTCATTGGGAAGTTCCTCCTCAATCTTTCAGAACCCTTGTACTTCCAAGACCCTCATGAGAAGACAGTGATGTGGGCCCTTGTGGATGAAGGATGCTGCGTTTCTCTCTGTGTAAAGAGTGGGGGGAAGATCACTAATTTGCACGGCTTTTTGGAAATGCATCTGTCAGAGTCACAAGAATTTATTAAGAAAAAAAAATCCGGGATGAGAGAGACTTTCCCTTTCTCTTCAGTAGAAGGCAGACCACTAGCATAGGAATGGGGCTTTAGGATCAAGCCAGGGAGATATGGAGCAGGTGAATTACCAACCTCCCAGTTCATGCAGTAACACATCAGACACATTTTCCCTCGGGCATGCATCTTAACAAGTGCACATTGCTCTTATGAACCCTTATGGCCTCAATATCAGCAGATCTTAGAATGATTGAAACGAACCTCTTAATATTCAGAGAACTTCTTTGGTCTTCTCAGTAAACCACCTTAGAGAGCTAGCAATTTGACTCCACGCTGAGAAGACACAGACCAGGTACAGCTATAACCTAAAGTGTATGGTCACTGTTGGGTGGACATTCACCAACGTCTTCCTGATCTAAGATGGGGTGAAGTTCAGCCCAGTAGAAAAAGACAGAGCATATAAGAGCCTGAACTCCTAAGAAACCTTGGGCTGGTTTCCAGAAGAGGTGATTCTTTGGGCCTAACTTGTACAAATCACGTGCTTTATGCTGACCACCTGCCTTCCTTCCAGAAGACTGGAATTTGGGTACCTGCCAGGCCTAAAGGCCTCCAGGACCAGCCCACCATGAACACCCTAAGTCTCTAATGAGCTTCTCTGATAGATGATATTTTTCTTATGTTGTCACAAATTGCTGGGGGAGTTTAATGCATTCCATGCCACTCTACTGGGTGAAAACTCTAGAAGACTCTAGAATGGTGAAGACTCTACTGGGTGAAGAATCTAGAGCCTGGTTTCCTCTGAATGCAAATACATGTTGAATCCTAGGAGTCTTTCTTGTGAATTGTGAAAATGGGGGTTGGGCTTGGGGCCCCCAATACACCTCTCATCCCTGATCTCAGGTGGAGGTCACTCATTTTTTTCACCATTTATTATGACATATGTAGGTTGTCATGAATGAGTCGTGCGAGTGGTAGTATATGTGGGCTGTCATGGCCACTGTTCATCAAGTCGAAGGCATATTCAGTTTGCTGAGAGTTTTGATCAAGTACACGATTTCCATTTGTCTGATACTTTCTGTGCATTTACTGGGATGACCATTGTCATCGTCTTCTTTTTTAGTTTGATAATTTATCAAATTGCCATGATTGATGTACCCATGTCAAACCAACCTTGCATTCCTGCAATAGTCCCACTTTATCGTGATGTAATTTTCCTTTGTATATATCACTGAATTCTATTCACTGAGTTTTTGCATCTACTTCATGAGGCATACATTCTTGTGCTATTTCAACAATCCAGAATAATCCTGGCCTCATAAAGTGAGTTGAAAAGTGTTCCTTCCTCCCACAAAAACCCTCTTAAGTACACACTGTGTCCTCTCTGCCCACCCTCTGAAGATCCAGAGCACTCTCTCTCTCTCTTTCTGGGACATTCTCTCCACTCTGCACTCCAAATTCGAGCTGCCTTGGCCCCCAGTTTTATCTCCTCAAGACCTCCAGGCTCCACCTAGATTCCCCCTCTCTGCACTAAGGTCTGGAATCTCTCTGCAGACATTACACTCGCCAACCATAGAGCTCACCTCATCTATTTCTTGTGTCTCAGAAACCACTACTCTTCATTGCCATATGTTCAATATCTGGAAAAAATAATCATTTCATATATTTTGTGGGGGGTTTTTTGGGGGGAGGGGGTTATCTCAGGAGAGAAAGTAAACATCACCCCTCTCTCTCTATCTTGGCTGCAAGATTCTCAGTGCAATTCTACCATAATTTGCATGAGTTCAGATCATTTGGAGAAGTAGCGTCCTCCCACCTAAGCTGCTCTCTCCTCGGAAACCAGGGGCCTTTTTGAAGAAGAGGCTGAAGAAAATATTTTCCAAAATCTTCTTTAGCTTTAACGTTCTATGACCCTACATTGAAGCTCCAGTTAAAAATGCTAAGTTGCAACAAGTTTAATAAAACCAGGAATGTAGCCTGAACTGATCCAAGGCCTGGATGGTCTAGTAGATTGAATTACGTGATTTTTTTTTTTTTTTTTGTCTATAGGTTTCCACACCTATGAAAATAATCTTAGCGGGGCGCCTGGGTGGCTCAGTGGGTTAAGCCGCTGCCTTCGGCTCGGGTCATGATCTCAGGGTCCTGGGATCGAGTCCCGCATCGGGCTCTTTGCTCAGCAGGGAGCCTGCTTCCCTCTCTCTCTCTCTCTGCCTGCCTCTCCATCTACTTGTGATCTCTCTCTGTCAAATAAATAAATAAAATCTTTAAAAAAAAAAAAAAGAAAGAAAATAATCTTAGCACACATGGGCAGGGCACATCATAGTGACAATGGTGAAGTTGGTCCCTGTGGTCAACTCTGTTGGTGGCCTGCCCAGGAAACATCACTCTCTTTTGCTCCCAATGGAACCCCAACCTTATTCAGATGTCCACTCCTGCACAGAGCCATGAGCCTTGGGAAAGCTTCTCAGACTCCAGCCACTTGGATGGTTGTTGGTTCTCATTGGCATGAGTTGGTTCACCCATCAATATGCGATTCAGTATTTGCCAAGAAGAAGGAAGTTCTGCTGGGAAGCCCTTCATAAAAAATTGATTCCTTCCATAAAGAGCCATTGAAAAGATGCAGCTTCTCATGTTCCAGTAGATGTTATGTCTAGATAAAATGACAGATACTGACTAGCTGTCCTTCTATCTGCTTGAGGGTGAAGGACATGCCCAGTATGGTATCCAGACCATGGAAAAGGGAAAGAACCTGGATCCTTGACCCCGTGGAGCTTCTGAAACCATCACCTCTGTAGTTCGTCATAGACAGGACTTCCTGCTGTTGAATACGAGAAAGTCTCTTTTCATTGAAGATCATTTGAGTTGGGGTTATGTTATGAAATTATTGAAATTATGAAATGAAATATGACATTATATGAAATGAAATTATTGAATGATGAAATGGAATTATTAAATTATATGAAATTATTCCACCATATAAAAATTGATATCACCCTCATTATGAGAAAGAGCCAAAGATACCTACCTGACACCACATAGCTTATAAACAATAGAGCTCAGAATTAACCTTGTTGCTTCTGTATTCCTGTCTATGGGACAACAGAGGTGACAAAAATCAGAAGTAAAATCTTTAAACAAATGTGGTCAGTAACAGAAAAAGTTGCATGACATGCTGGTAGAACTCTTTTTAGAGGAATGGATAACATCTAATCCTTCATCATATCTTTTCTGTAAGCTTCAGCCTGGCCTTATTTCAGCTGTTAGATTGAATTTTCCAAAAAAAAGATGAATTGAAAATAGGATTCTAACTATTTTTCTTTTTCATTTAACTCCCACTCACATCCTGTCCTTCTTTTCCCTGATAACTGTGATTATTCACTGATTCTTAAGGACTGAGCTCAAAAATTCCTTTTTGGGGGAGGGATTCTCTTTTCTTTTTCTTTTTTTTTTATTAACATATAGTGTATTATTTGTTTCAGGGATACAGGTCTGTGAATCATCAGTCTTACACAATTCACAGCACACACCATAGCACATACCCTCCCCAATGTCCATCACACAGCCACCCCATCCCTCCCTCCCCGCTCCCCTCCACAAAAATTCTTGATTCATGGATGGGAGAGTTCACAAACGTGCCTTATGCATCCAACACATGGTTTCTAGCAGCATCAAGCCTTCATTCTGATATGGAAACGAGTGTTAGGGGACCAGTCTTGCTGCTCCTTTTTTAGGAATGTGAGAGTCCCTGTTCACCCTGCTTTTTGTTAGCATTCTTTAATAAACCCATGTCACTCACTCACCTTGTCCTCTCTGAATGCTATAGCCATCTGATGTCACTACTTGTATGCGTTATTTGGAAATTCTTCAGCCTTGAGATTAAGAACACAGATTACATGAAGGTATGCAAGGACAATCACGTGTCTGGTCCAAGTGTGCCCAGCAGTCCATTAGAACATGGACAGACATTGATTTATAAAACAGAAATGCTACCTGCCCTTGTGAAGATTATCCCCCAAGGGCAGGCATGTAATTTTAAAAAGTATAATTCTATAACATTCTAATTATCTATTACCTATACCATACCCGTTAAAAGATATCCTATACTTTGTGGTGTAGAATAGAAGACACAAAACCTTGGCCCTCAGCCACAATCCAATTTGGTGACTGGTTTTGTAAATAAAGTTTTATTGAAACGCTGCCATGCTGTTCGTTTACTATCGTGTGTGGCTGCTTTCATCCTACAACATCGATGGGGACTTGCAACAGGGAATGAATGACCCTCAAAAACTCAAATAGTTACTACCTGGTCCTTGGCAGAAAAAGATTGTCAACCCCCGGCGTAAAACAGCAAAATCACTACTTAAGTGCAAGATGCTAGGCTGGGCTAAGTGTAGACACTGACCCATAAACAGATCTAATGTCTACTCTTGTAAAGTTTATGGTTGAAGAGTTGATTTCTTTTTTTTTTTTAATCACCATCAATAAATACATACAAAACTAAAAACCTCATTACCTGGTAAAGAAAAAGCATGTCGCTCTCTTTGAATACAATAGAAGTCCACTGTCTTGATGAAAATGCTTCTCCTGGGCATTGGTTCATGGCTTTCATCCACTGAAAAAGACTTTACCCCTTTGGCTCAGTCCCTCCTTATGAAAAGGAATGCTTTTTTTTTTTTTTCTCAGAACATGTTAACATTTGGAAATGGCAGACCTTAGTAGTACCTGGAAGTCAAGAAAAACGGGCTTCATTTCTGCCTGTAGAAAATCAATGTATTTTTTTTTTTTTGAAAATCAATGTATTTTTAAGGAGAACCTGGTTTTCTTTTCATTACATTGCTAAGTGGACTTCATGAGTCTGTTTAAGAGTATGAGACATAACATGAAACATTAAAATGATTCTGATCTCTTAACCCAATACACAGGCCACTTGTGTATTCATAGCCTCTGTTTGCTTATGTAAGTCACATTAGTTTAATGAGAAGCACATTCACACATCGTTACTGGTCTGTGGCCTTTAGCCTTTCCCAGGAGAAGGGTTCATACTCACTTTCTCTGATGGTTTCCCTCCCACGTTTGTTTTTCAGAGTTGATGTTTAAATCCCTCCCAGAGCTAAGACGTTAGTGGAGAGAGGAAAGACATCCATCAGTCTTGGACGGATAACGCCCTTAATTTGCTGGGAGACTTTGTGCACAGTGTCTTATGATCAATTATGCAAACTCATTCTTCCATTGCTCTGGGCTCAGACGTGAAGTCCATGTCGTAAGTAGCAAGATCTGGTCCCTATAGCCTTCAGTCAGGAGGAGCGCTTAAAACACTCAACCACTGAGCCCACCAGGCTGAAGGCACAGCGCACAGCCCAGTCATCTGAAACAATTCAGTGTCGCTCACGTTCCAACCCACATTGGATGCTGGAGGTTGACACCTGACATCTTCAGGCTGCTTTGGTTGTCAACGATCTGTTCCGAGAATCTCCTTTGCTTCTCATAATGTTGCCCTATACTATGTTAAAAACTAAATTAGTTTCCAGCAGTAAAAATAGGGAGATTTTAAACCCAATTCTAAAGTTCTAGCATCTCTTGAATAAAATCAGTGTATCTGTTCATGCAAGGACCACGTATCCGCACAAGGACACTCAAGGAAGGGGTGGTCCATGCTCCTTTTGTCTCTGGCGTCTGGCCCTTTTCCCCTCATCTGCCTGGTCCCAGCAGGGGTTTTCAATCCCAGTGCCTGATTCTGAAGGAGGCAGAAAGGAAGAACCAGCAAACTGACCTCATGGGAGAGATTCGGCTGAATGTCACTGGTTTTGAGGACCGTAAGGGCCAGGAGCCAAGGAACACAGGAGATCTCTAGAAGCTGAAGAAAACAAGGAAAGCCCCCATGCTATCTGGAAGGAAGCACAACCCAGCAGACACCTTGATTTTAACTCAGTGAGATCTATGGGGACTTCAGACTTTCAGAACTGTAAGAACTAATATTAAGGTACCTTGTGTTAGGCCACTGAGTTGGCAGTAATTTGTTACAGCAGCAACAGGAAATGGATACAAAGTCTAATCCACCAATAACTCACACAGCAAAATCATAAAATCGACTCTGTAGGTGAGAGCAAGACTCTCTTGCCAAGGGATTATGCACGGAGGGAATCCCTCCCGTCTTCCCTTACAAAGACTTCATAGCACGCTGTACATCAGACGTGGTAGACTCTCTATGTCCCTCCCCTAATTTTTCATCACCTTCGTAGAACCCACATTTTCTTCCAGGCTTCAATATCCCTATCTCAAGTGATGACCAATTTCGTTTTCCAGGGTCCCATTATTCTCCCGTGCACCTGGGGGTGGCCATTTAATTCCCTTCTGCCCCCATGAGACCCTGTCTTATGTCTCTGCAGGGATGGAAGCTCTTGAAAGTTGTTTTTTTTTTTCTGTCCCAGTGAAAAGGGAGACACAACTGGCCTTTACTCCTCTTACGTTCTTCTTTCTGAAGGAGGATGCGGTTGCTGGAGCTTCAGCAAATATTTGCAAACTACGAGGAAAACACCAGAGACCCGAAAAGGCACTCGCCTGGATTATAAAAAACCAGCAATCCCCAGATTTCTTGATAGATAAATGCATTTTTTTAAATCCTCTATTTATTTATACCATGAAGGTCAGCCATGCAATACCAATACCTGATATCACAGTATTCGCACAGATTAAGGTCCTCCCAGAGAATATTGCACGGATCTGTCTCATTCCCCTTAGCTGTAAATTGGGTGGAGGGGCATGATTTACTCAGCTCCACCAAGTGGAAACCAAGGCTTTCTTGGTGTCTGGTTTTAATATGGGAAAGGACCCTGGGTACATCTAATATCCTCTTATTCCAGAGGGAAGGAGACCAAGCCCCAGAGGCATCGTGGTGAGCCTAACCTCACTGCATCTACAATTCAGGGTCTCTCCGCAGTCTTGAACTTCCCCGAGCAGATAAGGGAGCGAGGTCTTCCCTTTACCTAAGCAGGTAAGGGGTGGAGGGAGCTCAGGCGTCCAGGGAGAGCGTTCTACACGTGCCTGTTTCTGCCCCTGCCATTGCTCTCTCCACCCCACATCCCGTCCGTCTGGGATGGAGCGTGTGGGCTGAGCTCAGAGGGGACAGAAGACATTCTACAGGTGGCCTTGCAGACAAATTACGTTACTGATTCTGTCACCCTCTGTTTCTCGAATCCAATAGAAGCGGATTTTACTGTTCTAACCTGGGGACATTTTGGAACACAGAGAACACGTGGTGCCAAAAATCAGTGGTGATTTGGAAAGGGGACTAATGAGGCAAAGTCACTTTATCTGAGACTCAAAAAAGATTCGCAATTACACTAGTGCAGGGGCTGAGTCTCCAAGCCCTTTCCAGTTGCCCGGAAGCCAACTTTTACAGCTCCAAAAGCTCAAAAACCACAAAGCAGGCCATTCCTGTGAAGGTTTGCCAGGGAAGAAAGCATAAATCCAGCAAACATTGTGGTTTCCTCCATTTATTTTTTTTCTAAAGCGTTATGCAAATTTAATGGGCATGCAAGTGAGATCCTTTCCTTTGGATCCCGGGTCTCCATGAAGGTGGCCATATTGCTCCCAGGGCCTGGGGTTCCTGGTGGGAAAATGAGTGACCCTAGAATTCATTATCTCCAGTTCACAAGCTCTTCTTCTCACCAGCCCATAGAACTCCCCCCGGGGGCCAACAGTCTTTCTGCCACTTTTCCAGAAATTCACGTGGATGCCATCTTCAAATGTATTCTAGTCTCTATGATGACCAGGTAGTTGATGTTGAATCTCCAAAACGGACGTTTCTTTATGCATTTAAAGGCATAGACCGCATGAGTTTTGTTTCTGAACACCTAGAATGAACAAAGATATTATCTCTTTACTGCCCACTTCAGTTAGGTCTCTCTGGATCCTGGCTGTCTTTTCTCCTAGAGACAGCAACAACTGTGACAAGGAAGAGCAGACTGGGACAGACTGGACACAAAAGGAAGGTTTTCAGCAGAAAACAGCATTAGCCCCATGATTATTAAGAAGGAGCCTTTGTCCTCGATAAGTGTCTCTGTCTAGTAACCCTTGACCAGCAAAGCTTCAAGCACACTGGAAACTGTATTTAGGATCCAACTTTAAAAAAAGAAGAAAAAAAGATGACTATCCACCAGGGAAGATGAAAAATGCAATCTTGCTTTAAAAATACATATTTTTGTAGAGACAGAGTTTGCAATTTGTGATGGACTGAAATGTATGGGCTCCAAAAACAGTTCCAGAAAGTATTGCCAAGACCTTCCCACAGTGGAACGTGGAGGGCGATTTTTCTATTTCCTAAATGGAAAGTTAAATATTTTTAAAGAAATTTCAAGTGATCTCATATCAGAATAGAATTAGCTGAAAGCAACCCTTGCCTTGAAGATGTCACCTTCTCGGGCATCTGGTCGGGGGGAGTGATTAATTTCCAAAGGCCATTACCTCCCTGACAACTGGGTAATCAGATACAATAGTAGCACAGACAGTGACAGATCTGTATGGAAACATCCTGGTTCAGGGCTCCCAGGTGACTCAGTTGTTAAGTGTCTGCCTTTGGCTCAGGTCATGATCCCAGGGTCCTGGGAACAAATCCTACATTGGGCTCCCTGCTCAGCGGGGAGTCTGTCTCTCCCTCTGCCCCTCACCCTGCTCGTGATCTCTCTCTCACACACATTCTTCCTCTCTCTCTCTCTCTCAAATAAATAAATAAAACCAAAAAAAAAAAAAAAAAGGAAAAGGAAGAACTCATCGTTCAGAAGTGGTCAGCAGTGTGGGGATTATTTGGAATGACTTAATCACAGATAATAGGTAATAACTGGACGAGTGTCTTCCCTACATTCTTTTTCCCCACTCCTCAATTCTTTGTACGATGAACCCTCCCAAGCATTGTTGTCACATGACTTTCACACTCAGGGCGTTTCGGCGCAAGATCCCCAACCACCCGCCAGATTAACATCCATCAGCCCAGGGAAGGCTGCTCGTCAGTATCTGGACAGAGATTTCCCAGCTTCTCCACTGAAGGTGGATTTTGGCACCAGGGTTGTAAAGGGAAAGGAAGATTATGTCCCTTTTAACAAAAACTGTTAAATGTTTTAAGGGCCATGGTATCTATGGGATTCTGGTGTTGTTGCAGAGTTACCTGAGATGAGAGACTGAACTGGTGTTCCTGGAAGCCCCGCTTGGACAGACACCTGCCAGATTGGCTTTGCTTGTATGAGGCGTGTGTTTCGAGGGTATATCTGAATTAAATATCATAAGACTCCAGCAGGGTTTTTAGCAATCCCACAGGGATGGAGGGGGAAAAATTGTGTTTGCAGCTGCCAAAAAATCCTGTTCTTGGAGGGCCACAGCCCTGAAGGGAAAGGAGGCACAGAGGGGTGATGGCACCCTCTGATTTCGCTCTCTTAACATTTGCCAGATTTAGCCCACACGACGGAGGGCCCTGCACAGTGTAACAAAAAAGCTGCTGAAAAGCACAGCCCTAGACAGCATCCTCGAAGTGCTAAGGAGACGACCGTCTGAGAAGGCTATTATTTCATCCTGTTATGAAAATGGAAAAAAAAAAAAAAAAACTGAGCCCATCTCTTGCTCAAGGCAGCCCAGCTGCCATTGGGTAGAGCTGGGATTTGAATCTAGGTTTCATTTTGCTGAAAGCACTCAGCCCCTGAAATCCTCCAGGGTCACGTCCATGAGCTCCCCTGAAGTCCCTTGTCAGAGCTCCCTCTTTAGGATGCTCAGCATGAATTGGCCAACGGCCCTAATCCACGGGGCTTCCCATCACCCTTTCCATCCTTCCCCGCACCTCCCACTGCCTGGCAGCCTGTCTGTGTCTCCCAGCTGTCTCTCCCCCTAGAGAGCGCCATGAGAGGCAAGATTGTTCACTGCTGTGTCCCCATTGACTAGGACGGGGCATCCCCCTGGGCCCTCCATGCATATCGTTTTATGGAAAGAAAAGAATGTGTGTGAACTCTACATGTTGTGCTCCAACACCAGTTGTCAACCATGTCCGAGAATGTTCAGAGAAGACAGAGGCTAAAATGACACAATGAGTCATGATAGCATCATTCATAATAGTTAAAAAGTAGAAACAACCCAAATGCCCTTCCACTGGTGAAGGGATAAATAAAGTATGGTCCATCCGTATAACAGAACACCATTCAGCCAGAAAAAGGCAATGGCTGGCTGACCCCTGCTACAGCATGAGCGACCTTTGGGAACAAGTGTAGGAGATGTAGAAGGCCACACGTTGGGATTCCATTTCAGTGAAATGTCCAGAACAGACAAATCCATATGGACGGGAGGCAGATGGGTGGTTTCCAGGGGCTGGGGGAGAATGGAAAATACGAATGGGTTGGGGTTTCCTCTGGGGGGTGATAAAGATGTTTTGGAAGTTCAGTGATGGTTGCACATTATTTGCAAATGTGTTTAATGCAACCGGATTATTCACGTTAAATGGTTAATTTATGTTATGCTAGTTTACCTCAATATTTTAAAATTACATGAGTCTTAACCCTAGCCCGATAAATTCTCCACGCTTCAATTTGTTCATTTATAAATGTTTCTAAATAGCTAACCAGAACAATCTCATTAGGGGGTTCAATAGTGATTTAATACATGACAACAATTTATAAATTATGAAGCATTGCAGAAATGCTGGTTGCTGTTCCCGTTTCCTCAAGTTCATTCTCATGATATTGTTACCATTACTGATTCTAGAGGAATTATCGGAAGTTGTCATAGATTTAAGATGGGAACAATTGGGGTAGCTACAGTCATTTGTTGAGCAATGCTTAGCAAAAAGAAATTGGCAACATTTTCTCTATTCCTTTGCCTTGAATGTGTCCTTTCCCCACCGGCCCTACCCCAGATCCACTTTGCACCCTTCCCCTCCCAGCCCTACTGAGTGCTCAGAAGGCTGGCCTCTCTGGACTGCATTCCAACTTCCGAAGTGTGTAGTCTACACAAGCAGAGGCAGAAGTCTGGGGACTCTGTGAAACAAAAGCAGAGAGGGGCAGGGGTATCTACTGCCCTCCCTCCCTGCTGGCCGTGGTTTATAGGGACCTCCCTCCCTCCTTGCTGGCCATGGTTTATAGGGAACCCTTATTGTACAAATAAGACAATGGAAGCGAAGTCATACAGATGTTATTTAACTTGAATAAACTCAGGATCACGTAACAGGCTCTAAAGTCCAAGCCCATAACCTGGTTTTCTACTCAGTGGCTCCCTTCCTTACTCTCTAATTTGGCTTGAGTGACAGCTCTGGGACTCACCAGCTCCAGCCAAGTTGGGCTGCGAATGTGCCCAAGTCCGAGTAAAGACACCAGCCCCGGTGACCAAGCCGACCCCCAAATTGAAGTGAAATGACCAAGAACACAATCTTCTTCATCTTCTTGGTGCAGAATCCACATCCCAGGCTTCTACACAGCACACTGTTATCAGACACAATTAACCAGTGAGAACTGGGTAAAAAAAAAAAAAAAATCAAGCAGTTTTGGAAATATTTCCCTCCCTTTCTAATTTTTAGGGCAAATTGAAAGAAAAAATCCAGAGACAGGTATTTTAGGATTAGGGGGAGGGGATTCCAGAACCAGCCCTCAAAATGCTTCCAGAATGGTAAACCAGAGCAGAAAAGCATGGGAGCCAAGCTCCCGGCAACCACCAAGCACCCACAGATGGCAAGATGACGCCATGACACAGTCAAGTTTTTTCCAGGTGGCTCCAGGATGGCAGAAGGCTTCCAGGGTCTGGCAGAGATGACCCCGGATCTGCGAGGGGAAGACCCTTACCTGGCTGAGTGATGACAATAACCAGTCGTGGGAATAATGTCTCAGATACCCTCCAAAGGTTCAGGTTGCATTTAGTACAAACACCTTCACAATCATCCAGTTAGAGGAGGAAGAGCCAAGATCTGGGCTTTGTTTGTTCATATGGGGAAATTTTTTGTAGAAATAGAAGGTTCTCTGGGATCCTCATTTTTCTCTTTTGTTCTTTTAAAAGGAATTTTCCCCCACATTATTTTCATGGTGATGAGGAGAACCACAAGTAACATTTGAACAGTAGCTGTGCCCTCGGCATTGTGTTTCTGATTACGCATATTTTCTCATTAAACAACGTAACGACCTAAAGTGGGCAAGTGGTACAAAATACAGAGCTGCAGATGTACAAGAAGAAAGAAAAGGAATTTGGAGTGCCAGCACCCATAACGACCTGAGTACTGAGGGTGGTGAAGTTTCTGTGAGCCCCGTGTTCCAGCGAGCAGAAATGGTCTGGAAATCCTCCCTCGCCTTACAGTTCACTGGAAGATCATCCTTCTCCATATGGTTTAGATAAGACTGCACCCGACCCCTTCTCTCCTTTCTTGACCCCCACCCCTGAGCTGCAGAAGAAGAAGAAAACTCTCCTAACCACCCCACCCGACAAACCGCTGACCTCTGGGAAGAATATTCCTCCATCAATGGCGATACCAATCCACCAGCTCATTCCACTCCTGACACCTGACTCTTCCTCCCTCTGGGGACTCCTCCTTATAAAAGAAAAGCTCTTTTTCTGCCTGCAGCTGGAGATCCTGGCTGATTTCAAGGGTGGAGCATTTCCTTGTTGCCTTAACCCTTTTCCCTCTCACGGAGTCCCCATACCCCTTATCTGAATAGCCATTTTCCATAAAGCTTCTCCTTACCTGAGTCTAGATCTGTTTTTAATTGATACTATCTCGGGGTGGGGGAGGGAATAATGAATGCGATTGGGTTGAGATCCAGTCTTTGCGAAGAACGGCCTCATTCAGGTTCACATTTACTCCAAACTAGACCCAAATACAATGTGGAGGGTTCCACAAACTTCTAAACCCCGTCTCCTTCATCCTGGTCGTACCAGCTGTTAAATGAGCTTCTCAGACTCCAGGATTTCAGCTAATTCGCTCGAAACTTGCCTCCGGAACAGACAGGTCTCAAAATCTTGGGTCTGGGTCTCTATAAAACTCTGGATACCAGCCTGAGAATTCTTTACTAATAAACCTATTCGCTATGATTTGCATTCATTTTCTTCTCTGTTGTCCTCAAGGGGAGGGTTAGTTACCTTTGAATTATTCCAGAATTACCTAACCTGCCATGAGGGAAAGTAAAAGCTTTTCATTATTCTTTTATTTCCACTGATTCTTCTGTCAATTGATCAATGTTTTTTTCATGTGCTTATTAATGTTTTTTAGCTCTTCTGAGAATTGCCTTTTCGGTGCAATATTGAGGCAGAATGAACGAATTCCATGAGTACTTTAACCCCTTGCCTGTCTTCTCTGAACTAGTGTGCATACGACCACCTTCTGGCCGTGTTGGGAAATGTTAATTATGAAACGGGAGTCTGAGCTCCTTTCAGAAAGGGAAACAACTTTCAAAATATTGGCCGTTCCTCTGTCCTCTGCTTTGGTCCCTGGGCATGAGTAATATTGTCTGTTTTCAAAGTGAGCTGCCTAGAAGAGATTATCCTCAGTTCTGCCTTTTTTAGTGTTAATCGAGCAAATGCCCACAAACCGACTCAGAACCAACCATTTATCTAATGCTCTTCTCCCCCCCGCCCCACACCCCTGAAAGAGCTAACAAGCCCCAGTATTGGCTTATTTGGGGTTTTGGTTCATCCTTAAGGGCTGAAATACCAAAAGTTAGTGGGGTATCTAGAGGGTTAAAAGGATGATCTATTCTATGAAGAGAGCAGGTGTTATACCAAATGTCAGGAGGATCTAAATGTAAATGTCTAGCCAGAAAAACCTGCAAAAGCCAAGTTTACGGATCAATAGCCTATCCCCGTGCAATTTGCCTGAGTGCTTCACATCCCTCCTTGTAATTGATCCTGACCTTTGGAGGCAGCGTGCCTGTTACAGGCAGAAAAACTGGGTCTAACGTGGGCAAGTCATGGAGGAGAACGTGGATCCCAGTCAGCAGACTGCAGACTGCAGGCATCACTCCTTTCCCAGGCTAGGCTTCTGGACCACTTGTCCTAAGGCAGGTGCTCACTGCCTTCTAGCTCTCTCCCCTGGCTGGTTCCTATGGGAACCAGACATCCCTGTTAGAGGGTAATCACCTTTGCTATTTCTTTTGTTTTGTTTTGAAGATTTTATTTATTTATGGTAGAAAGAGATAGCAAGAGAGAGAACATAAGCAAGGGGAAGCTGGGAGAGGGAGAAGCAGGCTTCCCTCGGAGCAGGGAGCTCGATGTGGGACTTGATCCCAGGATGCTGGGATCATGACCTGAGATGAAGACAGACCCTTAACTGTATGAGCCACCCAGGGGCCTCACCTCTGCTATTTCCTTCTTTCTTTCTTTCTTTCTTTTTTTTTTTTTTAGTGTTCCAAAATTCATCGTTTATGCACCACACCCAGTGCTCCATGCAATACATGCCCTCCTTAATACCCACCACCAGGCTCACCCAACCTCACCTTTGCTATTTCTTAATGCGATTGCTCTAAGGACAAGAAGTCCTGGCTCCTTGTCAGAGCTAACACAAAGATACACCTCAATGAGCCTAACCAAGGTTCCCACCAAGATCGTAACCGCTCCAAGATCGTAACCGCTCCTTAGGACTGCCTGGGGACACCCGGTTACTGTGTAAAGTCTTCCTGCTACTTGGGGGCAGAGATGGGCCCTTCATAAAGCATTTCTAGGTGGCCCATGGTCCGTTTGCTAAGCCGACATCAACATCTCTGATGTAAGGTTGGTGAACACGACACCAAGATTAAGGAACATGAAGATACGCTCCCGGTCCGGGGCTCTCCTATCCTTTTCCAGAAGACGATGGAGAGAAGAAGTTCGGGGACTATTAGGCAGCTCGATCCCCCGCTTGATTTCAGACGTTATGCAAAGAGTTGGTAAACCAATGGCAGTGTCTCTCCCATCCCCTGGGCTCTCACTGTGTGAAGAATCATCACGTCAGATCATCACAAGGCGTGCGTTGCGTTAGACGGCTTGTGACAGTCACTTCTTGACAAATGAGCTTTCTTTACAAGCAAAGCAGGACAATGGACAGACACCCTAATGTTTAGGATCCCACCCCTCCCCAAACCCGTAGCCAACCAGCTCACAGGGCCCTCCAGGGTCCTCGCGGCCCACCCAGCACCAAGGGAGAACCAGCAAAGCAGGGTGCAGCTCCCTCTACACACCCCATGCTGCCAACGGGAGCCCAAGACAGAGCCTGGTCTACAGAGAAGGAACTCACTGCCTTCCTTCTCAGCAGGTGCTGCTCCCCGGAACCTGGGAAATGAAAGTCTGAGAATTGGCGTGCCCGGCATGGAGCGTCAAAGATGGGGTGCTCCCACTGCCAGGCCCTGCCCCCAAGGAGCCTGTCGATGGTCCCAGGGCCACAGTTTAGGAAAAACTTCCCTAGGAAGTGGTGCCCCTCCCCTTCCTTTCTGGTCACTGACCCCAAGGCACTTGAGGGACTGAGCCCTCCCTGTTGGCTGTGCCCACCTCTAGGCAACCCTCTCAAAGAGGTGTGTCCCCTTACCCACCCACCCAGAAGATCCCATGCACAGGCCACAAGGACCAGCCCCTCCAGGAGCTCCATGCTCCAGCCCTTCCCAGTAATGGGCAAACTCTCTAGAGGCTGGGCCTTCTGTCCTCCGGTGATCTCCTCAGAAAATGGTGGAACACTGACTCCAAAATCCTAAAGGTGTTCTTCAAATGAGTGGAGTTACAGGAAAAAGAAAAAAAGTGCATTTCACTTTTCCTTCTCTCTTGTACTGTAAGCAATCAAAAAATAGTTCTTGAGCGATAATGTGCAGTCATCCTGCCCATTCTGTCCCTCTTTAAGCTCCCAGCCATGGTGAAGGTGGATGTGATGGTCCCCACTATTTGATGGGGAAATAGAGGCTCAGGGGGCCAGCCCAAGGCCAGACAGCTGGCAACATGCAGCCAGAAACTAAGATAGGGATCTCCCAGAAGGAGGGAGGGAGGGAGGATGGAAGGGAGGGGAGAAGGAAGAAAGGTAGGAAGGAAGGAGGGAGGGAGGGAAGAATGGAGGGAGAGAGAGAAGTAAGAAAGGTAGGAAGGAAGGGAGAAAGGAAGGAAGAGGGGAGGGAGGGAAAGAGGGAGGGAGGGAGGGAGGGAAGGAGGTAGGGAGGACAGGAGGCATTTCTGTGGCCAAATCTGTCCAGGTGGCCATCACCAGCTCTGGCTTCCTCTGACCTATCTGTAGGATCTGACCCCACCATACAATCCAGGAGTGGAAGCCCGAGACCACAGCAGTGGGGCAAGGCCATCACATTGGGCCGTATGTAGAAAAGTCCCTCACGTGTAGGGAGGCATTACAGAAGGAGCAGCGTGACCTGACTGGGACATCTTGTTCTGCTGGTGCAGAATTCACAGAGACAAAGGGACACTAGCACTGCAGGCTGGCAACAGCCTATCCAATGGACCCACCCTGCGACACAGCCAGGTCAGCAGATGGGTCTGGGGGGCCAGGGGAGGGGGGTTGGGGAGAATGGGACGATGGGCGTCGAGCACCGCAGGTCCCAGGTTGGCTGCGGGCAGAACCTCGGAGAGCTCCCGGTTGAGGGATTCACACTCGCATCCCCATCTCCGGGCTTGGCTGTGTTCCTCACGCGTCCTGTGATCTCATTTTCCAAAGACTAAGTGATGTGTAATGGAGCTCAGGCACTGACATTTACAGAGGGTTACAGGACTAATAATATTAATGATATTCTTGTTAGTTCAACATTGTTTTTGTGCAGATTTTAATTCATACTCCACTCAGCCCGGGGGCATAAGTTAAAGATTTTTTTTAGAAAGCTTCTTAGTAAATGTCTTAGTTAATGGAAACCAAAACAAGCTGATGACCCTTTTCTCTAACCTTGAAATTGCGAAGATTGACAATGAACTCTCTAATGGGGTTCTCTTCACTTTGCATGACATTTGAGAGCTGAGTTCTCATTCCTGTAATGACACTCCACCCACAAAGTGAATATCTTTGTCTTTTTCTTTCATAATAGGACATCACAAACAAACTCAAAGGAACTTAGTAACTATAAGCAAACCGCGGCTAGAAATTAACGGCGTTTCTCCCATTTCTTGTCTAGAATAAGCAGCATTTCTTGTCTGAGGATGCAACTATTTACATGATGGTTTTTAGTTTGTCAAATTTATTCTTTTAATAAATACAGATCGAGTCTCTGGGCTTTATCTGGCAGCAGGTTAGTGTCTGGAAATGAAGTGAGAATGAATAGAAGGATCTTCCTCCTTTTGATCCAAGGTCAACCTTGGAGACAAAAAAGGCAACCACACCTTTGTCTTCTGTGGAGTGGCAGTTCAGGGTCAAATCTATTTGCCTGGCACAGTGTGCATTCTTCAATTAAATAATCATCAGCATTCAAATACAATATTACATATAAAAATAACAACTCCTTCTTCCTTTTAAAATTTGGAAGAGGGAAGAGGGAAGAGCCTGGCTGGCTCAGTTGGCAGAGCATGGGACTCATGATCGAACTCCAGGTCATGAGTTCAAGCCCCACCCTGGACATAGAGCTTAATTTAAAAAATAAAATATGGATGGTTAATCAACTTTGAGTCTACATTGCCTGGAGACAGATCTTGGAGGGGAGCGTGAGCTGTTCTCTGTATGGGGGCACACGCTTGCTGCTTTCCCTGCCTGCTCCTGCCTCTTAATTTGCCTCACCAGCTAATATTATATTTAGGAATGTGACTTCCAAAAAAAGGGGGGGGGTAATTGTGCAAATAATTTCATCTAGTTATGTCTGCAATCGCATGACAAAGGAAAAGTTAAAGGGAGAGTTATGTGTTGGTGGGGAGTTCTTCCCTAGTCTCAGGTCCCAGCCCCCAAGACCCCTCTCAGGTCAGGTTGCAGGACTGAGCACTGATAGGACCCAGGACCTGGGGGGCTCAGGCTTCGCATCCACAGTGAGTTTTACAGATTGAAGTCATTTCACGCTCCATTAAATAACTACTTGCCTTTGCTTGGTAATGTGCATATTAATCTAACTAAGTACAGTTGTTGCCAAGAGCTGACCTGCGCCAAGAATTCCGTGTACAAGGTCCAGACAAGACCTTGCCCTATTGTGAGGATTTCAAAACTGTTGAAAAACCGTCCTGCGGCAAAGAATAATGTCCATCCCGATATTTTAACTTGAAGCAAGATCCTAAGCTATTACCGTATTCAACTATCTAAATGCTACAATGTTACCAGGCAAATGTTCTCGGGTCTGACATATTAATCTACTTGACATTCAACAAATGATGCTGTGTTTCTATAGAGTGGCACCCAATGGAGGAGGCCAGGGCTCATGCCATTCAGCCTGTCCCCTGTCTGCCCTGAGCACCTCCATTAATTCAACTATTACTGATATAAAAGGGACACATTTAAATGCTTCAAGAAAAGAAAGCACCTGCAGCTTTCAAAAGACGTATCTCAAGGACAGGGAAAAGCACATGAAGATAAATCTGCCTTTCGTTTTATTCCATCTTCAATAGGTAGATTTTGGAACACTAATAGAATTACTTCATCTTCAAAAAAATTCCAGCCCATCATTGCTTCGTTGTCGGGGAAGCCTTCTCTATTAACCTTTCTTCATGAAAGTGAAGGAGCAAGGACAATGGGTCCGACAGCAGGCACTCACAAAGCCACATGTGGCCCTGAATGGTCACATAAAAAGCCACTATTCTATGACCACCGTTCGTGACACAGCCCCCAAGTGCAAGACCCAGCAAGAGGCACTGGAGCTGTGTTACCTCTTTGTTGTCTTCATAAATATAATAGCAGCCGACTTTATCAAGCACCGTGTTCAGGTGTGGCTCCATCAGTGACGTATGGGTCCTTGCACGGAATACTTATAACACTCATCTTTCCGAGGAGGAAACTGAGTCCATTGGAAGTTGATGGGCACCAAATCAAACAGTGAATCCATGCAGAAGTAGGGAACAGAACGTGCGTCCATGCATGTGCCCCCATCAGCCACCATGTCGTTGAGCCCACGTGGGTGCCCAGTGCGGTCACAGCCTTGGAAGGCCGCCACCAGAGCCACCATCTGATGGCAGTGTAGTGAGAGATGGCTGGACATCAGGCCGCTGAGCCCAAGACACCCACACAGACCCAAGACAGATCGTAAATGGTCATGTGAAGCCACTGAGCTATTAAGGTTTTTCAAAGGATTTTATTCATTTTTTGAGAGAAAGAGAGCATGCACACAAATGGAGGACAGGGCAAGGGAGACGGAGAAGCAACTTCCCGCTGAGCAGGGAGCCCAGCATGGGGCTCGATCCCAGGAACCTGGGATCATGACCTGAGCCAAAGGCCGATGCCCAACCGACTGAGCCACCCAGGCACCCCAAGACATTAAGTTTTGAGTTTCCAGATATATTTGAACATTGTGTCCCAAACACATGGGCTGTGTCTCCAAAACCATCCGTCATTTAGCGTGCCCCATGTGTTGGCATATGACATCATGCACACATGTGTGTTTTGAAATGTGCACGTTTCCATGCATCCGTATAATGGGCTTTCTAATGAGAGCTTATCACACCTGCTCGTGTAAGGAACTATAACCTCAGCTCCCTGGTGCTCATATTAAGTGAGGTCAGCGTGAACACCATCCTTCACGAGTCTCCAAACAGCTGCATGGGCTTCAATTAATTTTGAAATCATCCATGGGTTACAGTGGTTTTAACCTTCAAAGCAGGGAATTACTTTCTCCCCATAGAATAAAAACTGTGCCTCTCTTCCATGAGCCTGAGGAATGAATGGTGCATAGAGTAATGGCAGGAAACATGCACTGCAGCCCAATCCCCTGCTCCAGATGCAAAGACTGTCATTCTGCCTGTGATTTGTAACACATTTATTTCCTCTCTTAGTACAGCTTTATTGAGATACGAATCACCTCTAATTGCAGATCATTTTCATAACTCCCCATAGAAACCCATACCCAAGGGCTGGTCTGGGCATGTCTCTTAATCTCTGGGGAGTCTCTCTGCTTCCCCATCTGTAAATGGGCACGGTAATAGGGACTCCTTTATGGGGTGGTGGTGAAGAGGAAGGAACTGAATCCTTAACCAGCATTTAGGACCTGTTTCTACAGCATTAAACATTCATAGCATTTCCTTATCTCACGTGTTCACCAACCTGGGAGCCCGCCCTACTCCCTCTTTTGGGGGGGTTTATGGGGACTTCAGTACCCAGGCAGGATTGATTCAATGATTGGCCCTTGGAAATGGGTTGAGCCTCCAGGAGGTCCGTGGAGGGGGCTGGAATTTCCAACCCTCTATTCCAGGTTGGCAGGAACCATGGCAACCGGCCTCCATCCTTAGGTGCAGTCCGAACGCTCATTAACATAACAAAAGGACACCTATCTCTCTCTCCTCACTTAGGAAATGCCCAGGGTTTTAGAAGCTCTGTGCCAGAAACAGGATGAAGACCAAAGATCCATTTCTTATTGTAATTCACAGTATCACAGCCTGAAACACCTTTTTCACTGTTCTATTCTCAGCTAGATTTGCTCATTCTTTAGGCCTCCGACTAAACACAATAAGTGTCTTTTAGACGGCCCCTCGTGAGCTCCCTATGACAGTCTCTTCTTCCTTACTCTGTCACAGAACCTGAGCATCTGTCACAGCCCTATCCTGGCTACCAATGATCATTTCCTCTCTTTGTCTACCTGATCAATGCCCAGCTTGACCACCACATATGGTTCAGATATACAACTTCCTCCCACTGTCGTTTTCTGGGGCCTAACCCAGGTGAGGACCCATTTTTCTTGCTCAAGAAATAGTTGTCAAATGAGTAAATCAGTGCATTAAAATTTTTTTTGAGGTGCCTCGTTAGCGCAGTAGGTAGCGCGTCAGTCTCATAAAATTTTTTTTTGATCACTGCATAATACCTTGCTGGATCTAGGTCTTTCTATGCACTAAGCTTATTGACTGTATTACATTTACGCTGATTCTAATTTTTAGCTACTTAAATACGGCAGGTCTTTTCGCTGGATCCGTGCTGAGACCCCAAAGTCCACCGCATTGAGTTGGGTACACACACTCCCACGTTAGTGATTCATGAAGAGGTAGAAGAAACAGGAGAGTCTAAGATCATACAAACCACAGTTGGGGCTACTGATCTCCTCCCCACAGAGACACAATGTCTCTGGGACCTGCAAAGTTATAAAACCTCAGAGAAATTTCAAGTACTCTTTACATTCCCTATTAGGGATTCTGAGAACTGAGTGAGGTAGACCACTCTAGAAAAAACTGTATTTCTTGTTTAAGTTTGTGGTGTGTCAGAGCACAGGTCTGTAGTTTGGGCCATATGTGCCTTTGCCAGCTAATGAAGTCCGAAATACACAGGTGTCAGAAAAAACTCCATACAAGCTTTATCCTGCAGAATCTTTCCTTACCTCTTGTGTATGAACAATGCTGAATTGGTGTAAGCCTAGCTTACCCTGCCTTACGAAGAAAAAGTCAATTTATTTGTATTCCATGACTGTGTTATTCTATTTTTTGGTAAATAATAAATCTTAAAATAATAAAAATGAGTTAAAAAAAATAAAAGCCCTTAGATAGCAATTAATTGAGTCTCTGATGATTAAAGATTTTGGTTACATGCATTTGCTCAACCCCAGCCCTTAATTCAAGTGCCAGTCATGTCTAAGAAGAAAACTTGCTATCGGATTTGCTTGTTTGTTTTACTGCTTAAGAAAAAAATTTTTTAAAAAGCATTACCGGGGCGCCTGGGTGGCTCAGTGGGTTAAAGCCTCTGCCTTCGGCTCAGGTCATGATCTCAGGATCCTAGGATCGAGCCCACATCGGGCTCTCTGCTCAGCGGGGAGCCTGCTTCCTCCTCTCTCTGCCTGCCTCTCTGCCTACTTGTGATCTCTGTCAAATAAATAAAAAACAAAATCTTTAAAAAAGCATTACCATGTTTAGAGAAGATTTAATCCTTCAGTCTGGGTGATGATTCAAATATTCCCCTGAAAATGTCCCTATGTCTTGGTGTTAACCAATAAGCTGTAAATATCAAAAAAGAAATACTATATCAAATGGAAAAGCAACGCTGGGAGGCCTGGCTGGCTCAGTCAGTGGAGTGTGTGGTTCTTGATCTCGGGGTGGTGAGTTCGAGCTCTCTGTTGGGTGTAGAGATTATCTTTTAAAAGTCTAAGTAAGTAAAAGTAATGTTAAACAAAAGGAAACCTTAAGTAGAAAATGACCATTCAAAAAAAAAATCGCAATGGATTGCTTCACTGGCAAATTTATGCAAAGGAGAAATAACAAAATACTCATTATCTAATCCACAGACCACCTGCCCTCCTTGAGATCTTTCTAAACCTCCAAAACACACTCCCACCCTGCCCGATCTTCCCTGCTCGAAGACCATGATCGCTTTATGGCATGTCTAGAACCAGCTCCTTGAACTTGGGCAAAAATGAAGACTGGTGGGACCTTCTTCGGATGGGTCCAGGTCCCATGTGATGGCCCTGTCATCCTTCCCTTGGCCGCTTCACGATGAATGAAATGCTCCCCAAACCAGCTTCTTTGGTGCAGAGGCACCCTCCTCACTTGCTGTTTGTCTTATTTTCCTCATCGCTGACCTTGAAACCTTTGCACATCTCCTGGATTTGTAGGTGGGCGCACCTTGCTTTCCTGGAAATCCACCCAAAAACCAGGGCAAGAATGAGGGAGTTGGTGCCTGTTTGTTCATGATCATCTCACCTGCGACTTTGAAGCAGGGAGCTTACCTGCCGTCTTCTTGTCCTTCCTTCCCCAGGAAAGGAATCCGCACCTGAGACAAACAGACAAGAGTTCCTATAAGCCTCCAGCTGAGAGGACAGAGCCCCTCCTCTTGTCGTTCTCCCCACGTGGAGTAAGGTATTGGCTCTAGGAACACGTAAGCAGCCACGCTGCAGGGCAATTACCTGACTGCCTCCTCCCGTGGGACTCTTCCTAGCGTGAACCCCTTGTTCTTGGGGAACCGGGAACAGTTTGAGCCCCCGTGTCATCTCATCTTCGCAGGATAGCAGATGCCACTGAGAGCCATGAAAACCAAAGATGGAGAAAGACTGTGAGTTTTAAGAACTTTGAACTCTTTATTTCCTGCAAACTTTCCCATAAACTCTCTGTCCCAGGTGGCTGGGCAAACACTTGAGCCTTGAAATGAAATTTTGGAGTATTCAGTACCTCACAGAGATGAAATCAATCATGAACTCGTGTGATAAACTTCACCCTTTGGCATTTCATGATTTTGAGATTTTTTTATTGCACCAACTTTTTATACTTTAGCTTCGACGTTGTTTGTTTGCTTTCTATTTTGTGTAATCTTCTTGGAAAAGCAGTATTACATAAGCCCCAGAAGTGACTAAGACTGAGATTTTTTTTTTAAAGATTTTATTTATTTATTTGACAGAGAGATCACAAGCAGGCAGAGAGGCAGGCAGAGAGAGAGGAGGAAGCAGGCTCCCTGCTGAGCAGAGAGCCCGATGGGGGGCTTGATCCCAGGACCCTGAGATAATGACCTGAGCCGAAGGCAGCGGCTTAACCCACTGAGCCACCCAGGCACCCCTAAGACTGAGATTTTAGGGTTCTTTGTTATATATAAATTATATTAGAATTTTGTTCGATACTTTTATTTTCAAGATCATATCATTTTAGACAATGCTCTTTCTGATGGAGAATATACTACCTAATCGTTCTTTAGTAAGCATCCTTGGTAGGGGGAGTATCCCAAGGAGTTCACGATCCTGCAAACATTTTTCTTGCAAAATCTTTAAAAACAAAACATATCTTTTTATGTATTGAATGGTCATTAATATGTGGGCAAAGGGCTCACAACACAGAGATTCCATAAAAGAAGAACTAAATATTTTGAACAAGGTTATACTAGAATCCATTTTATTGTCAGTCAGATTCATATTACATTTTCTGTCTTTTTCTGTGAAATAAGAAATATTTAAAAAAAAAAATACTCCTTATCGGGGACACCTGGCTGACTCAGTTCAGAGGAGCACAAAACTCTTGATCTCCAGGTTGTGAGTTCAAGCCCCACTTTGGGGAGAGAGGTCATGTAAAAATAAACTTTAAAAAAATAAAAAATTAAATTAAAATACTACTAACTGGAATATTAAGATTTTCACATTATTCATCACCAGCTGAGAAGACAATAGTAATGGTAACAACAATGTAACTTGTTACATTGTAATGATGCAATGTAATGTACAATGTAACGATGTAACAAACGCCCAACCCTTCTATGGTTTCCCAGACTTTGTATCTTTAAAAAAGAAGATAAAACCTTTATGAAGTAGAGAGCTAAGCGTAATGAGACTGCAAAAGTGTTTTTAAGATTATATAAGACAGTATGTATTAGATATGAGGAAGAAAACTCCTACCCACTTAATAATAAATGAAACCTAGGCTGGCCTGGGTGGCTCAGTCACTTGAGCATCTGACTTTGGCTCAGGTCACTATCTCAGGGTCCTGGGACCGAGCCCCATGGCGGGATCCCTGCTCAGGGAGTCTGCTTGAGATTCTCTCTCTCTCCCTTTTCCCCTCCCCCTGCTTGAGTGCATGCTCTGTCTCTCAAATAAATAAATAAAATCTTAAAATAATAATAATAATGACAAATGAAGCCTAAAAGTTATGACTGATCATTCTTATGAATTTGAATATTAAAAAAATAAAAAGTGAATCCATAGACCAAATTGAATTAATGGTGATAGATTAGGAATGGTATCTGTAATATACACGATGCCTGGCTGGCTCAATGAGTGGAGTATGTGACTCTTCACCTCAGGGCTGTGAGTTCAAGCCCCATGTTGGGTATAGAGATTACTTAAAAATAAAATCTTTAAAAAAATGTATTATGTAGTTAACAGAGAAATGAGTAATAGTCATCTTAGGAACTGCTATATTTTATTAAATTTTTTTAAGGTTTTATTTATTTATTTGACACGGAGAGAGAGATCACAAGTAGGCAGAGAAGCAGAGAGGCAGGCGGAGAGAGAGGGGGAAGCAGGCTCCCCGCCGAGCAGAGAGCCCAATACAGGGCTCGATCCCAGAACCCTGGGATCATGACCCGAGCTGAAGGCAGAGGCTTAACACTCTGAGCCACCCAGGCACTCTAGAACTGCTATATTTTAGAAATAATAATACAGGTAACCTCCCCCCATGGTTAGAGCATTTGACGAAAAGGAAGAACTCAAACTTAAAAGTCATAAGGCTAACTGTTTTCTTTTCTTGTAATGAATGCATTTAGCAAGACCAGTGAAAAACAAAAACAAAAACCAGCAACATCCAGGTTTGGAGTGATCAAATTGGTGAAAATATGCACATTTGAAGCTTTATGGAAGGCAACTTCACAGTAGCAATTGTGGTCTATGTGTCCTTATATGAGGTTGTGATCGAACTACCCTCGGCACAATGGGTGTATCACGGTGACAATCCCTCACTCAACACTTTGGTATTATCACAGATATGTTGGATTGCTAGAATAAATATGCCTCCAAATTCAGTGTCTTAACACAAAGTTTATTTCTCACTCATCAAACTTTCCAAGACAAGCACTCTGGTTAGCAGGTGGCTTTGCTCCAAGCCATGAAGCACAACCCAGACTCCTTCTGTCCTATGGTTCCCCGGCCACCTGGGGCCTCACTGTCACCTGTCTCTGGCCACAAATAGAGGAGGAGAAAGCAAGGAGTTTCTAAGGAGTAACACACATCACTGGCGCCCAGTCCATGTGAGAATGGGTCCTAGGGCCACCCCTCCACATGAAGGGATGATGAACATGGCCCTGTCCGGCCAGCCACCCACCAGCAGGGGTTCTCCGCTATACATGGGACATGGGCTGGATCCTCCGGTCCACAGCCAGCCCTTTCTTTCCCAGCTATTTTGGTGTATTTTTCTCTGCCATATCATTTTTTGAATAGTGTTTCCAAGTTCCATAAAAAACCCCAAGGGAAGTAAGATTAAATAGCACTGGACCTATAAATTGCATTTATTTATAGATTATGTTCTATATAGATTACCTGTGTCACAGGCACCCACAGCAAGGAGACACTTGTCTGGCATTTGACTCTAAAGGGAGTATATTGAAGGAGCCTGGGGACTTAGAGTTCCCCAGTGGCTCTTTTTCTTCCAAGAATTTCCAAACATCGTGTCCTTCTTGGGTTTGGCTGAGAAATCTAGATAAAGAAAACCTCTCTAGCCCAGAGACCCTCAGATGAGTTCATTGGGCACTTCTAGAAAATTTCAACAAGTAGATTCCCACAGTGTCACTTGCCCCTGTCCTTTACCTTTCTAGCCCTGTAGAGAATAACACATATACCAAGAAAGAGACCCCAGACATGCATTACATACCAGATAAGAGGTGGCACGATAAAAAGTCTCACTTACATATTAGTGCTTCCAAGAATTGAACAGAATCCTCAACTCTACATTTGGAATCAAGAAGAACTTCTCTCGGCACCCATCTTTTGGAATACCGGTCATGGAAAACAACCAGCAAACCGGGGCCTCCAGATAGCAAGCCATAGGAAGCACTCCCCTGAGTACATCCTTCCTAAAGACGAACCAAATATCATCAAACCTCTAGCATTAACTGTGAGCTTTGGGCAAACAAGCAGTGGGAGGCCACGAAAATGACATCAGGAAGACGCGGTCGGTCAAATCCAGACTGAGAATAACCCAACCAGACAAGTGCGTGGTTTCTTCCACAATCAACAGCACGACAGAGAGGCAAGGGTAGGAGACTCTTGGAGATCAAAAGTGATTTTGGAAGCAGATACTAAGAAATCGTTGTTAATTTTACTAGAGGGAACGATGACGCTACAGCTAATAATAAAAAGAGTTCTTCTCTTTAGAGATGTGAAGGATTTCCTGATGAAGTTCTTTGATATCTGACACGTTTTAAGAAAATTTTTCCAGGGGAGGCTGGGTGGCTCTGTCGGTTAGGCATCCATTGACTCTTGGTTCTGGCTCAGGTCACGATCTCAGGGTTGTGGGGTCGAGCCCCGTGTCGGGCTTCACACTGAACCTGGAACCTGCTTAGGTAATTCTCTCTCTCTCCCTCTCCCTCTGCCCTTCCCCTCTGCACTCCCACTCTCTCTCCCTTAAAATTGTATTTAAGTAAAAAAATATATATTCCAGGTGGAGTGAGGGAGTGAGTGCAGAGAACAAAGATTAACACAACAGTGACAAAACCATTGAAACTAGCTGATGAGGGTGGCTCAGTGGGTTAAGCCTCTGCCTTCAGCTCAGGTCATGATTTCAGGGTCCTGGGATGGAGTCCCGCATCAGGCTCTCTGCTAGGCGGGGAGCCTGCTTCCTCCTCTCTCTCTCTATTTGTGATCTCTCTCTGTCAAATAAATAAAATCTTAAAAAAAAAGAAAGAAAGAAAGAAAGAAAAATGAAACTGGCTGATAAGTCCTTGGGAGTTCGTGTTCACATCAGTGTCTTTTCCATTTGGATGCATGGTGGAACTTCCCATTTAAAAAAGGAAAAAATATAGTTTATATCCTCCTAAGAGGATCATGAAATCACCCTAGGTCCTAACACCAGAGGGACAAGAACATTAGAATGAATGTAATAGAAGTTAAGATTTTCATTTAAAAAATTATCAGGGGCTCCTGGGTGGCTCAGTGGGTTAAAGCCTCTGCCTTCGGCTCAGGTCATGATCCCAGGGTCCTGGGATTGAGCCCCACATCGGGCTCTCTGCTCAGCAGCGAGACTCCTTCCCCCCCTCTCTCTCTCTGCCTGCCTCTCTGCCTACTTGTGATCTCTGTCTGTCAAATAAATAAATAAAAATCTTTAAAAAAATTATTAGTAGATTCAACAGATACTAAGTGTATTCAAGGTTTTAACACTTGCAGAATGTGCTGGATGGGACTGGAAAGCCCTTCTTCACTCTCACTGGCGTTTTTTTTTTATCCTCCTCTCTTAGCAGTAAGAGGTTGATCATTTTATATCTTGAAGGATTTCTTTCCTGCCACACTTGGATGTGGGGAAAAAATTAACTGTGCAGAGAGGTGGAAATTACTTGATAACTTTCAGATGATTCCCAGTTTCTACAGGCCTGTGTGCTTCCTCCTGATCTTGTTCTACTTAAGTTCTTGGTTGATGCCCTGTTCAGAGCAGGACCAAGGGCACGGGCAGAGCTAACCTGGGACAGATCTCCTTCTTCGTGCTCCCCGTGCTCCAGGCACTGAGTTTGGCCCTGGAGCCACAGAGGCAGATCAGACAAATGTATCGGTTTTTGTGTTTGTTTTTGTATTTTTTTCCCCAAGACATGATTGCAGTAAAGAATGGTGGGCTATCATGGAAGAGGTGTGTAGGTGGGTGGGTGTGTTCTATGAAAGGAAAAAGGTGATAACAAGGAAGTGTAATTGCGTGTGTGCGTGTGTGTGTGTATGCGTGTGCGTGCGTGTGTGTGTGTGTGTGTGTGAGGGAGGACTCATTTGCTGAACTGAAGAATTTGGGCTAACGGATATAGGGAGCCATTGAAGTCTAGGCATGACACCGTGAGGGCATCAGGTGGCTTTCTGTGGCAGGGGGAGGGGGCGGGGAGGAGCAGGAATGAAGGCTGGGAGGCAGGCAAGGAGGAGACATTGGCAAGCTCACGGGGGGAACAGGTTGGGGGGTGAGCAGGGGAGAAATCAGAAGTGGCTCCTGCATGTTGATGCAGTTGGAGTCTTGAAAGGTAAAAGGGCTTTGCTCAGCCTGGGTGGAGGGATGTGGACTGGATTAACCCCTCGCTAAGGGAAAAAAAGGAAATGCACAAACCCACACACAAAAAGCAGGAATGAGCCACCCAGACAGAACAGTCAGTAGGGGCCTCCCCACCTCTGAATTCACGACCAGTGAGAGCGCTCCACAGCAACCTGAACGTCCGCCCGGGGCCTCTCAGGCAGCCTCTGTAGGAACTCAAGTGCTCATTTAGAATGGATGTTTTAGACACACTGTAAGCAAATGTTGTAGTTTTCCTTTTTAGAGCGGACCAGTGTCTAGAATGCAGAGCAGAAGAGACGTTCCTGCGGCATAAGGACAAGAAGCCTCTAAGGCAAACCCTGTCATCGCTACGCCTGTGTCCCCTGCCCTTACCATGTCCACATCTGCCAGCTAAGCGCCGGACCATGGGCACACGTGTGCCTTTCCCTGCGCACTTTCCACAAGGGAGCGCTCTGTGTCCCCGTGTGCCCGGCTGGGAGGGCCGGTCATTAAATGCCAGGGCAGTGAGCCTTCATCTGTGAATAAGGAGAGGGTGTTCGTGGTCACTTCCTCCCACTCCCTTGGCCCTCATAGGAGGTTAAGCGTGTGGGGTTTATTTGGTCCCTGTCTCTCAAAGTTTCTGCAGGGGGAGCAATGGCAGCTGGCTGGACACTGGACCCTTCACTGATTGTCTGCCTACTTGTCTCACTTCTTGAGTCTACCCCCTGGAAGGTCTTTCCTTCACCCAAATTTTGACCACCCACACTTTAATCCTTGTCTCAGGCTCTGCTTCTGGGGGAACCCACCTGAGACAGCAACCTTCTGCAGTCCTTCCAGCGTTGGGCTCTAGAGTGGGCTTTGTCAGGTAGTGAAAATTGGAGGGGGAGGAGGGGGCATGTCAAGGAAGCAAGAGATGAAAGACACCTGAAGAAGGAAGTCAAAAGAAATTCCAGATTTTCACTCTCCAAAGAAAAGTTAAATTAAAACCCAGATGGGAGCGCCTCGCTGGTGTAGTCGGGGGAGTGTGTGACTCTTGATCTCAGGATCGCAAGCTCGAGCCCCATGTTGAGTGTAGAGATTATGTAAAATTGAAATCTTTTAAAAAATAAAATAAGAAATAAAATAACAGCAAGATTAATGGATCTACATCATGAGGGCCATGAATGTACAGAACTTTCTCAACTTTCCTAACAACTTTTCTTTACAGAACGTAAAGAATTCCCTTTTTATTCTTAACCCACATCAAACTGCCTTCCTTTGGGGAAACCAAGAAATCAAGACCCAAAGGAACTTGCCAATTCACGAATATGGAATTATTTATGTTTATGATTGAGCCAACAAAACAAAAATGCATGCATTCAGACAGGCCACGAGTGGCTACAGAGTGCAGTGTATTTTCAGCTCTATTTATCAGAAATGATTGATACCATTGTTACTATCTGACTTAGAGGTTCATTGTTCATTTCCTTCCTTGGTTACATTTTTTTTCTAGGCTCCTCCCCAGGGCCAGACAGTGTATCTACTTGAAGGTTCAGATGGTAGTCACATTCTTTCACATCTTTTCTTTAAAGCCAGATGGAGTCTGTGCATATTTACCAGTCCTTCAGTGAATACAGTTCTTAGCAGTACCTATCATGGGGGGCACCTAGCTGTCTCATTTGGTAGAACATGCAACTCTTGATCTTGGGTTTGTGAGTTTGAGTCCCTCATTGGGGATAGAGATTATTTAAAAATAAAACCTTAAAAAAAAAAGAGTATCTACCATGTAATAGACATTGCTGTAAATGCTAGGAATATCTTCTTCGTAAATAAAACAGATTCTTTTCCCTCAGGGATATTAAATTTTAATGTGGAAGAGAGACAATGATTTTTTTTAACAATGAGTTATTTTTAAGGCTATAAAAGGAATGTATTGAAGTGACTGTCTACCAGGTGGGTTGTTTGAATTTAGATGCTTAGATGATGTCACTGGGAATTTCTGCTTTCTGCTCCTGGTCAGCGTTTGAAACGAACGAGACCGTATTCCTGATTTTGGTTTGCAATTTACAGCAAGACACCGAGTCAGGGGACTTGAGATCATCGGCCCCTCCCCATAGTCTTAGCATCTCTGGGCATGCAGTGAATGGTTTCCTGCAAATGTCTGGGTCATGTTGGTTTGGATCAACCTGACTTTCCCTCTGGACATCATGTGTCTTCTCAGCAACTGCTCATTTCCATTTGTGGAATGTTCAACGAAGGGCAGTGACAGTCAACTCTCCTCATTCCTTTCCATCTCCTCGATTCCACTCAATTACATGGAGGAGAATGCCACGGGATAACAGAAGATGGTTTTGCTAGGGGTGCCTGCCTGGCTCAGAAGATGGAGCACGTGACTCTTGATCTCGGGGTTGTGAGTTTGAGCCACACGTTGGGTGTAGAGATTGCTTAAAAATAAAATCTTAACGGAGAAAAAAGACTGTTTTGCAACAGTAATGCATTCATTCAGACTCCTAATTATTCACCATACCTGACACTGTGTTAAGTGTTTTACATCCATTGTTTGAGCAAATTTTCATACCAATCTTATGAGGCAAGGACTATTATTCTTCCTGTTTGACAGAGACAAACACTTAAATCTTAGGGGACTTAATAAAATATCAGTGGCAAGAAAGCTAGTAGTAATAGGCAGACCTAAGGTTGCAACTTACAGACGTTGGACTGCACAGCAAGTGGTTTCCACTACAGTCTGATAGTCTCCTAACACGTGTTTGATCTGCACGTCCTTCTCTCCCTCGCTATCCCTTTGTTTTTTAATGACAGCCCACATTGGAAAGTCTGTTTCAGCTGAAAGTTATCTTTGAAAAACCTAGTGATCAACGCTCATCGTGAGGACAGTAATACACACAGCTTCAATGCAGGAAGAGTAGAATTTTGAACTTTCCCAGGACAAGGGAGAACCGGCATTGATGAGGATGTGTAGCTTCACAGAGTGACCAAGTGCCATGGCTTTGGGGTCGCACGGAGGCGGGTTTGAATCCAGGTCTGCCACACTCTGGCTGTCTAACCTTCCGTTACTTAGTACCTCTAAGCCTCAGTTTTCCCAGGTGTGGAAAGCAGCTGATCCTGACACCACAGGAAGAGTTCAGCCCAGCACGCAGCACGGCGTAAATGCCCGATTAGCTATAACTATTCTTGTGTTTGTAATAAGAAGATCAAGAAGTTCACAGGATGAAACAAAGAGTTCCCTTTAAACCATTCCTCAGGGGCCCCAGGACCCTGGAACCAGCTGGGTTAAAGAATAAACTGCAGACACCAGTGGTATTTGGGAAAAAAAGCTGGGAAGGAAGACAGGATGAGAATGGAGAGGGGAAGGGGTCCCAGAGGCTCTGACCCCAGGGAGAGCCCGCATGGACCGAGGGCTGAGCCCTAGGCACGGCCAGCCATGTTGTCCCACAGAAGGTCATGATGTACCAGTGTCAGGACCAGAAGGGGACCCTGCTCCCCCCCCACCCAAACACAGAACATCACATTAAGCTAGCTCATGCCCCGATCCTGGCCCACCAACCTCGGGAACATTGCAAATCCCTTACATCTCTGTGCTCTCGCCTGTCCAGTGGCCAATCCTAACAGAGCCCACCTCCACGCCTATGAGGACCCCTGAGACCCCACAAAGCGCCTGGCCCAGGGAAGCCTTCAGCAAGCCGGTTACTGTGGCTACTTCTGCTATGAATACTACAGAAATCCCGGGAACTGGCAGGAATATTTGCAAAATAGGGCATTGAGGAAACCAGACTTATACATAAAGAATAAGTACTACAGAGGCATTCAAATGAGGTCTCAAGTTCAAATCCCATGTAGGGGCTTAAAACATACTTTAAAAAAAACCCATATAATATGGTAAATATTGACATTTAATGGTGAAAAACACAGAACACAAAGTCATGTATTAAATAGGATGGCGAAAAAAATATGAAAGGCTCAGAAAAAAGGAAGCATAAAATATATTATTCATAAGCTTCACTTTTGTTTGAATAAGTTTCCTTACTTTATTTTTCTGCACATTTGAAAAACTTCCTATAATCTGCATTATTTTATACTGATTAAAGGAATTTGTATTTTGCAAAGAATAATAATAATAACGAAGGGGTTCTTAATTTCTAGTTGCCAGTCAGTATCGACATTATGAAGAACCCAGGCTATCAGGAGACCTTGTCCTTTCCTCAGGCACAGGGAAAGTGGGAAGAATCATTAATCAAAGGTATCGTACATGCTCTCTCTGCCAGCCCTTTGGGTCAGAGAAGACATCCTCCAAGTGCAATGTTAGCATCTAAAACACCACTCCAAGAGGCAGGGACAGCATCCATACCCCTTACATCACTTTACATAAATTATAGGGCTTTAGGGAGGAAAGGTTGCATCAACATTGAATTGATGGTAAAAACTGATAGACGGAATAAGAAAAAAGAGCATGGATATGTTGAGATAAAAATAAAGATTTAACCCAAATTCTCCTTGATGCAGACTCCTGCTGACCTGGTCAACAAGCTTGCTCCTATCAGCACCACGAGAAAGAGAAGAGAACCCAGGTGATCACGTCAAACAGATGTAAATGTGCTTCTCTTGCCCCCATCACAGAGCTGTAAGCCATTGGTGCCCGCAGCCAAAACTGAACTATGCTCAAGCTAACAAGAGATACATTCGATGGACGGAGCTCTTTCTCACCGAGTGATGGAAACTTCCCCCGGGGCTTGCAGGTGTTGGCAGACCCAGTTTCCCCAAAGCCAGGAGGGACACAGCCGTTCCCAGCCAGCTGTCTGCCTCCTGGGCCACTGCAACAGGGGGTTCCAACACTGCTGGGCGTGCAGCAGTGAGAGATTTCTCTGCTGAAGATGTACAAGAGCGCTGTGTTTAACCAAGCTCCATGGCCAGACGAGAGAGACTAGGCAGCCTCTCCATCCCAGCACTGAGGGGAGGGGAGTTCCTATTCTGGGGACCAGCAGGAAGAGGCTTGGGCTGCTGCTGCTGGCAAACAAAGAAGAGAAATGATGTCTTCAGAAAGAGGAGCGACACATGGGATCCAAGATTTAAAACGACAAACAAGTGATGGAGTGGGGGGTACTCGCAGTGAGATTGGAACTGCTCCCTTGAACAGGTCTACAAGGAAGATGATGCTGGATGGCTCGTCCCTCCTCCTCCCTCCCCTCATCATGACTATTAATGCTATTATGATTAATTCATTGACGGTGGAGTTTATTGTAATCATTTATTTAATATTAGAATTCCCTGTGATCTAAGCATGCAGAATGCACCTGTTAAAATGAAAGATTTACCACCCAAGGCCACAGTACCTGCCTCTCGGTGGCTGGGGTGCGTGCACATAGTCTGCGGTGCCCCTCCACCACATGCCCCGCCCTCTGCACCTCAAATGCTCACCTCCTGCTGCAAGTGCCCCTTCCCAGGCATCGCTCTGGGTGCATCCCTGCCCCTGACACAACAGAGGCTCCCATCAGAGAAACAGATGAGCTGGTTAATGAAGGGGAGGGAAGTGGAGCCATAACAAACTGCTGTATCATGACTGAGGGCAAATCACACGATTGGTGCTACTTACAATTCCATGTGGCACTGAGCCCATCGTTCCGTCCGTGCAATTCCTCTAGCCGGTGGACTATCCAGCCCCATTCAGAAGCTTCTGTTATATGTGGGAGTTACAACCTGCTCTGGAAGGATTTAACACCGCACGTTCGGAACCAAAAATGAGGCTGAAGGGTCTAACACAAGCATGTACCTGAGAAACAGAATCTCAAAAGTTTGGAGACACTGTATGACATCTGTGGGCTGTGCGGTCATGGAGTGGAAGCAGGGGCTTGGTTTGCAAACATCAAGACAGTCGGGTCAGCATAAGCCTCCCCAAAGAAGCAGAACCTTGAAAGTCAACTGTGCCCCCAAGTTTTTGCAAGATTTGAAAATCTCTCCAGAAATAGATTTTTTTCAACAGATAATCCGTCAATATTTCAGCACATTTCTCTGAATGATAAGAACCACTTTCAAACACAATCACAGCACCATATCATGCCTAAAATGATGTATAATAATTTATATCATTGAAAACCTCCAAGCTTTCAAGTTTCCTCAAATGTGTGAGTCTGTTTCTAAATCCCCATTAGAGCACGTGTGGTTCTACGTTTTGTTTCCGTCAGTTAGCGTGTCAACACTTCATCCCACTTGGCATCTGTTAAACTCAACAAATGCTCCAATTAGACTCACCTTCCCCAAACAGCCCAAGGCTGCTGCTGATGATGATGATTGAGCCCAGTCTCCAGCAGAATTTAAGCTAAAGTGTTCAACAGAAAAAAACGAGGTTGAGTGTGTCCTAAGAAATGGGCTCCATGACCATCCTAGTGAAGGGTTAAAGCACTGACTAGAAGAAGTCCAACCAGCTTTCATCGTCATGTAAGTGGACACAAAGCTTATAGTCGTCATAACTAAAGGAAGGGTCGCCACCACAGCGGGGATGAAGGTGGACAGCAGCATCGCCCCAACGTGTGGAATCTCCAGACACCATTGGACGACCCCCACCCCTTTGATGAGACCACATGCAGGGCGCGTGCCCACCAGGTGACCACTCTCCGTTCTGCCCCACAGTCGGCAACTGGTGCTTAGAGACCCCTGTCTGCTCGAGATGCCTCTGTTGCTTCCTTGATGGGGTACAGAGTGTTTAAGAGAAGAGGTTCACATCCCGCAGCCATCCAGGTAAGACATTGTTGGAAAGAACAATAAACTGGAACATTGGCCAAGGTTTTCCTTGGTCTTCAGAAGATTTAGAATCTGTTATTTCGAACCGACCTCATCAACCCCCAAGGCTGGTTCGTCTTCCTCAGCAGGAGGGCGGTGGGAACAACTCGCCTCCAAGCAGCTGGGTGAGGGTCTGGGGCCAGACAAGTCCCGTGTGTCCACGTGGGCTCGCCGAGTTGTGCTGACAACAGGCGGCAGTGAAATGCATACATTAATTCCAACCTCTATCTTCAAGGTGCTCATGTCCATCCTGAAGATGGCTACAGGTGCAAAAGGGAACATAATATAGTTTCAGTGAAAATTAGGATATTTAAGGGAAAAAATCAATACACTCATTTGCACACACACGCCCCCACCCCCGACACAGTGCCAAGCACAGTTAAAGCTCTTCAACAGGCCACTAGGTCATGAAGTTAGGGATTGGTCTTGCTCTCAGAATCCTCTTTCCAATTCCCCGAACCGTCAATCCAATTGTCACCACCAGAGGTAATCGACACCCGTACCAGGGCTCCTGAGGGGAACGACAGACAGGTGTCGATTGTCTTCCTTGCTCAAGCTCCCCAAGACACAGGGGGGACAGTGCTGTGTCTATAGTGGGATCCATAATAAACAGCTGTGTTGGGAAAAGGGTGGCAGCTATCAGGGTCCAATCTCCAAAAAAATTAATACGTTTGGGGAACAGTTTACAATGATACGTTTTGGAGGAGACGAGGGTTTTTAACTAAAAGTGACATTCGTCAGAAACGTATTCATCACATGGAAATGGCGGGAAGAACAACCCAGCACAGTAAAGGGGTTTTGTTTAATCTGGAGCTTTTTTTTATGTTTCTTCCAGGCAAGAAAACACTTGCCACTTGGGAACATGTGTTCACGGTGACTTTGTTGTAGCCAAAAAGAAGGATTAGTCCAGGTGTGTTTCCATAGGGGAACGGTTCAACAGGAGAGTGTCCGCCCCAGGGGACACACCACAGTCACGTCGAAGGAGGAAAATATTGAGACACACAACAACTTGAGCGGGAGGAATCTGATCCTGAAAAGTCAGATACTATGTGATTCTATATATATCATGTTTTTTTGAACTGACAAAAATTTTAGAAGAGGAGTAGCTGCTGATGTGGGGAAGAAAAGCAGAAGAGAAAGTAGATAAAATTAAATGTCCTTATAGGAACAAATTGATCAGATGTCAGGGATTAGGGAAGCATAGGGGCTCCTGGCCCAAAGCAGAAGGGAGATGCGCGCAGTTACACAAGGATGACGAAGGGGTCGCTGTGGTGATGGGACGGTCAGTGTTTCACCGGGTTGGCGTCCAGCATCCTACACAGGCAAGAAGGCAACATATTACTTGGTGCACACAAGCCCGTGAGCACATGAAGGAGTGTAGGATGAGACACCTCAAAATGTGGCCCTTTGGCAAAAAGATTATTTTGAGTTAAAAGTAGTCAAAACCCAGCAGATGCAGGAAAGGCTCTTTGCCTCTCCCAGAACTGTCTACACTGACCTTGGAAAGGAGATCCAGCACCTGGAGGATAAGTCTTCACGAGGCACCCCCCACCCCACCCCCAACCGAAGGACCTCATCTGAGTAATAGAACGACCTTGTGGTTTTACTGTTTTTTTTTAAGAGGTTATTAATTTATTTGAGAGAGAAAGCAAAAGTAGGAGGAATCATAGAGGGAAAAGGAGAAGCAGACTCACTGCCAAGTGGAGAGCCTGAGGCAGGGCTTGATCCCAGGACACCAAGGTCATGACCTGAGCTGAAGGCAGACGCTTCACCAACTGAGCTTCCCAGGGATCCCTGAAATGACCTTGTTTTTCCAAACACCTACCTTCACCTTCTTGCCATGAGATTTCTCCTCTTTGTATACTTAGACCCCTACCTTTTCCTCAGCTCATAGAAGCTTCCTGTTGCCTCATTGTCTTGGGAATTTCCTGCATGTGTGGATTCCCTGTAGATATGCCCATTAAATTTGACTTTCTCCTGTTCCTCTGTCTCATGTCCGTCGGATTCCAATGCCAGTCTTGAAGGACCACGGGAAGAGGAAGGTCTTCCTCCTCAACACACACAGATGCACCACTGGCTACCCGTGTCACTGGTACAGACGAAGTAAAATGTGTGAGTAGCACGAACCCCAATGTCCTGATTGTGCTATGACATTACAGACTTGCAACTGTTACTGTTGCAGGGGACAGGGCGCAGGGCACAGGGAATTATGTCTCGCGGTGATACAAGTTTCTTATTTCTCAAAACTGCCTATGCCTATTCTTTTTAAGAGACAGAACAAATTATCTCAAAGAACTTCGTGTCTAACCAGGATAAAAATGTCGGGCAAACCCGACTGGAAGGGCATTTGACCCAATTCCTGACTGGTGCTCCTTGTAACTGTGAAGATCATCAAAAAGAAGGAACATCTGAGACACTCGGCCCAGAGGAGCCTATGGAGACATGAACACTGAGGCTCTGGTTGGGATCTCGGCATGGGATGAGGACATTAGGCTAAAAATTAAGGAAATCAAAATGGAAATGGACTTTAGTTATTAATAATGTGTCAATATTGACCCATTAGTTGTGATTTTTAAAAAATGCCATAGAAATTAAGATGTTAATACCAGGGGAAACCAGGTCTGGGGTATAGGGGGACTCTGCACTATCTTGGCAACTTTTCTGTACGTTCAACATGATTATAAAGTTAATTTATTTTAATACTGTATTTCATAATTAGGTAAATTGTTACTGTCCTTCTTGGGGGAATGCAAAGGGCGTGGACTGACTGTGCTAATGACACCAGGATTCCTTTTACCAGCTTCCGTAGATTTCAGGCATCCGCCATGGAAATGGTTACTTTGTTTCTCTATCTTAAAAACCAGTCTTGCGGGAGCTTCCCAGTGAAGCCTGCAAACAGAATCCATGCTGTGGGACCAGGGCTAATGGCATCTGCTCTTTCAGATGGCCCAAGGGACATTGGGAAGGGATTCTTGTGAGCTTGTAGTCAGCCACGAAAAAATGATAAGCTAAACTATTTGCTCTAAGCATGAGGGCCGTATGATAGGTTTCGCTCACAGTGTCCCCAACTCATGGTCCGCCGGCACAGCGGTGACATTCGCTGGGAAGGGAATTACATTTTGCTTTCACACCCACATGATTCAGAGCCTGGGCAACGGGGTAAAAAAGTAACAGGGCAAATCTGATGGTGGTCACCACCAAGCTGACTTCAGTATTCAGGGGACAGAACTTGTCACAGTGGCTCGTAATTGTAGATTACTCTAAACTTGAGACCTGAAGGTGGAAAGTCTAGAGGAATGTGTGTCCTTGGAGGATTCAGGTCACTGCATTCAGAATGAGGAAGGCTGCAATTTCCCTGGAAAACAGGAATGAGCTTCATTTCTCAGCTCCTGCTTTTTTTCTTGATATATTTGCTCACTTATTCCCCACTAAAGTAAGAGAGATTTTTGCTTATGTTTTAATGCACTGTGAATTATCTTTGGGAATCTACCAGCAAACAGCAAATAGAAAAATGTATTAATAAAGGACGAACCCTAAGAACCCACAAGCAGTATTACTCTGATTTAATGTATGGGTCGTGAAACTTAAATTCACTTTCCTATTTTCCAACACATGTCCTCAAAGGTGGGAGGAGGGGGGTGATTCTGCCAATAGCTAATTCAGCATGGCCAGAAGCAGAAGCCCGTGCTGTTATCCTAATCTCCCCGAGTAAAAAAGGCAGACTCTTCGTTTGTTAAAATGAATTGACCACTTGTCCCTTCCTGGGTCCACTTCTAAGCCAATTATATTGAAATCAATTTAATTCAGGCCTTACGTGGGCTTAGGCCAGGACGTGAAGTTCAAAAGGTACAGACAGAATACAAAAAAAAAAAAAAAAGATCTATTTCCTATTGCACAGTGTTTTCAAGTAGAGAAAAACGCAAAATCCCTTCGATGTAATACAGCACTGCCTTCTCTGAGTACAGGAACATATTCCCATAGCAATAAGCACTAGATCCATCCTGTAGCAGGATGAAATTAGCCTTAATATGCCATTAAAGTGTTATTCAAGTTTGGCATTTTCCAAACCTTCTGGAATCAATCTCCCCATTTACAGTCCTGAAATTTGGGCAAAGATATTAGCAACAGAGAAACGGCAAAGATAACCATTTTCCTTCCCATCAGCTAGGTCACAGAGCACATTGTCATATCAATAAACAACCTCTTGGACTTGCATGTGGGTTTTTCAAGGTCTCCTTTGGGGTATAATAAAAGTAATCGAAGGAAATATTTTCCATGGGTAGCCTCAGTCGTCTGATACTTTGCTCTTGGCTTTGAGTCCTGTTGTTAACCCGAAGAATTATCCATTGTTTAAAAACATACACGCCTCTGCTCTTTTGGTTCACATTTACCCAAGATCACCCTTTGGGTGTCATGTATGTGATACACCAGCTTGAAACAATTATTTGAAGTGTGATTTCCAGCAAAGCATAATTTACCTGAAATGCAGAGCCACAGTAACAACATCAGGAAAGCCTTTTGGGAAACTACAAGTTTTAAAAAGCCCAGACACTCGGAAATAGGAAAACACTGGCTTCTCTTGGGGTGAGGGGAAGGGAGACATGACAAACAGTGGGAGTATGGGATCATCAGTGAAGCCACACCCAGCAAAAAAGACCTCCCAGGATTTGTGGAAAGTGTTATTAAAAAAAAAAAATCAATCTACAGCCTTAATTAATTTCATTTTCACAAATGAGAAAAAAAAATGAACCTGATTCCCTTACCTAAAGAATATTATCGTAATTAGTTTTAATGTCTTCCTTTGCTCATTGTAATCGCTGTGTCAATTCTTGGATGGTTTGATTGATTGACTGATTGATTAATCGATCTCCTCATTACCGGTCAGCTGTTCCTGGTTCTTTGCGTGCCTGATAAGTTGACTGGATGTCAGACCTTGAGAATTTGACTTGTTGGCTGCTGGACATCTCGCATTCTTAGAAATCTTCTGGAGCTTTGCTCTGGGGTGTGGTTCAGTTACTTGAAAGCTGGTCTCGCTTTTAAGATATATGAGGCTGAACAGGAATGAGCCCAATTTAAAGTTAATTATTCCCCCCTACCGAGGAAAGACCTCTGTGTGTACTTTACCCATTACCATGTAAATCCTGGGGTTTGCTACTCTGGCTGGGACCCTAGGTTCCCCCATGGAGAGCTGTCCCTGCCTGGTCCTGTGTCCTCTGAGGTCTAACTACGTGGTTTTCCCCAGCTCCTAGCTCCCATCTTCTCAACCCATGGGCTCCCAACCCCACAGGGCTCCCCATCCAATGGTCTGGAAACTCAAGGCAGTGAGCTGGAGAGGTTGAAGAGCTCACCCACATGTTCCCTGTCCCTCTGTCCCTTGTCCTTTTCCCTTAACCTTTGACATCTTAACATGTTGTTTCAGATATTTCGAAACTGGTTTTCAGTTGTTGCCATTGGGAGACTAAATCTGATGCTGGTAGCTCCAATTTGGGCGAAAGCAGAAGGTCACCCAGACTTTATTCAAGAAGTTTCTTCCTTTGCCGAGGCAGAGGTTTTAAAACCAAAGACCCTTAAATGAAACACCCCCACCGAGGACTGACCTAAAAGACGCACTCACTTGAAATTCAGTCCCTCCAAGACACCAAAGACTCGACAACCGAGATTGAAATGTGAATTTTGACTCCTTACGGATACCACCGAACCAACCGGTACTGTTAGCAAGTAACAGCCTGTAGCAACTTGTATTCTCCATACAAGGCTCAGCCTGTTTTCTCGATCAGAACCGCAGACAGCTGTTTACAGAGCAGTCTGTTCTAAGGGGCGACATCTCCATTAGACATAAGCTCTGCCTTGAAATGCAAGCAGAGAATCATTGCTCTAAACTCCAAAGCAGCAACAGTTGCAAGAATTAAAATGATCAACCGTGTTCGTAAATACATGCCAGTCACCAATGCTAAGAGCTTTAAAAGCAGGACATTACCTAATTTACTCGTAGCGGCAGCTATGGAAAGCAGATCCTGTCATCGCCCCCACTTACTGAGGGCAAATCTGGAGCTTTTTAAAGAAGTTAAGTACGTTGTCCAAGCAGCAAAGGTGGGATCTGAACCTCGCTCTGTCTGACTGCAGTCCCCAGCAGCAGTTTCTCCTGAGGTCTGCCTCCCTGTGTGAAGAGAACCTTTTTTTTTTTTTAAGATTTTATTTATTACTTATTTGACAGAGATTACAAGTAGGCAGAGAGGCAGGCAGAGAGAGGAAGGGAAGCAGACTCCCTGCTGAGCAGAGAGCCCAATGTGGGGCTGGATCCCAGGACCCTGTGATCATGACCTGAGCCGAAGGCAGAGGCTTTAACCCACTGAGTCACCCAGGTGCCCCTGAAGAGAACCTTTTGATCTATAAAAACACATTGTATCCAACTTATTGGCGTTATTCTTTGCAAGGCAACAATAGTGCTGTTGAAGCCTTTGACTGGCACTTATCTACCCTTAAGGTTGTTTATGGCCGTCTACACTGAGACTCAGGTGAGTTTAACAGCAACGCCCAGATCAATATTTTCTATAGATTATGTAACATAAACCTTGTATAGTTGATTAGGATAGGATGGGAGCTGGTCTAATCTTGGTACTTATGGGGACATGATTACAGCAAAACAGACTCTAAATATTTACAGAGGCATTTTTTACAGAGCTGTTTCCAATAGCATCTTAATCCCTAAAATTATTTAGTCATAGCCTGTTCCTGGCAACTCACTGAAAGCCTCTGAAACAGGGAATGTAAAGGAGGGAATTTAATGGACTTCGGATTCTTCGAAACTGGTTTATACTAATCCAAGCGTAAGTATTTAGGACCATGCCTCTTTTATTCAAATTTTGTGTTCTTTAAAAAAAAAAGAAAGAAAGAAAGCAGCATCTTAATGAACATCTTTTAAGGACGATCTTGTTATTGGCCAGTCTCAGTGTCTATTATTACAGAGATGCTGTGATGGGGCGCCTGGGTGGCTGAGTGGGTTAAGTCTCTGCAGGTCGTGATCTCAGAGTCCTGGGATCAAGACCCACATCGGGCTCTCTGCTCAGCAGGGAGCCTGCTTCCCCCCACCTCTCTCTGCCTGCCTCTCTGCCTACTTGTGATCTCTCTCTGCATGTCAAATAAAAATTAATTAATTAATTAATTTTTAAATTTAAGTATATATTTAAATAAATATTTAAAAATAAATTAAATAAATAAAATATTTTTAAAAAAATACAGAGATGCTGTGGATTCACTTCAGGACTGGGAAACCCATGATTTCCTTCACTGATATCTTCATGGGATGTAATATTTCAGTGATATTCCACAATAATCCCCACCTAGGGCCTAACCACAGTGTATACGCCCCCATGCCTGCCCCACGATGCCACTCAGAGCTGGTTCTTTTGGGAGGGGGTGTGCAGGAGGAGGGTAGAGAGAGAGGGAGAGAGAGGCTCTTAAGCAGACTCCATGCCCAATGTGGAGGCCTGACAACGGGGCTTGATCTCACGACCCTGAGATCACGACCCGGGCCAAAATCAAAAGTTGGACCCTTAACCGAAGCACCCCCATTTATTTTAATTTACTTAGGTGATCTGTACATCCATCAAGGATCCCATGCACCCCCAACAGAGCCAGCCAGGTGCCCCCCTAATCGATTGTCTTAAAACAGGATTTGTTAGGGAAGACTGGGTCGTGTGTTTGAGAGACATCAACGCAGAAAAGTGGAGAAAACAGTTGAGTTCACGGGTCTAGCCCTTTAACTAATTCATTAAGTCAACGCATATTTACTAATAACCTACAGTGTGGCCGGTGCTCATCTGGGCATATGGGAGCAGTCACAGCTGGAATAGGGAAGGGACGGTCCTCAGGAGCTCACGGACCCACCGTAGCTGTGTTTCTCTGGCAAGACCTGTGCTTTGCTTCTCTTCAGGCTGGGGTGGATAAGTGAGCAGCCGAAACCATCTTTGTTAAGGTGATGAGCAGATTATCTGCCTTCTCTGCTGTGAGCCTCCTTCCCCTGGACACTGGACACACACCTCCTTCAGAGGATTTAAAAATCACCCGAGGTCTGCGGGGGTTTTAGACGCCCTCGTTTACCAGAAAGGTCTTCCTCGCCATAAAGGAAAATCTCCCTTTCCAAATCGAACCGTTCTTGTGATATTCCTTCTTCTTTTTATTCTCCAGGGGTCCTGGAATCCGAATGCATCCACACACTTAAACCCCAAGTAGCTGCTTCGTTCCTCCTTTGTCTGCCATGGCAGGTCCTGGGGTGCATTTCTAGGGAGAGAGGAACAGGTGCCCCCACTGAACGCTTACGCAGTAGTTCGCCGACATTGGCAGAGGGACCCCGGTGTGCCTGACACCGCTGCATGCTGGAGACACGACAATTCTTTTGTAGACTCCCCAGAGGGCTGCAATTTACCAGAATTCCACAGTGCCTTCTGGCTTGGGAGCAACTCCCAACATACAGCCTGTTTTCTGATTCACCACTGCACAAGAGGCAACTACGTAGACAGCCCCAAATAAAAGTGAATTATTCCTATGCATTATGCTAAGACTGTTGCTATATTTGGAGTATGTGTTACTGCTAGAACAACGTCATAGCATTCCCACAGAGCCCCTCGCCTGGCCCTTCCTGGATCCCTGGCCCCATGCAGACCCAGGGTACCCATTATCTCATTGGATCCTCATAAAAACCAGGAGGAGTGGGGCTTGTTCCTGTCCTCTTTCTGCTCAAGAGAGTCGTAAGGCTCAGAGAGGAGGAGCACCCCGAGGGCGGCCCCAGGGTCAGGATATATGAATCATATACATCATTTTCTTGTCATTATTATTATATCATGATCAGAATTCGTATATGTCACTACAGAATCAGGATATATGATGATAGCAGCTGGAGGCCTGATGCGGGCAGTTCCTCAACGCTGGATCGTGGACCGGTCGTCACACATGTACATAAGGAGTGTTACTTTTCGTGCAAGTTTATCTATCTTTGGATTTACTCCTTTCTTGGCTTGAGAAAAGTCAGCCGGATTCATGGTCTAGAGTGACTCAGGAAGTCTTGGCTCCAAATTCCTTGAGAGATTCTCTCTGACTCAACCAAAAAACCTTCCAGAAAGTCTTGGTGCCTCTGTGAACAGGCTAATGGCTCCACATCTGTCAGAACAAATAACCGTCCTGCTCCTTCCCCCAGAATACGTCAGGAGACCAGGGGAGAGGAGAGTCAGATGGCTCTTGGCCAGGACCACGTTTCCTCTCTCCTCTATTTCTGTGCCTTAAATTTGAAGTGTGAAAGCCTGAGTCTGTCTTACAAAGCAGCAGGAGGCTACGGGGCTGAAGGAAAGGATAGCCTATCCTCGGTTGCCACGCTGAGATGACCCTTTCCAGAGACAATCTCAGAGACAGGAATGTCAGCGTCCCTTCCATCCCACTATCTATGGAGACAAAACAACAGGTCAGCCAAACTCTGGGCACAAAACATTTTTTGGGGGGGCATTTTCTCCTTGTCTTCTGACAAACAGAGGTAGAAATGTCGGGATTATGTGTTAATTTATCTTGCCCAGCCTTTCTGTAAAGGCTGCTGGTCTGGCCCTCCAGCTTGCAAGACATTACCTGGATGTCCTCTGTGAGGTTCTGGAATAAGAAGAGGGAGACTTAGGGGATTCAGAAAAATGGGAAGAAAATCCCAAAGTAGTAGATGTTTTCTCCTGGGGATGGTGGCGGCATGTTTCACTAGCTCAAGCCTGTCATCCCCCAGCAACAACAAACTTCCCTGCAGTTCTGGAAACCCTACGAACAAATACAATCTGTCCATGTTTCTTATTAATTCTGTCCTGGTGATTAAGAAAAAAAGGATTGTGTAAAATGATCTCCATCGAGTAGAGCGAAACATAATAACAAGCAGGACCACAGAGAATCCTTGTTTCAGTTTAAAATTGATTAAAATATTACATTTCAGTGACAAAATCAGCATTAATCTAGTCTCTCTATGTGTCCCATTTGGATTAAACTGATCTTTGCAAGGAATAAATTCAGATCGATCCCTGAATTTCGGAACAAAAACAAACAGATTCCTACAGAAATCTTATCACCAAGATGCAACTGGCTAATGATTTCCTCTTCATCTGCCAACTTAAAAATTGTGGTTCTCAAAGCGGATCTTATTTTTTACTCACTTGTATTTACCAAGGCATGACAATCTAACTTGTACTGTGTTTGACTTAAATAGTGGTTAAATTCAAATTGTCATTACCCACAACAGTAAAACACAGATATAATTAGTAGGGAGCAAACTCAAGATTTTTTTTTTTTTTTTTTTTTTTTTTTTTTTTTTTGGCAAAGATCGGCTGGGGAGGGATTGTGGCTACAGGAACCCATAGAAACATGCGTGGATTCGGTCCGTAACATCCTCGACCACGAAGGCTGATCCCATCGACGGCACCCCAGGCCCACCGAGTCCCAAGTACTTCCTTGAAAAAAACCATAACTTCCTGTTTTCTGAACACAAAAGCAGCATATATTCGAGGTGTAAAATTCAGGGGGGGGAACAAGGAAAATCATTTGCGATCTTAGCCATCCCACCACCGGTTTTTGTGTACGTATGTGGTTGTTGTCTTTGTTTTTGTTTTCTTTTTAAAGTAATCTACACCCAGTGTGAGGCTTCAACTCACTACTCCAAGATCAAGAGTCATATGCAGACTGAGCCAGCCAGGCACCCCTTTTGCATTTTTTTTCCTTAGGAAAACCCACACATTCACAAAAACACACTGAACACCAAATATCAGGGAGGCTGTGGAAGAACTGGGAACAGAAAACGGTACAGCTGCTCTGGAAAACAGTCTGGCAGTTCATTTTCAAACCAAAAGTGGACTTACCATCCCACCCAGCAGTGACATTCTTGGGCGTTTATTCCAAAGAAATGCAAACTGATTTCCATGCAGAAACTCACATATGAATGTTCATGCAGCTTTATTTATAACAGCCCTGAACTGAAAAACCCCCAGATGTCCTTGAGCAGGTGTGTGGTCAACAAGCTGTGGTCCAGCCATCCCCGAGGAGTGGTCCACCGAGGCACACAACTTGAACACGCCCCAAGGACGGACCCAGGATGGAAAGCCAATCACAAAAGCTATATTCTGAAGATGCCAGTTATATGACATTTGTGAAATGACCCAGGTGTAGAGTTGAGAACAGATGAGTGGTAGCCAGGAGCTGGGAAGGAGAGAGGAGGGGAGGGTCCAGAGGCGTGACATCGAGGGGGCTTTGTAACAGGGGACAGTTATGTACTGGCTTAAGGTGGTGGCTTCATGGTCCCCAAACATGCTAAAATTTCAGACACACATGCACACTCAGCGGCACGTATAACCGTAAAATCTGAGTAGACTCCCTGGATGGGACAATGTGATCAATTTCCTGACCTTTTACACTCTCTTACAGTTTGCAAGATGTTAATATTGGGACAGCGTGGGTGAAGGATACATGGGAGCTCCCGATATGGTTCTTCACAATTTTCGGTGAATCTGTAATTACTTTAAAATCTTTTTTTTTTGAAGAATAAAGCAGTCATGTTGCTCTACTAAGGAATGATATACAGTTTTTCATTCTTTTTTTCTAAAACCATCCTCCTGTTTTGGTGCAATTTTAAGATTAAAGTATGGATTAATAGGAAGCACGGAGAATATTCTCCATTCCACTCAAAATCACATTAAACGTGCTGTGGATTTTTTTAAGCCTCCTGTGCACGTGGCGCCATAACTTGACTTAACTCTAAATGTTTACAATTGCCATTTTCCAACGTCATTAAGTACTTTTTTTTTTTCCTAACCTGGTTCCGCGAACGCCTTTGCTGTACTACTGCGTGCCCGGATCTACACTTCGGTTCTTCCCTGTGGTCAGACATTTAAGCAGGTTCATTCATGTTACTGTCATAAATCCTTTTGGATACTATGAGAGATCACTTTGTAACTCGTGGCCAGGATCATTTTTGAGAGCTAGGATCTCGCAAAGTAAATTTCCAGAGGCTGGTCATGAACACAGAGACTGTACATGTCTCCTTTCCCAGTAGCATTTATGGGAAACAGTGGTCGCCCCCTCTGGCCCTACGACCTGCTCCGAGGGGGGTTTCCCTCTCCCCTGGCTCCCTGGCTGCCTATGAGCACTAGCTGAAATTCTCAGGCTGTGTTCCCCAAATCTGGCTCAGCACCCAGGAGAAGGAGCCCCCAGGTGAGCCCTCCTTGCACGCATGTCCAGCCTCTTGGCTGCAGGCATGCTGAGCTGGGTCCCTGCTGGGAAGACGCTCCCGGACTCCCTTGAGCACCAGAGGGCTGGAGGGCAGAGGACAGAATGCCCTCCTCCTTCCACCTTCCATCCCAGGAGAGTTCTCCCTCCTCTGACCCTCTTGGGCCCACTGTCCTAAAACAACAATAAGTACTTCCCAAGAGGAAAAACCAATTTTGAGGGAAAAGATGAAAAACAAAGTCCATCTCGTTACTTCGGACATCACTGAACTTTCAAGAAGGGAAACAAAAAATAAGTACTAACCAAAATTAAAGGTGAGTGAGACATATTGAAATAAGGGCAAATCAATTTTTTAAAAAAATCAAAACCTTTTCATTGGAATGCAACACAGCTAGGAATGCGCATATATGGTTGTCCAGCAGGATGGGGAATCACCTACAGCCCAGGAGCCCCCTGTGGCCCCTTGAGCCACGTCCGGCCCCAAGGACAACCACCCCCAACAATATGGATTGATGTCACCTGTTTTTACGCATTTTAGGAAGAAACATAGAAAAACTCTAGCTCGTGATTGGTGAGTACTATTTCTTTTGCCAGCCAGAGCCACCCAGCTTCCCTCTTCACTAGGCTATCGTATGACTGATGAGCTCATTCATTCGTCCTAGGCTTGATAAATATTGGAGAAGTTTCCAATTCTGACCTGCCCAATGGTGCAGTTCCCACCATTCCCGCACCTTTCCCTAAATGGGCACACGCCCGCCTCTCTCTGTCAGATATACACTTGGGAGAGAGTTCATTGGATTTCCAGCTATGCATTGGTTCCTTTTTAACAGATGCCAATAAACCGTTTTCCAAAATAGAGATGTCCGATTCAAATAACCTTTTTTTTTTTTTCTTTTTCTTCAGTTTTTGGTTTGAGGACATGGATAGCCTTCAAGATATAATTTACTTCATTTGGACATCTGGTTCTTTTGAAAATGGATGAGGCTGGTTTTCTGCCTTTGGTGACTGTACTGCGTTGTTAGAAGACATGGATTCCTTCTGTGATACAGCTGGGAACCAGACTGCCTGGGTGTGAGTCTTAGCTCAGTTTCGAGCTGTGTGATCTTGGTCAAGTTATTTAACCTCTGGTGCATTAGATTTGTCATCGGTAATGCTGGAATATAAATAGTTTCTGTCTTGAGGGGCTCTTGTGGGAATTAGGTAGTTATAATTTATACCAGTAGGGCTTGGAATCGTGCTGGCATATCAAAAGTCTGCCTGTGTGAGTTACACTTATTTCTTAAAGGAAAAATCCATTGAATTCTACTGCACTCCCTGGGCAATTAGAATTTTTTTTTTTTTTTTATTTTTAAAGAAACTCTCCTTGCAGAAAACAAAGGGGAAGCCTGGCAGGTGGTTAAGAATCTGGGCCAGGAGGCAGGAAATGTGGCTGCCGTGTCTTTGTAGCAGGACCTTGACTTCCCAGCCTGTGGTCCTAGCTCCAAGAGATGGATCAAATGTCTTACCTGGATGTTTGTGCTGAGACCCAGCTGAAGAGAAGGGTGGGCTTAAGACACTACAGAGGGAAGACTCCCAGGAGGAGGGAACTCTGGGCACAAAGACGCCAGCCAGCAGGGATAAAATCCCCATCTCCGAGGAGCACCCGAGGTTGGTGTGGCCCGAAAGGGAAGGATGGATCGTGATGGGGCTGGAGAGCGGGGCAGACTCAAGTCCCAACGATGACTTTGAGTTTTATCCTACACCCGACAGTGGCCACAGACCCTGAGCGGTGTATGACCGCGGGGTTAAGATTCAACGTCTCTTCGTGGTCAACCGAACCCTTGGTGCGAAGAAAGGGTTAAATACACAGGCAAAGAGAAGAATCAACAAAGTTTATCCCATAAGGGAGGTGGAGATTTCAACTACTTGTAAGGCAGGTTCAAGAAGCCCTTCTCGTGAGCAGCACCACTGAGCCAAGGTGGGGTCATAGGAAGAAGGGCTGAGGTCAGGGGGTAAAGGGCTGGGGCCATGAGGAGAAGGAGGGGCCATAGGGAGAAGGCGGGGCTGTGGGGAGAGGGCGGGGTCATCGGGAGAAGGCGGGGCTGTGGGGAGAGGGCGGGGTCATCGGGAGAAGGTGGGGCCATGGGGAGAAGGCGGGGCTGTGGGGAGAGGGCGGGGTCATCGGGAGAAGGCGGGGTCATGGGAGGAGGCGGGGCTGTGGGGAGAGGGCGGGGTCATGGGGAGAAGGAGGGGTTATGGGGAGAAGGGCTGGGGAAGGCCCAGATGCTTGTCTGTGACTCGGGCTTCACGCTCCCTCTGCAGAGGCACTGAGTGGGGTTCAGGGTGCTGCGGGTCACGCTACTGGGCCCTCTCCGTAGAAAGGGCTTTGGGGAGCACAGAAGTCACAAACACTAAATTGGAACTGACTTCTACTGTCTTCCTTCGGTTATAGGTGAAGGAAAATAAAACAACAGCGAGGGGACGTATTGCCGACAGAATGCATTCCTCACAGGCTTTTTCTTTAAAAGTGATTGATCTGATACATTTTGCAAAAGGTAGCTCTTCACTTGCAGGCAGAAGCAGCGGCTCCTGCCCCCAGGCGTGTTGTCTCCGGCAAGCTCGCCGCTGCTCTCCTCCTAGTCTTACACTTTGCAGCAACCTTTTGCTTCTGCAGCCTGGGGATTTGCTCCCAGGATGACAGCTGCTCCTGAGTATTTATTTTCTACTTTGCATTTTTGATTGCCTGGATCAGCATGCTACATTTTAGTGCCCTGCTCGTTGTGCGCTCCGTTACGTGTGTGCCGCATTCTTATGTTTAAAGTGAATGTTTGTTTTCTGGGGTGTTTTCTGTTTGAATTAATAAAGCAGTAATCTAGGAAGGAGAGCAAAGATGCTTTCCCCTCCAGGGGAAAGAAACACACTGTAATTGTTGGTCAGGGGCAACAGTCTGCCTCTCCTTCCTTAGACCAGAGGGATGTCTGATGCTTAGGAAGTTAACAAGTTTTCAGGGCCAAAGGAGAGCTGCCTTTTCAGAAAGGCGTGTACACGTGGAGGTCCACAGCCAAACAGAAACGTGGAAAGCTGTTCCTTCTACCTGGGCACTCTCCAAAGACCCAGCTGTAGCTCGTGCCCCTAGAGAGAGTTGGCAAATACGTTCTATCAATTAATTCTCATTTCTATTCCATTGGCACCAACTCTGAGAGATAGATGGTGTCTGCACAGAGTGGATTCTGCAATTTCATGCCATCTCGCTGCATGTATCGCAACAGGTTAGCAATCCTGTGGGAGGTTACCTCAGTGGTGCCTGGCACGGAGGGGGTGCGGTTGGTCCCCCAGCCCAAAGGATGGAGCCCTGGTGCCCGGATCAGTGTGGAAATATTGCCACCCACTCTTGGGACAGCCAGGACATTTGTGTCAGTTAGAGTTGCTAAAATGGGTCCTCTGGGTGTTGACAGGACTGTGTTCCTTCTGGAGGCTCTCTGGGAGATCCGTTCCTTGCCCTCTCCAGCTCCTGGAGGCACCTGCCTTCCATCCTCACACCTCCTCCCACTCGACTTGGACCTCCCCCTTCCGACACCTGTGAGCAGGCTGAGGTTACACTGGGCCATCCACAGAGCCCAGGAGACTCTCTGACATCAGGGTCCTTAACTGGTTCACAGCTGCCAACTCCCTCTCGCTATGTGAGGTCCCACATTCACAAGTTCTGGGGTTGAGGAAGTGTGGCTTTGAGGCCATCATCCCAGCCACCACAAGGGATGGCACAATGTCCGTGAATTACAACTGTGGAAATGCAAGAAAGGATCAATTGGTGGGTGCTCCAAATCTGTTGTAAGCCTTGTGCCGAGTTCCTCACTTGCAATGTGGAAAATGTATTTTTTTTAACCCGATGAACTAAGCCAGTTTACGTTCTTTCCTACAGTTTAATCTGATTTTTATACATAATATGTAACCTCTTTCTCAACATTCTTGTTGGGTTTATGATGCATTTTTATCCTCGGTACTAAATACTGTAAAAGGACTGATAAACGTCCTTGGGTGGTTTTCAGTGAGCAGTGGATGGCTGCGGTGTGGCTCTTTCTGACCGTGAGACGGACTACGCTCCATGCAATGGATGGTATTCATAACACAGTGACAATAAATCAAAGGGGAATTTCTGGAGACAGCAGCTAAGGAACTGAGAGAGAAACACGCCCTTTCTACTATGTATGTGGGAGATGCCCACAGGGAGACTCTATTTCTTCAGAACCACGGACAGCGGCAGGAACATTGCCTGGGAGCTTCTGGGGAGCACAGCAGTTAGATCACAGACCCTGAGGGCAGGTGCCCTGGGTTCGAGTCTCACCTCCATCACACGCTACCTAGAAGAGCTCATCGTTGGTAAGATGGGCATGATGACAGCTGTCACTAGCTCACAGCTTGGTCCTCTTAATCAGTGCCCAGGGTTAGGTCTTACCATTACTGGTAATCGTCACTACTTCTAATAAGAGATGCTAAGGATGGGGGGTTGGTTAAGTTAACCGACCTCATCTTTGCTTGCATGGGAAACATCGTGGCCTATCATCCCAATGCCAGAGACACCTGTGTTTGGGTCTTCTTTCCCCATCTGAAGTCCTTTGCTCTATTTGGGTGTCTTCTGACTTGGACTGGATGAGCTTCCTCCCATATGAAGGCATGATATCCAATCACAACCCCAACCCCTTAACCACCACTGTGATGCTCAAGCCCAAATGGCAGTGAACCAACACCCACAAAAACAAATGCATCTTGCCAGAACTTGGAATGTGTCCATACAAAGCAGGAGGAAACATCCATGTTGACTCCCGTCCTATTGGCACTCCTAGACAGTACTGCAGGGAGACACCTGCTGTCTCCTTTTATTTAATGGAAGAAAAGACGGTGAGTGATTTTTGCCCCAGCAGACGGTGCCCCTAACAAACTTTGTCTTTAAAGGGGAGCTGGAAATGTAGGCTATTGCAAGACACAATTCTCCACCCCAAGGCAGGGTGGCTGTGTGGGGCTCTGCAGCCCACGATCTTTCCAGGGATGCTGTCTGTGTTTCTTATCTAACTGGGGCACCACACCTACACTCAGTGTATTTATTCTTACAATGGCACTTGCACCTGGTAACTGACTTCCTGTTTTTCATTTTTGATCACTTCTATCAGCACGCCAGAGTGTAACGTCTTGCTCCTTTTATGTGTGCTAAATACTTCGGTTTAATGGAAGGCAATGGATTTCTGGATGGTTTTTATTTGACTCAGTGCAGAGTTAAGATAGAGGGGAAAGTGTGTTCTGCTCCCCGGTCACTAAAGAAGACAGTCTGTAAGCACAATGCTGGGGACCCTGCTTGCCTGCCAGTCCCAGGACTGTGATAGTGCTCAGGGGATTGGCAAGCAGGTTGGAGGAGTGAGGAGTCAGTTTGCAGGGTGACTCCAACCACGGGGGTCTGAGGCATGGCAAAGAGGCCCCACCATTCTTCCCTCTTCTGCTAACTTGTCTAACTGTGTTCCCAAAGCCCCATCTTTGTCTCTCTGGAGGGCTCGTGAGAGCACCCATGTACCCTGCTGCCTCTGGGGGTCGATTGTGTTGTGTACACAGGGTGTCAAGCTCATGAGTTTTCCAAGATGTTGCTGGGATCGATTAGTGACCCCTGCCATGGACAAGGCATGAGGACTGATACAACCAGATTAATTTCTGACATGAATGGTGCTAATGCTATCACCCGTACCCAGGACCAGAGTTCGGTTCACCACTGGTAATTTATAGAGCAGGCATCCAGGGGCATCCCAAACAACTTACATGACCTGATCCACGGCAGTCCCCCATCTGTTTATTCTTTCAGCAGGGATTGTTGGTGCTCTGATGTTCCAAACACTGCTCTGGGCTACAAGAGCCCAGGGATGAAGAGAGAGCCATAGTCCTTGCTGTCATAGGACTTACAGCCCAGTGGGGATGGCCCAGGACCCATCCATGACAATAGGACTCATCCTACCAGGAGAACACTGGGTGCTGGGTGCCCACATTGCAGGCGCCTCCTACCCCAGGAAACGGTTTCAGGTGATGAATGAAGCTATTAATTCTCTGTCCTACATTCAATCTACTTTTTATGCAGACGTGATTTAATAACGTGCTCTTCACTACTGTCGTACCAGTATGTTCAATGCTTTTCATCCAGGTTATTAAAAATGCAAAAGGGTTGTTGAACATCTTTAAGGAAGTTTTAATGATTAACTAAATACATGCAATGGGCCTTTTTTGTAGAATGGATACGTGTGATTTCCCAAACACAAATGAGGGTTTTTTTTTAAGATTTTATTTATTTATTTATTTGAGAGAGAGAGAGAGAGAGAGCATGAGAGGTGGAGTGGGGCAGAAGACGAGGGAGAAACCGACTTCCCACTGAGTAGGGAGCTCTCCTCCCCCAACGCAGGGCTCCATCCCAGGATACTGGGATCTGGACCTGAGCCCAAGACAGACGCTTCATCACCTGAACCACCCAGGTGCCCCCAGCAGAGTGTATTAGTACCTACCAGCCAAGTAAATAAAGGGGGATTTCCAGATGCGGTAACTAGAAACCTGAAAACAGAAAAGAGATCCCTGTCTGGGTGGGAAGGCTGTCGGGAAGGCTAGCGGTGAGCTGTGCCTCTGCAAGGACAAAGGGACGCTGGCAGGCAGTGCCACGTCATGGTTAGAACATGGCCTCAGGGGGCGCCTGGGTGGCTCAGTGGGTTAAAGTCTCTGCCTTCAACTCGGGTCATGATCCCAGGGTCCTGGGATCGAGCCCCGCATCGGGCTCTCTGCTTGGCAGGGAGCCTGCTTCCTCCTCTCTCTCTGCCTGCCTCTCTGCCTACTCTCTCTCTCTGCCAAATAAATAAAATCTTAGAACATAACCTCAGGGTTCTGGAGCCCGGGATCTAGATCTGAATCTTGTCCCCTCTCAACACTCTGCAACTAGGAGAAAGCACAGTAAAGTGGGCAGGTGACTCAAACCCTCCGTGTCTGAGGTTGCTGACAGAGGATGAGGAGGACAGCAGCAGACCCTGGGATGCTATGAGGGTCACATGTGTATTACACGTTGTATGTGTGTCTATGTGTGTGTGCGTGTTAGTAAGGATGCTTGGTACATTATTATAGCCATATTAGCTATATTATATAGCAGCTATTATAATAATACTTATTATTACCAGCCTTTTAAAGGAAGCAAAAGTCAATGAGAGCTAATGAAATGACCTCCAGTCCTACTCAGTATTCTGCAAACTTCTTTCTCAAATGAAAAACATGACCGCACAGCAGTGGCTGCCTTTCCTCCCTCGCTCTCTCCCTCCTTCCTCTCCTCCTCTTCCTTCCCTCTGCCCCCTTTCCCACCCACTCCCTCCCCTCCTCCTCCCTCTCTTCCCTCCCTCCATCCCTCCTCCCTGACCTTCCTCAAAGGCCCAGCACTTGGCCACCTCCCAGCCTGCGCTGTATGTAGTTCCCTCTGCCTGCATGAAGGTAAAACGGAGACATTACTTTTGAGGAGAAACGGCTGCCTCCTCCCTAGAGTGTCTCCATAAAACACAACAGGCCCCATGGTGTTGGGGGTGGGGCAGGCCTTTTGATTTTCCAACACACAGTCCTGGACCTTCCCACCTTGGAACCGAGAAACCTTCACCTCCGCAGGGAGCTCAGGTGACTCCCCTGGAGATGCAGGAGCCAATCCCAAGATGCAACCACTTCTCTCCTAAAGATGGAAGAGAATTGACCTTGTGCTTTCCTCCCCTTGATGGAATAAATTTGTGTGCAATCTGGTGCAGACTTTAGAGAGCCCCGCATGGAGGTGGGTCAGTGGTGCGACTACTAGGGTATATCCCCTCTCTCTGATACCACTGGGGAGGGGTCCTCCTTGGGCAGGACTGTGTGCTGTGGCTCACTTCCTTCGGGGCCCTCTGCTCACCTGCCGGAGGGGCCCCCTCACTAGTCCGTGAAAAGACCTAGATGCACCCACCACTTCTCCTTTCTCTTTCTATCATTTACCCCCTAAAATAGTTCCTCTCCATCTATGGTGTATTACCTGTACATATCCCTCATCATTACGACCCAAGCTGCTCAGACGAGGAACCTGTTTCTTCCCCAGCTCCTACAGCAAATAGCATTGAATAAGGTCCCTTCACCAGCGTTCACTAAGCACCTCCTAGTTGCCGGGAGTTTAAGATCACAGACACCATCCAATGAGCTGCAAGGTTATTTCCATGGACTTAATGAGTCTCGATGCTTCAGGAGCCTATGCACAAGCTGCGTTCTAGAATACACAATGAAGTGTCCTCCGGCCCTCAGACAGCCTGTGCAGTTAGAGACAGGGACATGGATGACATAGAACAGTGTGTTGACAGAACTAGTTTGCGAAGCCCTGTGTTATCACAGACTTAGATGTTCTCTAAGAGACGCATCAACCTCTCCCATCAGAAAGAGTTCAGCTTTTTAAAGTAATTCTTGTGGTTTTTTAAGCTGATTTTAGACCCCTTTCTAAAGATCCCAAGCCTGAAAAGCCAAAATCATTCTGGTCTGTGCACGAAAGCCCTCTATGGTTTATCTTGTCTTTGTGCTTCTTTGATCATTATTTTCCGGGTCTCTCCAGGCTGCAGACTGACTGTGACACTGTGCAGAGCCGACACCGGACCCTGACTTCTCCTGCAGACCCACCCCACTCTACTGTGAACGTACTTTGACGTGCTGCATGGACAGACACCCTACAGGGAGCAGGAGACCCCCAGCACTGGTCACTAACTCATCCCCGGGAGTCCACTGAAGACAAATGACATCCCTCTACTATGCTTACCCCCATGACACTCTAATTTCGTGCTTCAAAATGGTCGACATGGGCAGTCTTGCCAGCAGCCACAAAACTAAACAGAGAGAGGCACCCAAATAGAGACTAAAATCCCCACCACTCTATCTAACATAGATCCTCCTTCCGTCTGACACCGGCACAGATTTCATCTTCAGATATCCGCTCATTTTTTGCTCCTCAAAGAATCTTCTAGAATTCTCCGAGCAGTCACACACCCAAGACCCCCATCCTATCAAACTGCCTCATTTGACAAAGATCTGGTGCTCCCAGGGGATGGACTTAGCCAAAGGCTTAGCTACCAGATGCTTGTTTGGCTCTAAACACCCTCTCAGAAGTGCCAACGTGCCAGGCAGCCGCAGTACACGGTGTGTGCGAGTGCACGCTTCCTGGCCTGTTCACGCATTTAGCTGCAGGGCCCGACCCTGTGTGTCTGTCAGAATTCTGTCTCTTCCGCCTGCAGCATCTGAGCTGTTGAAGCGGGTAAGAGCTTGAACCTAGAAGAACACACATAGGGGAATGTTCCCAGAAGCTCATCATGGGAAATGCCGGAACCACTTAAACACGATTGTGGAAGGGCCGCCAGCTTGTCTCCAAGGGGCACAGGGCAAGAGGCTCGGGGTTCAAATGCGCAGGGTTCTCTGTAAGCTGCTGCCTTAATGAGAGAAGCCCAAACCAAAAGAGCATCGATGTCCGACCCGGGCACTTTCTGCTCCCACTGCTCCTCCTGAGCCCACCCAGCGCCTACCCCATCCCGATGCCCACCTCCATATGCACTCCCTATGGGTCCCCTTGTCCCCCTGCAGGAGCCCCTGTGGGGTACTCATGAGAGCTCTATGGCATGTCCCTCCCTCTTGGGCAGCTCCACACCTGGGCAGGGAGCCAGGCCCTCTGAAACCTGCCCACTTCTTACGTTGGGTTCACATTACCGCCCATGGTGTCCCCAAGTTTCCAGCTCTCCATGTAGGGGTTGGAAAGTGGCAGGGTCGGGATTCAAATTCAGGGAGTTGGTTTTGCAGCCAAATTCTGGGAACAGAGTTGCCAGCAACATCCTGGGGAGGTTTCAAAGGAAACCTCAGTTTAGGGAACTAGGGGATGGTAACAAAAGATGTCACAGTGTTGTCTCTGGGTAGAGAGGACCCCATAAGGTTGGTGTGCTGACCCATCCCTCCCAGAGAAGCACGGCTCCTGCCTCCGCTCTCCCTGCCTCCCCTCTCCTTCTTCCTTCACACCTGCTCCTTTCAACAGAGATTTTTAAATGAATGAAGAGTTCGTGCTCCATGGAGAAAATACAATTATGATAGAGCTCTCTTACTTAACACCTCTCTTTTCAAGTTCAAAGTATTACCTCAAATGCTCTCAGTTATTCTTTTTGGTTTTTCTTTTGAACAGAAATGTTTTCCCTAGGCCACTTGTGTTGAAAACTTCCTTAGGAAGTGTTGAATGTATGCAAATATAAGCCATTTGTTGATACCTCCTTGGCCTTACTTTTTCTCAGAAATCTCACTTGCAGGGGCGCCCGGGTGGCTCCGCTGGTTGGGCGTCTGCCTTCAGCTGGGTCATGATCCCGGGGTCCTGGGATCGAGCCCCATGTCGAGCCCCATGTTGGGCTTCTTGCTCAGCGGGGAGCCTGCTTCTCCTACTCCCTCTGCCTGACACTCTCCCTGCAAAAAAAAAAAAAAAAAAAAAAAAGAAAGAAATTTCCATTGCATGTATTTAAAGCATCTGGTTATGAAATCATGTCGGCCTCCAGAGTGGGCTTCTGGGAGGCCTCACCAAGAACTGAGCCTAGAAAGGGTTACAAATATACTCTGAAGACCGTACAACTAGCCAGCAGCTGGGGCACATGGGGCCATGTCTGGCTCCCTCTCCGGTCGTCACACGTGGCCCACATGCCACTTTGAAAATGGTTGACATTCACAAGATACGTGTTTAAACTTCATTCTACTGCCCAGGACTTTTCCAGTCGCAAGTGACAGGCACATCTAAGAACCAAAATGTTCCCAGCCCATGTCTGGGAGGGAGTTTGATGCCGGTGGAGGGAAGCGGGGTGTGGGGAGCCACAGAGTCAGCACGCTTGGGGGATGGGAACAGGATGCCGAGGTCTGGTGCCCATGGAATGGACCACAATGAGGCCAGTGCAGGCGGTCACCACCGAGGGCCTCCTCCATGATGAGAGGGCACCTGATCATGCTGACGAGGAGCTCTTTTTTTTAATGAATGATGAAAGAACCTGATGATGGTTGTAAATGAGAACAATGCCCATATCTGGGAGGCTCTTACCAAGTGCATGGCTCTGTGTGAAAGGCATCTCTTAATGCTGGCCTTTGGAACAGGTGCTGGTCTCCTCCCCGCAGAGCAGGTGCAGTTTGCACATCTGGCTTAGATTTGGTGGCTAGTCCTGGGCCTGAATTTCAAAGACAACTTCCTGGTGCCCATGTCCAGTGTTTAACCGCTGCATGACCCTGCCTCTCGCAACAAGACAGGATGCCATTTAGATAGATAACAGGGACGTTTTGCAATTCTTTTTTTTTTTAAGATTTTATTTATTTAGCAGAGAGAGAGAGGGAGAGAGAGCGAGCACAGGCAGACAGAATGGCAGGCAGAGGCAGAGGGAGAAGCAGGCTCCCTGCCGAGCAAGGAGCCCGATGCGGGACTCGATCCCAGGACGCCAGGATCATGACCCGAGCCAAAGGCAGCTGCTTAACCAACTGAGCCACCCAGGTGTCCCCGTTTCTTAAACACAAGGCATTATTATTTCAGATCCAACAGCTGAGGATGGTTGATAAGGCCTCCAAAACTTTTCAAAGATTATACCCTTCCAACGTGATTTTCAGATTCGAGGACATTTTCCTCCAGGCTCACAGTTTCCATCCAAATGAAGTGATGCAACACCTCATTGTTTTTCCATCCACAAGCCCTCCACGAACAGCACCAGAGAAGGCCAGGCCTCCCGTGTTTGCCGGAAAGGACTATTTTTAATGCATATGCATATTTTAACAGGAGCAGACATGTATGGAGCACATACTGAGTCAAGCCCTATTCTGGGTACTTGCAGTCAACTTTGAGTCAGGTAATCCACACGGTCCTCTCCAAATTGCACCTGACAACCTTCATTTTATGGATAAGGGGACCATAGTATCAAGAGCCTGAAATCCCACCCAAGGGAGCCGTGATTATGAATGTGTCCCCAGAAATATTCTGGTTAAAGATACATTTGCCTGAATGCTCATTCCCCTCCATGATGTTCTAGGAAATTCATTCTAAGCGAAGGGCCAGTAGGGGCTGGTGTTGACCAACCTCCTGAAAGTCTTCATAAATAAAGTTCTGGAATACGGTCGCTGATTCTTTCTTCTGTTACCTGTTCTGTAAGGTGACTCGAAGGTCCAGTAGTGGTTTCCTATCACTGTACTAAGTTGCCACAGACTTAGTGGCTTCAAACAACACAATGTTATTACCTTACAGTTCTAGAGGTCCGCAGGTCTGCTTTCCCTCTGGAGGTTCTAGAAGGAGATAATTCGCCCTGCCTTTTCTAGATCCCAGAGGCCTGTGGTGCCTCCCTCCACCTTCAAGGTCAGCGGGGGCACCTCCTGTCCTCTCTGACATCTGTTTCTGTGATCACACCTCCTTCTTGGACTCCACCCCTCAGGCTCCCTCAAATAAGGGCTCCATGATTACATCTGGCCCACCCAAGTAATCTTGCATCTCCAGATTTGCAGAATCCCTTTTTTCCAGATAAGGTGACCTAAGCACAGGTGTTAGGGGGAATTAGGATATTGTGGTGCTTAATTTTATGTGTCAACTTGACAGGGCCACAAGGTGCCCAGGTATCTGGTCAAACATTATTCTCAGTGTGTCTGTGAGCGTACTTTGGGATACAATTAATACTGATACCGGTGGGTAGAGTAAAGTAGACTGCCCTTCCTGTTGTGGGTGGGCCTCGCCTAATCAGTTCAAGGCCCGAGCAGACTACAAAAGCTGAGAAGAGGGAATTCTGCTGCCTCTTGATCTCCAGTGGGACATCGGCTTTTTCCCTGCTCTCGGACTTGACTTGGAATATCAGCTGTCCTGGTTCTTAGGCCTTTGGCCTCAGCTCCTCTGGGTCCCCAGCCTCTGATTCATCCCACAGAACCTGGGACTTGCCTACTCTGTCATCACAGGAGCCAACTCCTTACAATAAATCTCTTTATGTATATGTACATATGTAAATGTATATGTGTAAATATACATGTATTATGCATTATATTTACATATCTCATGTAAATTATATGTATTATGTGAGAGCCTATATATGTATTATATAATATAATTATGTAATACCATTATATGTTTATACAATATAATACAGTATATATCATATACAATATAATACAATTATATGTTATATATCACACATATATTATATAATACATATATTACATATGTATTTTACAATACAATATTATAATGTAATTCTATCATATATTACATAGATATATTATATATATAATATATTACACATGTATTACAATATATATTTTACAACATATTATAATATAATACAACTATATATTATATACATATTATAAATACATATATAACAATATATATTACAGTACAATATTATAATATAACACAATTATATATAATTGTATTATATAATAATATTATGTATTATATGTAATATTATATAATGTATATTATGATTATATGTAATATCATGTATTATATGTAATACTATGTATTATATGTAATATTGTGTAATGTAATATATGTATTATATGTAATATTATTTATTATACATACATTTATTATTATGTATTACACATAATATTATTATATATACAATTATATATTACATATAATACATATATTACATTGTAATATATAATTGTAATACAATTATGTACTACATATAATTGTATTATTTTTATATATTGTATATAATATGTGTAATTGTATTATATAATTACATATGTATTATATTATAGATTGTATGTTATACATTAACTTATATAATTATATGTCATTACATCATTTAAATGTGTAATGTATGTAAAGCTCCATATATGTAAATATATTTACAAATGTCCTGCCCTAGTTTGGACCCTGCTGCTCCCAGGAATTCAAAGAAGAAAACCACCAGTGCCATGTGTGGAAGCAGACGCGATGAAGAGGTGTCCAGGGGGCAGGTCCCCGGGAGGACATGGCAGCCCCGCTGGATGACCATGGTGCCCGCGTGCGGTCTGGCTGGAGTCAGGAAATGCCGCTGGAATCCGACGGAGAGCACCAGTCCACCAGCCCTCTGTAATTACAGTCTGCCCCAGGTTCCTTTTAGACTATTGGTGCTATGGGAGCAGTTTGCATCTAAATTAAAATTGGACTTCAAAGCAGTCGGCTGAGTTTGCATTTCTAAGCACAGAAGAATGTGACAGACAGGTTACTAATTACTGAGGGGCTCTGCATGGCGGCTGGGGAGAGGGGGACAAGGAGCGGTAATAACAGAGCAGGTAGAAAGCCCAGGAAGACGCCATCTGGGCAGTCAGAGACTAACCTCCCGGATCCTTTTGTGCGAGTGATACACAGGCGACCCTTGAGCAACATGACAGCTGGGGCACCGACACCCCACACAGTCGAAAATCTGCATAGTACGCTTGACTCCCCAAAAACTCTACTGAGAGCCGGAAGCTTTGTCGATAACATCAGCAGTCATTAGCACACAGTACGCACGCTCTCTATATTATACACTCTGTCCTTATCATAAAGTAAACCGGAGGAAAAAAACGGCTATTAAGAAAATTATAGGAAAGAGGAAAATAGGCTTACAGTGTTGTCATATATTTCTTGGGGAAAAACCCACACATAAGTGGACCTCCGCTGTTCAGTTCTGCGTTGCCCAAGGCCAGCTGTACATTGGATGTCTAATATGTGTGCAGGTGTATCTATTATGTTATTTTTACATTATTTTTGTGAAATACACATGCAAATACAGAGAATAATATTAAATAACACTCTATGTTTTAACACTGTATGAAATGCACTACTACAGAGAGTGTTACTTTTGTGCTCGTCTGTATGATGGCCTGTCCTCGTGTCATGCCCACGTTAGGGCAGGATGGCGGCTTCTTCCAGAATCTTCATACCAGTGCTTCGTCTTTTGCCCTACAAGGTTCAGTATGTCCATTCAGAAGAGATTCGGCAAAGAGTGACACAGCGTAAACTGATGTAAATAAAATGTTAAGAGTATAATGGGGGGCGCCTGGGTGGTTTCGGCTCAGATCATGATCTCAGGGTTGTGGGATCGAGCCCCGCATCTGGCTTGGTGTTCAATGGGGAGTCTGCTTGAGGTCCTCTGTCTCTCCTGCTCCTTCTCCTGTGCGTGCTTGCCTCTCTCTCTCTCTCAAATAAAGAAACAAATAAAATGGTTTTTAAAAGAGTGGCAGGGACTCTGCTTGGATTCAGGCACTTACCAGTATTTATTTCCTCTTTGCTCTGCCTTCTGTCATGTTGGTTTCCTCTTCTGGGTCTGCCCATGGTACCAGGCTTATTATCTACCTGTCTTTCCATCCCTGAAGTTTTTTGGCTTTTGAAACTTATGTATCTGATAATTCCTACAATTCATGCGTTTTGCACCAATGTGCTGCCCAAGCATGGATGCATCAGGGGATGGATTGTATGGCTTGGGTTATGGGCTTCATTGAACCAATCATTGCCAGTAGGAGTAGAAGTGGAACACCACCTGCTCCAAAGAGAATAGAGTAAGAATGGCGAAATCCACAAGAAATGGGTTGGTGAGAGGAGGTAAATCCCTGTACCACCATTCTGCACCCAAACTGCTTACTTGCCTCCTGGGATGCTGGATGGGTTTATGACGGTTGGTCCTCGGTGTCTTCTTTCCATTGGGAGAGGCACAGCGATCTATAGACAGAAAACATAGAGCACCTGGGTGGCTCAGTTGGTTAAGTGACTGCCTTCGGCTGAGGTCATGATCCTGGAGTCCTGGGATCAAGTCCCTCATGGGGCTCCCTGCTCATCAGGGAGTCTGCTTCTCCCTCTCAGGCTCTCCCTCTCTCATTCTCTCTCTCTCAAATAAATAAATAAAATCTTTAAAAAAAGAAAACACAGACACATGCATATCCATAACACATATATACACATATGTATCCATAATACATATAGATACAGGTATATGGATATAGATAGATATGTATCCAAAACTTCATGGCTCCTGCCGACATGTTGAAGACCCCTATGTCAGTCAGGGTTCTCCAGAGGAACAGAACCAATAAGAAATATTTATGTATAAATAGTTACATGTATATTTGGGAACTGGGTGTGCCTTCTTCCTGTAGGTGATGAACTCTGAGAAGGCAGGGCCCACCCCAGCACACAAGCTGGTACAGAGAAGTGCATGCTAACTATTTAAAGAATTTTTTAAAAATGGAGATGAAAGTGACTTACACCTACTATATTGGCTTAAATAAACAGGGAATTCATTGGTTCTTTTAAGTGAAAATTCAGAGCATTGGCTTCAGGTATAGCTTGATCCAGGTGTTCAATCTATGTCCATAAGAATCTCTTCACCTCTCAGATATGCTTCCCCCTGTGTGGGACTTATAGATGTATGGTTAGGATCTCCACATGTCACAGCAAATGTGGTCACCAAGTTTCTTCAGGCTTACATTCTAGCAGACGGATTAGACACCAGCTCAGACCCCACAAACACATTAATTCATAAGGAGAGAAGCTGTTTTCCAGGGATTCTGGGCAAAGTCTGCCGCTGCCTCCTACTGACTTGTGTTTAGTCACATGACTGTCCCTGAACCAATGTCAGTAGAGAACTATTTTCTGATTATCAGGGCTAATATGATGGGGCAGGTGGACATCTATGTAAACCACAAAATTGAAGATAATAAGATTGTGATTCCCCAAAGAAAAAGAGAATTTCTGGAAAAACGTATTATAAGTGTTGGGTGGGCCAAATCTCTAGGGGATTAGATGAGCTGGAGATAAGAGTGAGATTCCTTGAAAAATAGCCTCCAGAGTCCTGCCTGGGATTTGAACTCTCACCGCTTTAATGCTGATGCTTAAACAAGTGTGAAGGACCCTGGAAAATTCTGTGTTTCTCTGCTAGTCTGGAACAGGGCACAGGCCTCAGAATGTTAAACCTCTCTTTGGTGTCAGTGAGAGGGGGGCCCCACAACATTGGCCAACACTGTACAACACTGTAGGGACAGGTGGTGCCGTCCTATTCTGCATGGTCTGGGGGGTTTTCTCAGCAGCTCCTTGACCAAGTCATACTTGAGCAATTTCTCTCGGAATTTTTTGGAGCAGCCCTGTCTGCGGAGCTGGGGGACTCTCACTCAGACAGAATCCACCACCTGCACAGTCCCCTCCGCTCCCGAATGCTGACGATCCTTTCTAAGCGCTGGACGGATGGAGAATCTGGGCTTGTGCTGGTCCCAAGGGACTTCCGTCTTCCCCAATCAAATTAATCACGTATTTCATTACTGAATCATTATGTCATATTAGAAAAACCCATTGTCTGAGGAATCACCTTCAGCGTCACTGAGCTCTCTCGGGAAGCCAGCGGCTGAGTGTCATTCCCCAGCCAGCAGGTACACCTGTCCCACTGTTTGGATGGTCAATAAAATGTCCCTCCACAGCCCCCGTGACTCTGCATTCCCCCCCAATGACTCTGGCTTATCTGATGCTAACACAGGACTTGAGCAGAGCAATTCAGCAGACCAGGAGCCCCATTTCAACCAGAGAGGGGACAGTTTCCCCCAAGGAATTCCACAGTGCTGCGACAGAGACCTTTCCCCTTGAAATACCACCTTTTTATTCTCTCCCCTGCCTAGGAAGGGCCAGCTCTGGCCTCTGCATTGTCGGCCTCTCTTTGCCATTTGGGTCTCTGCTCAAAACTCACTTTCAGAGTCGCCCTCCTCAAGCACCAATGTAAAGTAGACCAGTTAGAGTTCATAAAGTTCATAGAGTTCATAAAGTCGCCCTATTTTATCTCCTTCATACAGGCTAGCATTTTCGTGGTGTTTGCTGGTTTCCTGTCTCTCTGCTGGAATTTCAGCTATAAATGAACTGGGACTAACCACCTTACAGAGACACACTGTATCACTGTGCACTGTACACTGTGGGATCAGCTCGTGGCCACTCCTGGAGAAAGTGATAGCCTCAGGGTCTGAACCAAGAGCAATATTATGCATTAATGAAACATGCACCTGTTATTGGATTCTACTCACCATCCGATTTCTGAATGAACAATTTCCATTCCAAAGTGAGCCCGGCTTTTTTTTTTTTTTAGTCAACTCAAGTAAGGTATAATGTGTGTATAATAAACACATACACTGTGTCCAATCACAGCATATAATTCTATGAGCTTTGACATTTGTTAAAAGGTAAACTGAGGCACCTTAAATTTTTCCCCCCAGAGTTTATTAGACTACGCATCTGTTCCAATCTGGCAAAGGGGAACAGTCTGCGTCCTCTATCTTTCCTTGGAAGATCAGTCCTTCTCTCAAATTCGGTTTTCTTTGTTGGTCCTGAAACCGCAGCTTACCAACGGGTCCAAGAAAGTTCATGATTTTGTAGCTGACCTGGCTTTTCCTGTTATCAGACCAGAACTCATGCTCTTCACTGCTTTCTAGAGAAACACAAAGCAGAAAAGAAAACCAACTATTCTCTCCTATTTTTTCTTTGCTTTTATTCTGTCTCTACTCTTATTCCCTCTTATCATTAAAATATTACATATTTACCACCTTGCTCTGGTGGCAAGACCTCTGTGCGTACCTGCGTGGGAATCCAGTCTCAGACAGATGGTCCAATGCTCACACAGCGTGTTTGAGACCAAGAATTTCATGTTTCAAGTCTTGGAATATTTCAATTAGGAGACAATCATTCTAAGACATATTGGGCCCATATGGCTAAATATTCTTCTATGCCAAGATAAAATTTTGCACATCTTCAATATGGTATAGAATTTAAGCTCCTTGTTAATTTCCTAATATATAAAGAGTTCTAAATATCAAAAAGAAAAAAACAAGGACACCAAAAGATGATTCATCAAAAGGAAACACAAATGAGCCTTGAACAGATGAAGGATGTTCAATTTCACCAATACCAAATATTTTCAAATTATGTGAGTAGATAGCAACTATACTGATATAATTTAAAATATTTATGTAAAAAGGAAGGGATCAAGAAACAGATACCTGTGTTGGCCGTTGAGCAAGTATTACAGACTTTGGGGAGTCGCGTTTGCAACATAGATGGAGAACCTTCCCAAAACACATAAACATTAACGTATTTTCTAAGATCTCAGTGTTTATCCTGTGAAACTGATCACAGATTGTTAGCAAAGATTCAGTTCAAATATGTTCACTTATACAGTGTTTACAATAATCAAACATTGGGGACAATCTGTGTTGAACAATACAGAATTGGTTATAACATCGCTTGCAGATCGGAAGCCCAGGAGGTAAATACAGAGAAGTGACAATTTCTCAATCGCCCTTCCGGTGAGTTCAAGAGGAATTGAATTAGCGCCAATTTTTGTAAAAACGATTTCCCATGAAAAATTCCAAAACGCTGGTTTCTCTTCAGAGAGGAGAGGATCTGAAATACCGTATTCCAGCATGAAATCACCAAAAATATATATATAAAAAATGAAAAATAAAATTCCAAAATTTGTTCACCTCTCTGCAGTAACAGTACCTCTTCAGACCAGCTTGCATTTCCCAGTCCTCCGCGGAGCCCCCTCTGCCATTTCTCATGACATAAATTCACTTCACTTGTCTGAATCCTGTTGGCATCTGTGTGGATGGCACTGGACTTAAGCAGCCAATGGGACATCCATACAGGGGAAGGTGACTTATCCGTTAAACCAAGTGACAAAAATGTCACACATCCTTTTGTAAATGGTTCCTTGTATTGGTGTGTCCCTGGATTAGATTGTTGGGCTGTGCCACAAATTATCAGGAATGTGGTGGACGGAAACAACACACGTATATTCTCTCCCAGTGGGTCAGGAGTCCAGGGACCTCTGCTCAGGGTCACCCAGGCTACCAGCCACAGGTTCGCCAGAAACGTGGAGTCCTCTCTGCACGGCTGTTGGTGGCATTCCCAACCTCACAGCCATAAAGCTCACCGGGGCTTGCTTCTTCACAGCCCAAAGGAGACAAGTCTCTCTGCTGCTTGAGAGCTCAGAGGACCCGGAATCCTTAAGTCATCCCATTAGCTCAGCCTTCTTCCCTGGACAACATCCTCCCTTTTGATTAACTCAAAGGCAACTGATCAGGGACCTTGATTCCATCTGCAAAATTCCTCTCCCTTTGCCATGTAATGGAACGCATCCACAGGTCCCAGCCACTTGCACGAGGAGGAGATGATAGGGGACGTATGCACAAAGACATGGGAAGCATGAGGCCAGTTTGGGACCCTGGCTCCCACCCTCCTAAGATGCATTCTTGCAAACAATGAAAGACAGGAAAGAGCTCTCCCTGAATGCTGGAATACCTGGTCATTTTATTTCCTTCTTTGTGCTTTACCTGTACATCCTAAACCTTCTATATAAAGACGTGTGCCTCTTATAAAAAGGGAAAAAGAAAGGTACCAGTAAAGTGATGGTCCTGTTTAAATTATTTGAACCTCGAGATCCAGGCGAGCCTGAAGCTGAGGCTTGCACGTGGCCTGCCACGCACATTCGCCCTTTCTAACAGACTAAACCGGTTTGAATTGGATGTTCATTCCCTTGCGCCTGAAAAGTACAGAGAATTTGGAAATAAAGCCTCTGGAGAACACCAGAGCCCCTCACTGTGTTACTTGGGGACACTCACTTGTGTGTATTTTAAAAATTGACCTACTTTCTGTGACTCGAGTGGGAAAGGATCCACAGGGGCAGCTGCCTCAGCGGCCATGGGGACAAAGGCGGTGGGGTGCCCAGCACACGGGCTCCCAGAAAGGTCGCGCCCTCATCCCAGCAGCGCTCTGAGCTTTGGGAAAAATCACCAAGGTCCGTCACAGCCGGTGGGGTCCGTGACCCGTGCCTGGGCAGAACCATCAGAGCACGGTCCTCATAGAAATGCACTGAGAGAACGACTTTCAGAGAAGCCCCGTCATTATAATGGAACGCGATCTGATGAAAGTCTCTTTCACAAAGGTTTGGTCTGAATCCAGTGAACCCCGAACAATGGGTTTCCAAACTCAGAAATTTGCAGCCAAAAGGTATGCACGGGTTTAAGCATCAGGAAATGGTGTTTTTGAAGAAGAGAGAGCCAGATGAATGAGAGCTCTCTGTGCCCTCCACGGGCCACTTGCTATCACGGATTTTTGAGCAATACAAAACCAGTTTTTGTAAGAATTGTGGCAGCCCTGCAGAAAAGAGGATGTGTTTGTCCTGAGTGCATCATGGATGTCACGGTCAGCCACTCCGGCAGCAGACGGGAGCTGGGCTGTGCCGGGAGTCTGACAGTCACCTAGCGTGAGGTCCCCTTCCTAATTACGGACACGGAGATGCCGCACCCGCACCAGCGACTGTGCAGCATGGCAAGCAAATCGCTTCAATGGCTGCTAGTCCAGGGGTACGTGCCTGAAGTGGCTAAGCCCTCTGGTATTGGGTCGCAGAAGCTCCCACGAAGCTGTGTTCCACTCCTGGGGACCTGCTGGGCCGCATTCAGCACCTGGGTGCTTCTTATCACCATTGCTTTAGGCTTATTGTTTCTTGGCAATCGCTCTCAAACAACAGAACTGTTACAAATAAAGACTCTGATCTAGGTCAAGCTTTAATCATTATGCTTAAGAATTCTTCAAGGTCTTTTGGGGGAATTTTAGACGCCTTACAAAAGTTAGAACTAGGAAGACTTACAAGAAATAGGAATAAGAGATCCACACAAAGTGAGACTAAAAGTAAACACGATAAGGATGAAGATTATTATAAACATTTAGGATTAAGAGTACGTCGGGGAAATCACACATTGCAAGTAAAGATTGAGGGAAAATGGTGGACGCCTGGCACATAAAGGTCCTTATAAATTGCAACCCACTGATGCACTACTTCCTTACACAGGAATATATGATTCAAGCCTCACGCGGTGGGTTACTCATAAGGGAAGGAAAGTAAAATATAGTTCCCTAAATAGATGGGAGCAACTCAGGAGAAGTCGACCCCCATGGTGTGTGTTAAGTGACGAAAAAAGGTGGCAATTGCGTTGGTGGATGTATCAATACCTTGCTGTAGGACCAGTTGACCAAGATTATAAATATCATATACAATGGGAAAAATGGAACAAAGATACAATTAAGCAATATCTGTTAGCAAGGTTCGGCGCACCCACTGAAGGGACTAAATAGACAATAGGAAACTAGTCAGAACCGCATGTCTAGCAAGTATAACCTCAGGCTAAAAGGTCATTATGCAGTTCTGTTGAATGGCTATTGTTTGGGCTAACTTTAAGCTAATACATAACCAAATGTTAGGCTATTCTGAGTAAGATACACATCATATTTGATCCTGTACCAATGTTCCATGTACAATGCATATAAAAACTGATACTCGCCGCAATAAATCGCAGCAGCTGATACACACCTTGAGTGTGCCTCTCTGTCTGTCGCGCCGAAGCCACCCCATACCTGCTTATCCAAGGACCCCCCCGCAGACTCACCGCTGACAGTCCGCGGCACAGAGACTCACTTTCCTAATTACGGACACGGAGACTCACTTTCCCCAGAGCTGGAAAACACGGCCTCGGGGACACACTGGCTGGCATGCATCCAGAAAAATCGACAACACCATGATTTTCCCCAATTCTCTCTTTTCTTGCTCTTGTATTTTGCTCCCGCTCTGGAATGACAAAATGGAGGGCATCAGGTACGCTCTCCCCAGATGACTTCAACAATCACCCGTTATGTGTTAGACAAGGAGGGGCAAAATCACTATTTTCTTTTTAAATTCTCTACAAAGTCACTTAGTCTCAATGACTGGAGTGCCATGTTTTTATCCTAAGATTGGTTTCTATTTTTATTAGAAAAATGAACTCTGGAGGCTGCTGGGGCCAGGAGCAAACGGCTCGTTTTTGCTCTGGTTCTCCGGACGTGGGTAGGTGGTAAGCGACTCATTATTCCATGCAGGTCCCCTGCTCTAACTTCACTTAGGAAGGAACGAGGATCTTTATGGTTCTGTGTCCGTGGTTATGCCACAGCTGCTGATTATGCTAATTCCTGCTTACTTGCAAATAGGCCTGTGTTTATTTTGTGCCTCACCAGCTGTCAACAAAGACATTTTAGGAATAATTGCCATATTTAAAGGCAGACTCTATTCAAGTGTCCTCCTCGGGGCCCTCCCGGGATTAGACCCCATATTAGGAGGGTTTGTGAGGAGAGCCCTGATGGTGGGCAAGGTGGGGTGCAGACCTGGGGGTACGGTCCTGGCTGGCTCCCCATCACCGTCTCTGTGTCCCCCCACCTGTGATCGATCTCCGCATGGCCAGGACCTCTCGCTTTGCTTTCTAGAGAGGATACTGAAATGTGGCTCTCATGGGCTCATCACCATGGCTAACGGAGCTTGACTTTCCCTCTGCTCCGTAATCGATGTCTGGGAACACTTCCTCTCAGACCAGAAACTCTGATAATCCTGAGAGAGCCTGTTCTGCAGTCTCAAAAGCTTAGGACCCTGTCAGCAGTCAGAATGGAACACAGATGAGGCGTCTGAAGCAAATAACCTTGCTCCTGAACTTACCTGAGGGCTATAATTTACTTACATGTAGTGCTCCATGTTTTATCTCATGAGAGAACGTTTAATGAACTTTTGCAATTGGTATTAGTTAACACAAAGACCTAAAAGGTCCCTAAATCAAAGTGCACTTGATTTCCACCGTTATCTTCTCGTTTTTCTAACCGTTGTTATTGGCAAATATCTTACTTCTTCCAGACCTCTCCCACCCCACTTGGGCCAGATGTGAGTATATGGCAACTTTTTAAAAGTAATATCTACTCATGGGGATTCTGGGTGGCTCAGTCGTTAAGCCTCTGCCTTCGGCTCAGGTCATGATCTCAGGGTCTTGGGATCGAGCCCCACATCGGGCTCTCTGCTCAGCGGGGAGCCTGCTTCCCCCTCTCCTACTCCCCCTCTTTGTGTTTCTGCTCTTGCTATCACTCTGTCAAATAAATATATATATATATATATTTTTTTTTTAAATAAAATAAAATAAAATAATATCTACTCATGACTAGATACGGGTCAAGTCTTGTGCTAAACTCTGGAATGCCAGGGATAAAAAAGCTAGGAGTTCCTCTAAAGGAACTAAGAGTTGGGGGGAGGAAAATACCCATGAATAGGCTTCCTATGGATCTCAGCCTTCCTCGGGGCAGTGTGAGAGGCAGCTGGGAGAGCTCTTCAGCAAGTGGGCACTGCTGAGTCCTCCTGGTGCGAGATGAGGGGAGACCAAGGAAAGGAATTCCAGGCGGTGCTCCATAGGGGTCAAGAGCACCTGGACAGCTGACGTGGGTAGGATCAGATCCTGCCACCGGCAATCATTAGCTGTGTGAGCAAGGAAAGTGATCCCACTGGTATCTGCAAAACAGGAGCGATAATGAACGATGCTGTCCAGCATTTATTCTGTGTGTCGGGCACTTAACCTACAGTATCGCCTTCTGTCCTCACCACAGACGTGATGTGGGTGCTATTTACTGTCAGCATTTTGCAGAGGATGAGATGGTTTGCAGGTTGGGCATAATCATAAAAATCACATAAAATGCCAGTTAATTATGAGGCATTACTGGTGTGAAAAAGCAGAGGGGCAGGACAGCCTGGCATCGGGAGCCAGGAAGTCAACACATGCAGCCCAGAGATAGTCCTTGCTGGTTCGGGAACTCTTCCCCACAATCCCAAAGTGAGGAAGCTTCCGGAAACTTCCCAAAAGTGGAGAAGTTTCCAGAAACTTCCCCACTTTGGGACTTGGGGGGAAGATTTCTCATCCAAGTCCTTAAACGGCTTTGGGTATTGAAGAAATAACTCCTCCGACACAGCTCCTGGGGTGTTGAAGGTTGTGGCTCCTCACACGACACCACCATGTTTGAATCCCACATGAGCCAGGAGCTTTCAGTTCGTTCTAAAATAAGTGATTGAACCACTCTGTGCCCCAGGGTTATTATCTATAAAATACAAATAATAGAAATACTTGACGAATCGTTTGCCCTGTAAGGACTAAGTCAAGCATGTGAAATATTTAAAACGGGTCCTGGCACATAAGCACTCAGAAGGCACTAGCTATTATTACTGTTTTGTCCGTTAGTGGTTTCCTCACCATTTCCTGTTCTCTCTAGACCAGGCCGGTAACGATCTGAAAAGCATACACAATGGGGAAAACAACAACAGGAACAGCAACACTTGGATCTAAATAATAAATATAAATAAACAATCCCTTTGTGGCTGAGCCATTATTAACATGTTCCCTTCAGTTTTGTGGGTTTTCTTGCATCACCTCTAAATATCTAATGATAAGTGTCGAAGGATTTTCTGGAAAAGATGGATAAGGTCGTGAGGAGGTCAGGAATTTTATCAAAGAGGTATAAATCCTAGGAAAGAATCAAATGGAAATGCTACACATAAAACTGTGATCTGTCCCCAGTCCGTCGGATGGGAGCATGGGTAGACTGAACACAGCAGGAGGAAGACTCAGAGAGCTGGCAGTCAGATGGAGAGGATGAACATCTTGACAGGCCAAGAGCAAAACGGAGGGGAAACCAGAGCAGAGCATCCAAGCACTTGAGGAATAACACCACATGGGGTTGCATGTGGGACCCCGAGTCTCAGAAGGAGAAGAGAACAAGAATAGGGAAATGGAAATATTTGGAAAGATAATGGCTTAGAATTTGCTAAGCATAATAAGCCTAATTAGCTTAATATGCTAATGAGCTTAATATGCTAAGCCTAATAAGCATGATGAAAGAAATTAAACTACAGATCCAAGAAGTCCAAAGAACCAAAACAAGATAAAAAGGAAAAAAAAAAAAACAAAAAAAAAAAAAACACAAAAAAACCCTAGGCCTATCATAACCCAACTGCTAAATATCCAATACAAAGAGAAGACTCATAAAGGCAGCCAATGGGGAAAAAATAAGTAACATATAGAGAGGATCAAGGGAATAATTCTAGTATGCTTCTTGTCAGAAAGGATACAGATCAAAAGTTATGGGGCGCCTGGCGGGCTCCGTTGGAGGAGCATATGACTCTTGATCTCAGGGTTGTGTGTTCAAGCCCCACATTGAGATTACTTAAAAATAAGAGTTGACTTAAAAACAAAATCTTTAAAAAAAAAAAAAGTCAAAAGACTGTGAATTTTTTAGGTACTAGAAACCGAACAAAACCTGTATTTCTATACCCAGCAAAATAACTTCCAAAAATAAGATTTTTTTTTAAAATGTGAAAAGAAGACACTCTCAGATAATCAGAAGGTAAGAAAATTCAGTGCCGCCCGACTGGTACTCCCCCAAATGACTAAAGAAGTTCTTAAAAAGAACAAGGCCGCATGGAAAGCCGGATATCCACAAAGCACAAGAAGCACAATGGAAATCGATGACATGAAAAACAGAAAAACAAGAGAGAGAATCAATGAAACAAAAAGCCGAGTAAACAAAATTGCCTGAATTCATAATATCTGATGATGCGGAAGTGACCTTGGCACTCGAAATCCGCCATCTGCACGTCAGCTGCCATTTGGGGCTGTTTTGGAACACTCTCGTGCACCATGAATGGCAAGAGAGGCCACACATGGTTTGGGTGCTGTGAGGCTGTGATTTATAATAGGAAATACCCATTGGGTCCTCGTCCCCACTCTGGGCTCACAGCTCCCAAAGCCCTTGGAACTTTCTGAGTGATAAGAGCCATGGGAGCATTTTTCATTGTATTATTCTGTCTCTTGTCCTCAGTTCCTACAACTGCTTCTGAGGCATATAAGTGGATGGGTGTCTCCTTACTCAGAACCAGCCCCTTTCCAAGACAACTGGACATATGCTAATGAGGTGACTGTGGTAAAACATCTAAGGAGGGGGGCTGGTCGCCAGGGGAACCAACCAATCATGCAATGAGAGGGGGGGAATTTCAGCCTCACCCCCTGATTTCTGGGCAGGGGAGCGGGGGCTGGAGGTTGACTCAACCACCAATGGCCAATGACTTAATCCATCATGCCTGTGTGAGGAGGCCTCTGTAAAGATATAAAAGGGCAGATTTGGAGGGCTCCTGGGTTGGTGAACACTGGGAGGTACAAGGAGAATGGTGTTTGTGGAGACTTCATGAGCACGCCATGTCCTATCCCCATATCTGTCCCCATGTACCTCTTCCATGTGGGCACTCCTGAGTTATATCCTTTTATAGGAAACTGGTAATCTAGTATGCAAAATGTGTCTCTGAGCTCTGTGACCAATTAACTGAACCCAAGGAGGGGTCATTGGAACTTCTGATCTATGCCTGGTTGGCCAGCAGGAGGGACAACCTGAGCTTGGAATCAGCCTGTGAACTTGGGTGGGGGCGGGGGCGGGTCTTATAAGACGAACCTGTGGGACGGGCCACTGTCTCCAGGTGGTGTCAGTACTACTGAGTTGCATCGTAACACACCCAGCCAGTGTTGGAGAATTGCTCAGTGGAATGGGAACCCCCCACATACACCCTCCCATTGGAATTGGAACTGGTACCAGCACTTGGGTTGGTGTCAATATCCGAGGTGTAATTCTGCATGTTTTGCTCTTCTCAAGATGCAGACAAAAGGATTGCATTCCCCACTTTTCTTTCCTTGTAATTTTAAAGCAGAGCATCAGACCCAATTTATCAGAATCTTTATTACTGATTAGTAAAACATCAGATGATGAGTACAGAGGATAATATCACATTTGCATTCACTTCATGAGCAATGGCTCTATTTAGCTGATACGGCATTTCCTTTCTCCCTCGTCGAATGCAGCTCAGAGGTTTATCTCTGTAATGCACAGATGCCAGATGCTCTCCCTAATTAGTATTTCGAGCCCTACAGTGACTGTCCCCAAGCCATGAGCATCATTCTCCAACATGGGGGCCTTGACCCCTTCCTGCAACCCCAGCTCCATGCGAGCCTTTTCTTCTGACCTTCCCAGCTGCTGGCTTTGTGGATCAGCAGTTGGGAGGCTATTACCAGGATCTTCGACTGAATACAGGGTTGGGGTGATCACAGGTGCAAATTGTAGCTTCATGGGTGGCAGGCGCAGGGACCCTGGTTCCAGGTGGCCACAAAGCTCTTCCGTCATGAGCGATCAGTCACCAGCAACAAGCTCACCTTCCAAGACAGGGGAGGAGTCGGGCACCATGGGTGTTTCCTGGGGAGAAAGGGTACCATCCTTGGTAGAACTGTTTTCTCCAAATGAGGTAGTCCTCAGGACTTTCCACACAGGTCTTCACTTTTCTTCTGAGCCTAAGCCCACTATTACCCAAGGATGTACCTCTCCTTCCACCCCCCAATGCTATCCCCCAGGCAAGTCGTTAAATCCCTAAGGTCATGTGGGCAGTGTCCTGAAAATGGGATTAGTGCCCTTACAAGAAGAGACACCAGGCAGTGTTTCTCCCTCCCTTCTACACCCTCCTGCCCCCAGGCAAGCGAGGACACTGCAGGAAGACATCAGTCCACAAGCCAGGAGGACAGTCCTCACCCGATACCCTGTCTGCCGTCACCTTGACCTCGGACTTCCGAGCCTCCGTAACTAGGAGAAATAAATGTGTGTTGCCAAGCCTCCCAGTCTATGGTATTCCTGTAATTGTGGCTCAAACGGACTGACAAGCCCCAAGCTCATATTTTTATATTCCACACCTAAAAATATTTTACATACACTCCTTTGCACATATCAAATACACATTACGAGCATGGGACCTTACATAAATAAATGTACATATACATTTATTACATAATTAATGGCATTAGATAACACCAGGTGTGACGGCATATGTCAATATTTTGTATGTTTTTTTCTTACTCAAATGATCATTTTGTTCCGATAGCATTGTTGTATTGCAACCAAGAAAATTCGGAGGAAAGAACCCAAATGAACAACTGCTGGTGTGAGTTCCAAGTAGCCTTTCTTACTTAAATATATAAGCCTTCCTTTATTTTTTATCCACTGGAGGTTTTCTGAAAAGAAACTGTAACCAATACACGCAGCGTGTCTGTGAAGGGTACCAGGGTCCACTTGGGCTCCACGAAGGAGGGAGAGCCGTGCCTCAGAGGTTTATCTTAGAACTCGACCCAACTCGACCAGGCGTTGTTTTGGGTGCAAGGAACTCTGTTTGGCTTGCTGGGGCAACCAGGGACTTATTGGAAGGAAACAAGAGTGTAGCTCACCTCCAAAAAATAAAGATTCAACAAAATCTCATGAGAGCCTAGATTCAGGAAGTAATTGTTCATGATAAACAAGATGGCTCCTCTCCATCCTTGTTTCTGGAGGCTCCTGATCTCCTTTTCTTGGCTCCTCTCCCACTATCTGCCCCCTTCCCATCCCCTCCACATAGGTGGACATGCTCAGGTCCCTGCCCACATGGCTCACACATGGGCCACCTCAACCCTGACCGTCCCACTTCTCCTTGAAACCATCCTGTAGACTAAAGTTCAGATTCCCAGCAAAGAGGTTCTGATCGCCCCAGCTCTGGTCTTGGCGATCTAATGACCGAGACAGCAGGACAGCATCCATAGACCCACCACCTACTCAACAAAACAGGAGACAGCAGACTCTCTGAAGGCAGCCAGGAAGAGGGGCAAGTAGAGTAATTCAAAATAGTGTGGTACGAACATCCGAGCCCATGCCCCTAGCGTCTCCAGCCATGCTAGGCGGTCCAGAGGCCCTTCATGCACACAAATGCTATTCGAGATAGAAAAACTGAAAACCCAGTCCAAGGGGGTTTCGGTTATTCAAAGACCCCTGCATAAATTCTGATAAAATGTTGCTTAATCTCCAGCTTGGCTGTCAGCCAGTTATCTGGGGGTGGTGTCACAGACACAAGGGGAGAGGCTAATCATAGACTTCTAGAAATGGGTACTCACTCGGTGTTTATTCTTTTTTTTTAAATACTTAATTCCTTTATTCATGAGAAACAGAGAGAGAGAGAGAGAGAGGCAGAGGGAGAAAGGGAGAAGCAGGCTTCCCGCTGAGCAGGGAATCCTATGCGGGACTCGATCCCACAACCCTGGGATCACAACCTGAGTCGAAGGCAGACGCTTAACCCACTGAGCCACCCAGGCACCCTACTTGGTGTTTATTCTTAATGAAGAAGAGATAACAAAAGATTTGTTGGGCAGATACTTAATATGCTCCTATTACACCCCGGAAATTTAAACAACTTGATGAGTGTGGACATACCCACTTTTCAATATTTTAAGACAAGATGAGAAGTATTTCCTGTTTTTCTTTCATGTCCATCCACAACATGACTCAGAGCAGGTATGTTCAGCTCCCATCTAATAAGAAAATAAGTAAATTTTAAAAGGAACCATGCCCCACTTAATTACTCTTTGAAACCCCAAGAGGCTCAGAATCCCAAAAAGTAATTGCAAAATGTTGACTGAAGACCTACTCTGTGCAACAAAGAATCAGGTTAAGTTACCGGGAAACAAGAGTAGAGAAATTGAGCTGCTCTCCCAAGAGCTTGGTATCTAGAAGCAGCAACAACATATTCACGTGACTAACTCTAATACAAAGCAGAGCTTAATGTGGGGTTAAAGATTCAACAGTGTTAGAAGTGGGGAGCGAGAGCTGTTCAGACTCATATCTGTAAAGACCTTATCTATTCACTCACTGTTTCAGCAGGGAATGCCCACTCTCCCAGCTCACACAGTTACACATCTGAGGCTTGAGATGATTCATTTCTGTCTGCTTTTGATGTTTTTTTCCCCCTGGACTGTTCCAAATGGAGTCCCAAGGTGTGATGGTTTGTTGCTGAATTATGGGGAGAAGCTCAAGGTTGATGAAGTCATTAAAATGGTGACAGTATCAATGGTCAGAGCAACAAAAACATCAACCCATCGTCTGATGTATCCGATGGGTGTTGAGATCTTTTACAGCTCTTAGAAGTTCAGACCAAGTGCAAATTAAACACTTAGTGGCTCGCAGAGGCTCGGTATCCAGATAGCCAGCCGCTCTGCCCAGCGCTGAATCACGGGGAATGGTCAATCACGAGCAGCGACTACTATTTCCTTTCAACCGCCCCAGAGTCCGAAGCCCTGAGTGTCTGCCGGGCCGCTTTATCCGTTGGTACCCCTCCAGGTCTGTCATAAACAGACTACATTCTGAGAACTGACTGTATGAGAAAGGAAAAGTCTCCGCCATGGAAAATGATGTTCTCCTTCATGTGTGTATTTCTTCATCTCACCCGCACCGGTGACATCTTTGTCTCCCGGTAATTAATATGAATCAAAGAAGAGTGAGGAGACAGACGGCAAAAGGAGGGAATATCACCAGCACCGGGAACAAAATATACAGCTAAAAATATATGAGGGAAATATATGAGGCACCAGGAGAATGTGCTTTATCTTGTCCTGGTTTGACAGGCACATAAATCATTCTTGTTGCTTCCCTCATCCAAAACCAGGAGCTAAAAATATGATGTGGGCCCTGTGTTCTTAAACAGTGTTTTATGAAGGCAATGGCCTTAAGGGAACAGTGCATTTTGGGTTGAACCTACTGTGCTGACCCTTGAGAAAACAGCAACATTGAGGGGATCTAGATTTGATGCCGTTTGGAAAGCTTTTTCTAGAGAACGTCCTGAGTTCAGTCTTCTCCGTGTGTGACTGTGGACAAGGTGATGATGGTATAAATATAGATTACTCGCATGAAACCCCATCCCCCATAATTTACTGCGCACCAAGACTTCTAAATCTTCTTGTCCCCGAGAACCAAGAAAATGGAAGTTCAAAATGTCAAACACTGTTGGTCCTAAAAAGACAAACCCTCTTATTTTAAACCCTCTTATAAGCAGGGATTTTTTTTTTTAAGTAATCTTATTCTTCTCAAAGGAAAAACCTTGATGCGGTAGGCTGTGAAAAGGACTCCTTGAGTACGTTTGAACACCTGATACACACCAGCGCTCTTCTAGACATGGGATTCGGGAGCAAACCCGCCCCAGGTTCCGCCTTCACAGGGCTTACATTCTTGTTGAGAAAGTTCTAGCAGAGAAATATTCTGGTGTAAGAGGAAGAGAAGTGTCAAGGTCAATTCCAAGGATTTTGACCTGAGCCACCTGCATGAATGATGGTGCCATTCAGTGAGGTCGTGAAAATGGTTGGAGACACAGTAAGGGGACGGAGATTAACTGCAGAAATGTTCAGCTGGAGAAATGTTTCTTTGTCCATCGCTTCTGGGTAAACAGGACATCCAGAAACAGAAAAACAGAAGGATTCGTCTTTTTCTTTTGCAAAGTCTTAACTCTCTGTGGGAGGCATAAACAAGATAAGTGGAAGACACTTGGAAAAAAAATGCATCTTGGGTCAAAGCAAACTATTTGCCTCCCCCTGACCCCACTGAGAAAGCAAAAGCCAAATAAAACTTCTCATCGGGGATTCTGGAACTTGGAAAGCAGACATCGACATTAGCGATCTCTGAGGGGCATGGGATGTTATGGGGCACGGAACCTCAGGCAGGTGTGTGGGGATCTATCTCCATTCCTCGTTCCCAGGAAGGGGCATGATTCCAGAGTGTCATGGCTAATGGGTGGATCTGGGAAGACAGACCAGGGAAATATTACAGGCTTCCACTATAGCCCAGAGAGTCCTAGGAGGAGTGGCTAAATTATTCTCCACCAGACAATAGTGGCCAAGAGAAGTGCCCTCAGATGTAGCCTGAAGATGGTAGAAGCATGGTAGAAGGGCTTGCTGTATACACAAAGACCCTGGGAGGTACAGAGGAGAAAATCAGACCCAAAAAGCAGAGTTGATGACTCAGCCATGAGCCATAACATCCAGAATCCACACACCCAGACAAGTATGGATCTCCATGGACGCTGTTTGAAGGGCCAACGTGAAGAGTTTACAAAAGCACCCTCAAGGGGCCTTTATGAGGTTCGCGGAACACAATGGGAGCATCATAAACGTCCACTATGATTCCAGCCAGGTCTCCTCACCCCCGCCTCACTGCCTCCCTCAAGATGGGGAGGGTCCCGAGGTGGAGCTACAGAGCCAACAGCCCAGTGGAACAAGCCCTGAGCTGCATTCCCGGGAGAGATCCCACCACCATTATCACTTATGAGCACCCGCCACTCACTGGACACCATGCACACTTTTCTCTAACACACAGTGTCCGCTCATGAGTGCTGTTTTGAGACTCCAGCCTTTGTCCAGATGGTGAAAACACAAGGATCTCTTTCTCCCCATTAGAGGTAGTTTAGCACGTCACTCTTCAAAAAGCAGATGCGAACTCTCCCCCGTTGCAACCTTCTTGTGCTCCTTTCAAGACACGCCCAAAAGCTTCTTCACGAGAAAGGGAAATAGTGGTAGGGAAAGTAACTCCGTGAGGAGCTCCTGGGGCCAAGTGCTGTCTCCTTTGGGACTGCATTTGGCTGCAGCCTTTGCTGGGCTTGCTTCTCCTCCCCCTCTCCCTCCTCGTCCTCCAGGATGAGAGTGATCCCTGCTGTAGGAAACCAATATCGTAATTAAATGCCAACACCCACGGAGGGGTCTAAGTAGCAAGATTTTTAGGTGGAAGAAGGGCTCCCTACCTAGAAATCCACTTTCCACCTGCCCGTGATTGGAGAGGAGAAATGGAAATGTTCGGTCTGGGATAAACCTAGAGATTTCAAACCACAGCAGACAGGAGGCTGACATGGTACACGGCCTCTAGAGAGAGAATTCGGATCCATGCTCATGAAGCACTGTCTGGGAGCTGAGATTCAGAGCAGGTCTGATGCATGGAGGGCTTGGAAAAGACTGGGGCTTCCTTAGGCAACAACTGTCTGGAGAAAATCAGGGGTATTTTCTTGTACCTTGGTCCCGAGAACTTCCTTGCCTGAGTCCTCTTCTGTACTCTTCTGGTGGATTCTTGGTAGCTACCTGATGATGTTCCTCCAGTTACATATCTTATTGCTTCAGATAGCCAGAGATCATTTCTGTTGTTTGGACCAAAGAAGCATATCACGGAGAGTAGGTACATCCATCATTCGGTCAAAATAAAGAGCTCCCAGTCCTAGATGTTTGTCAGACGTTTCACAGCCCAACGTTCTCCTAGAATTACATGAAATGGAATTGTCAGCATGCTAATAAGCTGTCCCTACAACCCTGAAAAGCAGAAACGAAACTGTCACGGACCCATTGATTCCCATATGCCACCTATGTGAATGAGCTGACCCTGCCATCTTCCCAGAGGGATGCTCCATTCTAGAACCTTCATGGTCCCTGGTCTCATCATGGAGCTAGGATTAACTGCCTTCATGCATGTGGGGAGCACTGCATGGTGACCAAGGACAAAGCCAGATCCCCTTTGCTCTAGCAGGGGCCATTCCCCGGCCTCTGGGTCTGATCTTTTTTTTTTAATTTTTTCATTTTTTTATAAACATACAATGTATTATTAGCCCCAGGGGTACAGGTCTGTGAATCGCCAGGTTTACAAACTTCATAGCACTCACCATAGCATATACCCTCTCCAATGTCCGTAACCCAGCCACCCTGTCCCTACCCCCCTCCCCCCGACCCCCCTCAGTTTGTTTTGTGACATTGAGAGTCTCTTCTGGGTCTGACCTCTTACCACCGACTATTGATGCTGGAAAACTCTGGAAGCTCCTGACATCTCGGTTGCTTCTTGATAAATGAAGGGTCATGGCAGGACCTTCCTCACACAACTGTGAGTACGAGAGACGGTTTAGAGACGGATGCGCCCATGTAGGCGTTCCTGTCATAGCAATTCCCACCATTACAGAAACTTAAAGTGGGGTGGACACACGGCGTCTGCAGCCAGACTTCTCATGCCCGGATCTTGGGTTTCTCACAAACTGAGTGACCTCAGGCGTGTCCCTTCGCCCACCATGTGTCTCGGTTACCACATTTGTACCCCAACAGTCCCCCTCCTGGGTATCCATCCTAGAGAAAAGGAAGCTTGTGTTCACACAGAAATTTGGGCACAGATGTTCATAGCAGCTTTCGTTGCAAGAGCTATAAATCAGACACAATCCAAATGTCCTTCGAAGGGTGAAAGATACTTCCTGAGCCCTGGAATACTACCCAGCCATTAGAAGGGATGACCCATGATACACAGCAGAACTTGGATGGAGTTTAAGAGCATTGTGGCCGGGTGGTGGGAGCTAATCTGGAAAGGTTACTTAATGTCTGGTTCAAATGATAAATTACATGGAGCATAGAAGCTGGGGTTGGAAAGGGGATTCTACAAAGACCGAACCTAAAGGAGTCTCCTTAGGTGACAGAATATTCCTGGATGGTAACAGTGGTCATACAATCTATACACGTGAGAAAATTTCACAGATGTATTTGCAAAGAAAAAAGGGTGTCCAGACACTGGGGAAGCCCAAAATAAGGTCCGCAGGGCTGTCAACAGTTAATGGCAACAATGTTATTTCTCCATTCTAATAATTGCACTGTGGTTACGTAAGGTGTTTTCACTGGGTGGAGGGTACACAGGAACTCTCAGCGCTATTTTTGCAGTTTTTATGCGAGTCTAAAATTATTTCAAAAGTTTTTAAAAATAGCACCCATGTAAGAATTGAACAATTCAGTAAACAGATGGCGGATGGTGGGAACCAGATTTCTGACTGTTGGAGCAGCGATGTACAGACAAGCAGGAGGGGAAGGCTCGCATAATCCGTGGGATAATGAGCAAGCATTGGAGACACAGTATGAATTCATGTTTACCTTTACGTAGAAACAGACAGCTACATGGAGACATATGTATCGATACATGTTGTTTATGCCTATGTGATGTGTGCATACGTGCAAACCTGTATTTCTTTACCCTGCCAGCTAAAAGAGCTGAAGGGAGTATTTCCCTGTAGCAACAAGCACCTCTAGCATCTATATCTTGGTTTTTAATATCATTCCCCAGTAAAAGGAACCAGGGATCTTTGGGAAAAGGCTGATTCTAGGATTGGGGCGTGAAATACACAAGATGAGTTCAGAGCTTCTGGAAGTGCCAGAAAGTAAGGAAATGATGGGAAGGACGGAAGGGAGAGAGGGAGGGAAGGAAAGGAGGGAGGAAGAGAAAAAGGGAAGGAGGGAGGAGAGAGGAAAAAAAGGGGAAAAAAATCCACACCAATATCATAAGAGCCAATTCTAAGAACTCCCAATGGCCAATGCCTTGAACAACTGTCACTTCTTATATTTTTTGTCTTTTATTTTTGTTGGTGGTGTTTCAGGTGGGGGGAGGGTAAACCCAGCCAATTTCGTTTCTTCTTTTAGTTGCTTGTTGTGTACTATTCTCTCATCTAAATACACATTGTGTTGTTCCCGGGTTGAGTCATTAGTAAGTCTGCTGGGAAGACTCGTGGATACATTTTCTGCTGAGATAAGCACCCCTTTCCTTTGGGTGCTCAGGTGAGCGTAGTTTGACTCTCCCCGGCACGCCACATGTAGTCCCACCTCCAAAGTGCGGCATCTCAACACTCCATAGACCTTCACTCCCCAAGAGTGTTGGTCACAGAAAGACATTTTTCCTTTGACTCTAAAGCAGCAGGCATTGTTCTCAGTAAAATACTGCTCGGCACAGCCATTACTCTCTGCTGATGGCAGAGCAGCATGGATGTCATCTATCCCTCATGGATCAGAGGAGAAAAACCTGCCCATCCATTCCTCACTGCTCGCTCTTCCCAGAAACCCTGGCCGTCCTGCCTGAGCCGCCGGTTCTTCTCTTATCACTTTATTTTGAGTCTTTCCCATAGTTCTGCCTCTCCAGACATCCATTCTCGTATCCTCCACTCTGCTCCCAGAAATAAAAGCCCTTGAAAGAAACATACATAAAGGAAAAGAAGAAGCAGCCCACAAATACAAAGGGCTTGGGTTTCAGTCTTCCCAGCTTGCCCACTTTGTTAAAAATCTCAGCCGGATCTCCAGCGATCCTCTCCTGAGTAGCCCAGACTTGACGTGTTCAGGGTGCTCGCAGCTCCCTGGGAATCTGCATTTGCAGAGCCAGTGTCACACATACTCAGCTGCACCGTCCCACATCACAGAGCAAGGTGTGCACTCACGGACTCCCCAGAGGCACTGCGGGCTGAGAGCAGGGGACCTTAATGGGTTCTAACGCAGTCAAATTAAGGACACGCTGTGTCTTCCCTCTCAGAGCTCCATCTCAGCACTTTCGCAGAAGCGTGGAAACGCTCCTCGGGGTGACATAAATGCAAAGGGGAAGTCAAAATATCCCTCCTGCAAAATAGCTCCCATTCATCCTGGTTTCTAATACTCTAAAGAGGAAAATGACACTCGGTTCTACACCGACGGAAGTAAGCTATGTCGGTACTTGGAGATGAGCAGAAAGAAGGTTGGTGTGTGTTTGCTTAGCTTTGCTGCCTAAGCAGAGCTGTGTCAGTTACTGTGGGGCTGGCTCTGGAACAAAAGATGTCAAGGATTTATGGACTATAGGACATTATCTCTGCGTGGGGCTCAGTGGTTGCAAATTTAATAGCACCCCCAGGCAGGCTAGGGGCTGGGTATTACAGAGTTCACGGTGCTTCTCAGGAAACAGAATAATGTGGAAGTCTCCTAAAGACAAAAAAAAACAAAAATAAACAAACAAAAAAAACCTTTATGATAGTTGCCTTGAGCATATCAGTAGCTGGTCTTTAGACGTGTTTTTGCTAAATACTTTGTATTATTTAATTTAATACATACATATTAATTTAAATAAAATTATTTAATTTAATAAATACAAGAGCTGGTCTGTGTATTATATTAGCCGCTGGTCTCTTGTGGGTCCAACTCTAAATAATGCTAATGACTTTTTAAATAAGTATCAGATCCCTCCCTCTCTCTCTTCCATATCGTTCTACAAATTTTGTCAATCAAAAGGTAGAATATTTTTAATTAGGACGGAGAACTGAACGTGAGCCCCGTGAGCACCTGTTGTAGGTTTCTTTAAGGGGCTGGGTATCAGATGTACAGACCGGACCCTGTTTGCTGTCAACGCTATGCAGTTACTGAAGAAGGAAGGGGGAGAAGGAGACCTTCTTGTGCAGAAGACTTCCCCACGGTTGGCCCCCCTCCTGTCTTCTGGTTCCGTTGACAGTGACCCTGCACGACCTCCGTGGCAGAGAGTGAGTATCCCAGACAGCTTTCAACCCCACAGCTTCAGTGGACCAGCAGGGCATGGCTATCCTGAGCTACAGGGGAGAGAAGCGGGAGAA